>NC_056529.1:11490843-11528137 GCF_019175285.1 Sceloporus undulatus | reverse complement strand
CACTCATCCCTCCACCTTCACTGGGGTTAAGGGCACAGGACCCCCATGAATGTGGAAAAACCACAAATAACAAAAACACTATATTTTAATCTAAGAGAACACCTCGCTAAGTATCTCTAGGTCCTCCAGACATTGACCACAGAATAGTACTGTGGAATCTCTAGGTCCTTCAGTGCAACCTTTGGTTAAAGTTGGCCATAGAGTTGTGCTGGAGGACCTAGAGCTTCCTAGAGATAACATATTAATAAAATCCACGAATAATCAAATCCACCAAAGTCAAAGCCACCAATGTGGAGAGACTAGTGTGCTCTCCACTTTCAAATCATTTTACTATTAAATTGATTTTTATTCAGTATTCAGTAATATGTACGCACAACTACATACTTACGCAAACATAAACATGCAAAGACAATCTCAATTTCCCCCCTTCTCTTCCTCTCCTCATTTTATTTAAGATAGAGAGAAAAAGAAGAGAAAGGAATTATTTTTTTAAAAAAAATTACAGTTGAAGTAAGCCAGGATGAAGGGGGAAAGTGGAAGCTGCTGAGAAAGTGAAGGAACATTGGTACTATCCCTTCCAAATGGGGACAGTGGGAGGGTATGGGATCTGTTTAAAATGTGGAGCTGTAAAGAGCTACTAGACATTTACTTCATATTTCTGGGAGTAGTCTTGTAGCCACATCTAAGGTGTGATGAAAACTTTTAGAGCGGGGCCCTTTCACATTGCACAGTTGCAGCACTGTCATTCCACTTTACCTAGCATGGCTACATCCTGTGGAATCCTAAGGTTTGTAGCTCTCTGGCTGAAATTTCTAAGTAGCCTTCCCTGAATTGCCAGTGTCAGAATTTCATGCAATGTTGTCATGGCAGTTAAAAATGGAATCATAGCAGTGTCATTGTGTAGTGTGAAGGGCCTGGGTTTCAGCTTCTTGCTCAGCTGTGGCCACTTTGCGAGCGTTATGTGAATCAAGCTCAACCTCAGTTGCTCATCTGCGACATGGGACTCATAGCAGCCTATCTCGCAAGGTGGTTGTTGTGAGGATGGATGAGATGGGGGCTGTAAAAGACCTTGAACATTAGAAGTGCTGCAGAAATGATTAATAAAAATAATAACGCTCTGAAACTGACAGCGATTATGTTTTGTGGGGCTGTGAAGAATGAGGAGCAACCCTTTAAATGGCCCCTAGAGCCATTTACTAAACTTGATCACAGGAGGCTGCGAATTTGAATCATAACTCCCTCTTGAGCTCTTGCTCTCGTATTTGTGAAACTGCCTGCTTCCAGATATAAACAAGTACACATACAAGGGCTGGGGAATAAATTTTTCCTGGCGACAGGAGCAAAGGGTTAGCTATCTGATTGTTCTGCTGGATGTGTTGCATTACTCTAAAGGACAGCTTTAACTTATGGGGAAAATTGACTCTTCTGCAGAAGCTTGGGCACATATACCATATTAGAGGGATTGGTCAGTTTTTTAAGACCATCCTGGTCCCCTAATCTAACTTCTTTAGTCTGATCTGTATTACAGAGAAGGGTAACCACCACACCCCAGGATGGCATATGCTTCGCAATTTGAGTTTATGCACAAGGAAATACATATTGCAAGATGGCACACACTTTACAGTATGTGTATATACACAAGGAGTCACATAATTCCTAATTGTTATTATTTTTTTTAATAAAAAGGTAACCAAATAAAATAGAGCAAAAAGTGCATATAACTTTATTAGTTGTCAGGAAAATGCAGTCCTGGCAGGCAGTGGGATTTCCCTTCCCTTCCTTCTCCTGTGTCATCTTGACTCAACAATGCTGTTCTTTCTGGAATTGTGACTTTTACACAACTTTATTAGTTGTGCACTGAAGCCCCAACTCCTCTTTCCATCTGATCCAGCTAATTAATTAGAGACTGGTGAAAGACTCTTCTTTGGTTTTGGGGCTCCAAGTCTTCTAGAATGACAAACTGAAAGGACACAGCATTCTGGGATGGTCATTCCTTTATTGGATTACAGTAAGCGGTTTCTGCTGTGGTTTGAAAGAAGGAAGCCTTGGAGAAACAGGAGAACATGAGTAGTTTAAGCATATATGTCTCCCATGTTTGTTGTTGCTAACTGCCATAAAATCGACCTTGATTCAAGGTGACCTCGTGGATGAGACCTCCAAGATTTCCTGTCTTCCACTGCTCTGCTCAGGTCCTGCAGGCCTGTGGCCTCATTGAGTCCAGCCATATGGCATGTGGTCTCCTCTTTCTACTGCCTCTACCTTTCAGAGCATTATTGTCTTTTCTAATGATTTGTGCCTTGTCATGATGTGGCCAAAATATGAGAGTCTCAGTTTAGTCATTCTGGCTTCCAGAGGAAGTTTGCTCTGGAACCCATTTGCTCTTCTTCTTGGCCCTCTCCAACACTCTTCTTCAGCACCATACCTCAAATGAGTTTACTTTATTTCTGTCATCGTTCTTCGCTGTCCAGTTCTCATCTGTTATGGGGATGGGGAATACGATGGCTTGGATGATCCTCAATTTAGCGTTCAGAGTTACATGCTTACACTTTAGGATCTTCTCCAATTCTTTCATAACTGCCCTTCCCAATCTTAGTTTTCTTCTAATTTCTTGACTGCAATCTCTGTTCCGCTCAATGTTTGATGCAAGGTATGGGGACTCCTTGACTGTATCAATTTTCTTGTTATCTAGGATGAATTTGTAGATCTTCCTTGGCCCCCTGTGTACTCATTCATGTTTAATTTCTGTCCCCATGACTGGATTACAGCATAGAGTACAACTGACTGCTTACTGTGTTGGGAATTCAGCCTATGATTAACACTACTTAACTATTTTTTAAGCTACTTTTTCAGTAAACATTAACCCAGATAATGCAGTGTTACATTTTGAGCTTTCCTAGCAAGGGTTAATAATCAATGTGGCACTCTTAACAAAAGAGATGGTTCCTTATTATACTGGGAAACTTTTTTTTTCTTAACTGTCAGCGAAGCAGTACTAATTATTACTCCAGTGTAAATGAGGTCATTTCCTATTAAGAGAACAAAATGCCTAGCCGTGCCTTGCCAATTCATACCATCTATTTGTCACACATATCCTCCTCGCTTAGATTTTTTTTTGTGTAAAATTTTGATAAAAAAAAAATCCATTCATTTGTATTAGAAAAGTGTAAGCTATTGCAATAATAGTGGCCCATTATTACCCAGATGAGCTTTTGTAATGTGTGGGTTGTCTGAATACCATGTGTTAGCTATAGAACAATTAGCCAGCTGAATAGTTCTTTAAAACAATCAGATACTTTTATCTTGCATGGAAAAAAAAATACATTCCTTGGAAGTGTACTGTTCAACTGTAAATTTGGAGATGCGGAGATGCTGTGTAACTCTTCGTGCAAGTTGCTGTTTAGGATGTATGTTGATCAAGGACGAAAATGCTTCAAAATATCTTGTCATTTTTTAAAAAACGGGAGGGGGGAGATTTAAGGAATATTGTAGCAAACAAAGGGTAATTGTTTTAGCCCAGATGTTGCTTTTGCACAACAAGCAGGTTACAATGTTCCCACAGAGCTGATGAGCCCAATCAGTGAAATGATTAAAAATTGATTTTGTCCCTGTAATTACCGTATGTAAACTACTTAGCTTGGATTGCAAAGGAAGTGATTTTCTAATTACGTATATACTCTGGTGTCTAATGATTGGTTTTTTGAAGTAATGAAGAGAGAGCCCTAACGACTCCTTGGTGCTCTGTTGTTTAAGAAAGACCATCTTTAGAGTAAGCAGCAACAGACAAAGAGTTTAAATTGAATTTTCAACACTGTTAATGCACACATGGATTTGGTTATTAAAGAGACAGGAGTGTAATTTGATTGGCTATGAAGCACATGGATTTTTAAAATTATTATTTTGTTTTGTTTTTGTCATGGAAAGATAGGCAGGTCAGACTGGGGGAATTCAGGTGCTGGTTACTTTGGTTCTCTACCCACTGGCTCTCCTCGGGTGCAATAGGACATATTGTGGGATTCATAATGAATACCAAGCTGGACACTTTGTCTTCATATCTAGTTAGCTATCCCTTTATCCTGTATGTAAAACACTAGTGACGGAAGTGGTGGTGGTGGTGGTGGTGGATTATAGAGCTGTTTCCACTTGAACTGACATGGCAGCATTCTATGGAATTATGGGGTTAGCAGTTTGGAGAGACACTGGAGCTCCCTGGCTGAGAATTCAAAATGTCATTGTTGTTAACTCTCTTCAAGTTAACATCAACTCATGGCAACCCTGTGAGTGAGACATCTCCATGACTCCTTATTCTCACTCTCTCTACTCAGATCTTATGTAAACTACAGAAAAAGAGATTCCAGCTCAACATTAGGAAGAACTTCTGGACAGCAAGAGCTTTTGACAGTGGAACACACTCCCTTGATTTGTGGCAGAGTCTCCTTCTATGAAGGTTTTTAAACAGAGGCTGGATGGCCATCTGTCGGGGGTGCATTGGTTGTGCGTTTCTGCATGGCAGGGGAATGGCTTTTGAGGTTTTTTTTCCAATTCTATGATTCTGTGAGATCTTGCAGATTCAGGCCTATGACCTCCCTCATTGGATCTGACGTATGGTTTTCCTCCCTGCATTCGACTCTCTACCTTTCCTAGCATTATTGCCTTTTCTAATGAGTCATGTCTCATGAGTCATGATGTGGCCAAAGTCATCTTGGCTTCTGGGGAAACTTTTGGTTTTTATCTGTTGTAGGACCAATTTGTTCGTCCTTTTGGCCATCCATGGTATCTTCATAATACTTCTCCAGCACCATATTTCAAATGCATTAATTTTCTTCATTTATTCATTGTCCATCTCTCACATCTGTATATGATGATGGAGACTACAATGGCTTGGACAATACTGACTTTAATGTTCAACTGTATATCTTTACATTTTAGGATTTTGTCCAGTTTGTTCAGAGTTGCCCTTCCCATCCCTAATCTTCTTTTGATTTCTTGACCGCGTCTTCATTCTGATCAATGTTGGAAATGTTTAACTATTTCGATTTCCTTGTTATCTAAGTTGAATTTATGTACATCCTCTCCGGTCATTTTATTAAATGTTTAGCCATAGGCCAATCCCAGGATTCCATAGGATGGAACTATGGCAGTAAGACTGGAATGATAGCACTATAATTGTGTAGTGTGACAGAGCCCTAGGATCTACTTCCTCTTTTTCTACTGCTGCTATTTTGGTGGTAACAAGTAGCTTGATGTGGAGAAATTTAGGAGGTATCATTTTTTGCATCCCTTAATCCCAGTATCAAGAACATTTTTCTGTGCTAAATTTTTCTATGTTGTGATACTGTTTTAGGCTGGATTTGGTGGCAACAGTGCCAATAACTATTATGGTTGATAGCTACTATTTGGTAGGGATGTTGGAATATTCAGAAATTTTCTCATTCTTAGTGATAAAGGATGACTAAAAATGCAACAAATAACAAATGGTTGAGCAAATTGTATTCTCCACAAAAGACCATCTTTTCGTGCAAAAAAATCGGGCTTTTTGTGCAAAAACAATATAGCATGGAAAAAAAAAGCTTTGTGAAAATTTCACAGTAGAGACTCCTAATGAAAAATATCATCAAGGATATAATAACTATAATGATGTTGTTTCGGAATGTTTTCATTCCTGCCTGCAAAAATAAAATAAATGAACATTTACAGCCACATTCTTCTCAGCATCGTATGAGTATAAATTCTACTTTTCACTGACTGTAAGAGAACATACATTATGATAATTTGTTTTAGGGGGAAAACCTTGAATTAATAGTGATCTTTATTCTTTCCAGATCCAAGTCCTACATTTAAATCTATCCAGCAAGATAGGATACAGTTTATTTTGAATGTCATAGTATACTTTTATCTGTATCAAATCTAGCTAGGTAGATCTGCCTTTTCATTTTCATTTTCTTTGCCTTCCTGTGGTTTCCTCTCTCTTTCTCCCAGAAAACAGATGGCCAACTTGTGCTCTTACTGAATGACTGTAATTCCATCAGCCCTAGCCAGCCTAGGCAGTGGTAAGGGATGATGCGAGTTATGCTCCAGCAACATCTGCAGGGCTGTGTGTAGCCTTAAAGGCTTGCTACCACTCATAGACCACATCAGGGTAAATAATGATTTATTTGTAATGATTTATATGGACTATTATGTCATTTTCATAATTAAGACTGTAGAAAACTGGGGGGCAAAACAGACCGGCATAATATGCCAGCTTGGGGGCAATGTGGAGGTGTGGTGTTTAGATGATGACCAGACAGCAGGCAGCACTGTGGAGTTCTGGCGACGCGGTGTTTATACTTGGCATGCCCCAGGAGAGCCAAAAAGATGCCACCGTGGCAGAAAAGGGGGCTTTTTTCTGCCTCCCAAAGAAGCGGCATTTTGTGATGTGTGGTTGCTGCGACCCCAATCCAGCGATCTGTACTGGTCCAACATTTGGATCACAGTGGAATGGAAAAGAAGCAGACCCACTGTTACTTAAACAATGTGCAATAGTTTAGAACTACTATACGTTAGGCCACTAGAATCTTTATAGACTTTTGGTGACCCCCCCTCAAGAGGTTACCATATGAGGCTGGTGTGTAGTTTAGTGAATCACGGGTTAAATTCAATTTTAAAAGTAAAAATACTAAAAGTTGCCTCCTTGCCTGTGGTCTGTGGCACTACTTTGGAGAGAGTTCTTTGGATGTTACAAAATAATGGGTGAATGTTATGATGAATTTCAACATCTTGCTCTAGGGAATTCCTCTCTTCTTCATTTATATATGTAAATCCCAATGAAGGAAAAACAGCCAGGAGTGTTTTTAAGACATTGTTCTATGCTTATAATGTATATATGTAACTGATGTTCAAGGCATAAAGACACTAGGCTGATTCCAATTCTTTGTTAGGAATGGAGGAAAGAAGATTAGATAAGATTGCACGCTGGTGCTGTATTTCAGAAGTTGAGATCTGTTACCTTTTATAGGATGAGGAGGGTCCTCCACTTAGAGTTCTTGCTGGTCACAAAAAAGAGATTATTTGCTCTGTTTGGCTGAATGGTTCAAAACAATAACTGATTAGCAGGGACAGTCTTGATTAATCTTCTGCCCATACCATGGTTACAGTTTCTCTCCTTTCCAATTTTCTCCCTTACTTCCATTGCTGCAAACTAAGTTCAAAGTGAAAAAGTAGTTTGTACTCAACTCTGCAGAGGGAGAGGAGAAGACAGATGGAACCTTGCTCTTCCCTGTAGACTCACGTAAATCAAACTGCTGCAGCCTTTCCTAGTTTGTGTGTTCCATCCCATTAATAGCAATAGCAATAGCATTTACATTTCTATATCGCTTCATACTGAACTAAGCAGTCAGTATACAAAAGTTAATAAGTTTGAATCTCTAATACCCCAGCAGACAGGATCAAAATTCAAGATGACCTTAACAGATTAAAAAGCTGGACCAAAGCTAACAAAATGAATTTCAACACAGAGAAATGTAAGGTACTCTACTTAGGGTGGAAAAAACGAAATGCATAGATATAGGATAGGAAACACCTGGCTTCATGAAACTTCATGTGAAAGGGATCTAGGAGTCCTAGTAGACCACAAGTTGAACATGAGTCTACAGTGTTATGCGGCAACTAAAAAGGCCAATGCAATTTAAGGCTGCATCAAGAGAAATATACTGTCTAGATCAAAGGAAGTAATAGTGCTACTCTATTCTGTTTTGGTCAGGTCTCACCTGGAATATTGTGTCCAGTTCTGGGCACCACAATTCAAAAAGGATGCTGACAAGCTGGAGCGTGTCCAGAGGAGGGCCACCAAAATGGTAAAGGGCCTGGAAACCATGCCTCATGAGGAAAGACTTAGGGAGCTGGGTATGTTTAGCCTGGGGAAGAGATGGTTAAAGGGTGATATGATAGCCCTGTTTAAGTATTTGAAGGGGTGTCATATTAAGGATGGAGCAAACTTGTCTTCGGATGCTCCAGAGACTAGAACATGGAACAGTGGATGGAAGCTCCAGGAAAAGAGATTCCAGCTGAACATAGGAGGAACTTCATGACAGTAAGTGCTATTTGAAAGTGGAACACACTTCATTGGAGTGTAGTGGAGCCTCTTTCCTTGGAGGTCTTTAAAAAGAGGCTGGATGGCCACTTGTCAGGTATGCTTTGCTTGAGAGTTCCTGCATGGCAGAATGGGGTTGGACTGGGTGGCCCTTGTGATCTCTTCCAACTCTATGATTCTATAATTTTGTCATCTTAACCAAACTTCTATGTCGCTTGATCTGGACAAAGTTAGAGCTAGAAGAATTATAGAGGGGAGTATTCTCTCTTTCCTACTTACTTTTCATTATCCATTTGTATCCATTCCACTCAATTTCTTGAATTGAATTTATATTTCTTCTGTACCCTTTGTTCTGTGATTTGAATTTAATTTTTCAGTCCCCATGGGTATTCTCTTGATAAGGTAGAATGGCTTTCCAATAAGGTAACCCCTTTATTTTTCTTTAACATCGCCTGTGGGTGTGCAATGGTCTTATAGCCACTGTAAAGACATATAACCACTCTCCCCAAGGACAGTGTTATCTTTGTCCTTCATTCCCAGGAGCATGCTCTGGTGATAATGCGATCATTCAAAAACCCTGGTGTTCTTAATGTCCACAGTTCTTTTCCTGACAAATACCAAATACGGGAAGGGGCTAACTTGTGTAATAAAGTGGACTAGATGAGGTTTAAAAATAACTTTTTACCACGTGTGACAACAAAGTCTTTCCCTGTAGTATATAGATTAGTTTCTGTTTCCATGTTGTGTAGAAGTCTGTGCTCTGTACATTTATTTTAGACAGTGTAGGTGAGAAATTGCATTTGCTACTTAGTGTACACTTGAGAGGGAGTCACAGTAATTTGATTCTCAGAAGAGCAAACAAAAATGACACACATTTGAAACTCCATATTTTTGTATTCATCTTTTTTTATTAAAACATCACTGGTATGCACTTAAAACAAAACAAAACAAATATACTAAAATTGCAAACAATTTGTGGCCTTTGTAACAGATCCAGTCCTATGTTTCAGTGAAGTGAAGAGAATAGCTCAAGTAATAGATTGTGAGTGCCATATTTTTTTAAATTCATTTAGTTCATTTACTGTATTTACAGATATATAAGTCTGTAAATTTTAGGAGAAAAAAATGACTCCCCCCCCAAAAAAAAACCTGGGTCTTATCCATGGATCAATGCAAGTACTGTACTTTAACTCTTATTAATAAAAGAACTGTCTCTTTCTCTGAGTCGAGTGGCAAAAGCTGAGAGTTTAGTCCATCCTAGGATTACGTAAAAGAAGCACCAGCTTTTAGAGTGAACGCAAACAGTTATGACTGCTGGAATTTTGCAAGTTCTTTGGCATTGTTTTGCTTTGCTTTGTCCTTTACATGTTTTGTTAAATGACCCTGAGTTTTACCCTTGACTTATCAATGGATCATATCAAAATCCATAATTTTGACCCTATAACCTTCCCTCAACTTATACCTGAAGTCAATTTACAGTTGCGCATATGTTGTACATCCCAACTTTCTCCTGGCTTGGGATTCAAGGCAGCTGAAAAGGGAAATGCATTTTTAAATTTTTCAATTAAATTTAGTTTTTAATCTATTTTAATTTATTGTTGTTGTTTATTGCAGGAATGGAGAGACGTTGTAGGATTTTTCTGCCGCACATGCCAAAATGTCTGGCTTAAAGTGCTGTGAACCTTGAATTGGTTTATTAGACAGTATCACTTGCTGCTCTTTCTCAGGCCACAAAATGTTTTCGGCTGACTTTGACCAGTTCTGTATGTCCTCTCTTTCTGACTGTCGCCAACTTTCTAGTATTCACTTTTGTATTGTTTATGATAAGTGGCACAGTGTACATCCAATAAATGCCAAACATGTGCTAATAATTTTAAAAACTATGTATGATAGTGCTTACAAACTTACAAAGGATGGCAGTGGCGCAGCTACAATGAAGTTGAAAAATAGTACAGGGCTAGTGGAGGAAACAAAGTGAGAGCTTGATAGCCAGAACTTTCGGAGAGTCATAGAAATTCTGTGTGTTGATAACTTTTTGATACTGTATCTCATAAATTCAATGTACAATGGGCCTTGGTATCCACTGGGGTTTGGTTCCAGGACCAGCCCCAGCCCCTGTGGATACAAAAATCTGTGGATGCTTAAGTCCCATATTATACAATGGCATAGTAAAATGTGGTGTCCCTTATATAAAATGGCAAAATAAAGGCTTGTTATATGGAATTTTGTTTTTGAATATTTTCAAGCCATAGATGGTTGAATCCATTGGACGCAAAATCCATGGATACGGAGGGCCAACTGTTTATTTGGTGTAGATCTTGGGAAATGTATTTCTTAGACTTTGGCTCTTGGAATCTTCACACCAGATATGAGCACTGGCCATTTTTGCCAAGGGATTCTGGGAGCTGCAGTCCAGAATCTAACTTTTCTAAGCCATGGTGTATATATATAGACCCATTTGTGTGTGTTCTTCTGGTTCCTCTCTAGTTTCGTTCAAGTATGCTGAGGAGGCCTTTAATATCAAACTTCTCATGGGATACGTATTGAGCTGAGCCCATTCACACTACACAATTGTAGTGCTGTTATTCTACTTTAACTGCCATCATTCCACCCTATGACCAACTTGCCAATCCCCTGATTCCAGAGGATGGATGGCAGTTAAAGTGGAATGATCGCATCTAAGTGGAATAATAGCACTATAATGGTGTAATATGAATGGGCCCTCAATTTCACTCTGTATACTTGTTAATTCTAGCACAATACTTTTCAAGGATTTGTGATGCATTTCGTTGGCTTCTAATCTCAAGCTGAGAGCAGAAACCTCCTCTCATGTGCCCCTGCCAGTAGTCCTGTTTGTCCTAAATGCCACAGTGATAGCTTTCATGCAGCTTAAAATCTTTGTTGGCTATATATGAAATAATTTTATTTTTCTATTTATATTTTTAAAAAGTGTTAGAATTACATTAGTGCAGCTGAATTGCTCTTCTCTTTTAGACTATTTTGCATGTCAGTTGAATGTTGAAAAGTGGTAATCATTCCCCAATTTTATAAGGACATTTTGTGCCACAGATCTTAAATCATTTCCCAGTTTTTTAAACCAGAAGGCTTCAGTCACAGCCATTAACAGGTAAAAGAGATTGCAGGAGACATTGACATCCTGATCGATGACACAAACCCTCCAAACAAATTAGCTCAGGACTCCTTAAAGAGATGAAGTGTCTCTGACTTTAGCGTTTTACCACAATTTAAAAACTGATTGTCCTTCTTCAGCTTAAAACAAAGAAATAAATAAAGCAGGATAGACTTGTGGTAGCTTAGCAAGAAGAAAGAACCTATTCTATGGTGTTTCTATAGAAAGTATAGTCATCTCTTCCTTTCCACAGGCTTGCCATCCACGGATTGGAGCAATGGCAGTGTGTGCACATGGCCATGCCAACACAGTTTGCACATGTGCTATAAAGCCTGATTTCTCAGACGATATTTATAGTAAGCAAAATTAAATAAAATTAGTCTTCCATTGTAGTTCCATCACACATGAAACTGGCCTTAACAAAAGGTAAAGTAGAAGCTGCCAGGAAATATGTGGTCTTTGCTTTGGCATAGTGTGTGAGCATAAGTATGTGGAGAGATCTTGTGGCTCCTTTGAGACTAACAGTGTTAGTGTCAATGTGTGAACATAACTTTATACTTTATCATAGGGATCCTTCAAGGTTCCTCCCCATACTAGTATGGATACATCATGTTGGGAGATGAAAAGGAATGCAATAAAATAGAACTATTCATGTAAATTCAGCTAGGAAACAATAGGGTTGAAAACTCAAGTAGAATCTACAATGTAGATTTAGGCCCGTTACAGACCGCCCAAAAGGGGCGGTCTTGGGCCGCTGCTGGTTGCAGCGCGGGGAAGCCGCTGCAGCCAAACCGCATGACTCCCCCATGCTGTAAAAAAGGAGCGCGAAAATCGTGCTCCTTCCGGCAACCCGGAAGAGACATCGTAAGTGCCAAAGCGCGCACTCGTGACATCTCTTCCGGGTTTAGACGTCCGGACGCTGTGCGTCCATTACGTCAAGATGACCGCGCCCGTCTGTATAGGGCGCCGCCATCTTGCCATATGGAATACGCGCGAGGGACAAGGCGCGTCTGGAAGCGCCGCCCCTCGTGCATATTCCTGGCACAACGACGGCGCCGCTTAGGCCCATCTGTAAGGCGCCAAAGTCAAGTTTAAAGTGGGTTAGATCTCCGGGCTTCCAAAGAAGCCTTTTCATTCCCTTTTATCACTTGTAATTGGAATCTAGTTAGTATCTAAAAATGAACTTTACATTTTACATGAGATATTTAGGAGGACCAAAATATCCCTTGAAATTAAGCCCTCCTACTTAAATTGAAAGAAGTTAGACTTAGGTCAATATTAAAAGGTATTTAGGAACTTTTGGGTGAATTTCATCTTGCTTTTTAATAAGTTAATCTTAAATTGTCTAGCATAATTGCCTGGAATTGCTGTCTTCTTTAAATGGAGATGATAAGCTATGAAGCACTGCTGATTCATGTAGCTGGACTAATTTTGAGCACTAAAACTTTTAAAAAAGTCTTCCTTTAGTTGTAGAGACTAGGATATCAGCTTCAAATAATGATATTTCTATAACAATTCTTATGGTTCACCATTTTTCTTATGGTTAGTTTGGGATCATAATTTAAAATTCACTACCTGTTCATTGGCACAGAATGGGAAAATATGAAAGAATTTCCTGCAAGAAACAAAAATAAAAGGTAAAAGAGGTTTCCAGAATATCAGTATCAGTGTTATTTAATTACATTAGTATCTCCCTCCTTTCTCCTCAGTATTTCTCACTTCTAAATGTGGTGTGTTGTTAAGATTTTAAATACAAGTGTTTTTTGATTTAAATACATTGGATTTGCATTTTTAACTTTCTCGCAGGTATTGTTTTAGCAATTCCTGACCTTGTGTACTTTCCCCACAACTGCGAGGAGATCCCACAGCCAGTCAAAGGATTTGTTGCTGGTAAGAATTGTTTTATTAAATGTTACTAAGCGTTTTAAGCATTATATGTTTTATGAATGAGCATCCCTAGATTAATGCCTATGTGCTTTGCATGGTGCGTGTGTGTTTCTATATATGTTTATGGAAAAGAAAAAGAGAAAAGATAATCTATACTTAACAAGTTTCAAAATTGAGCTTCCAACTGAAAATTTATTTTGACTTCTGAAAAAAAGTTCTTTTTAGTAAGGATACCTTATAATCATTGCAGTGATAATAATGCTTTCTGCAATGGGAAAGACTGGTGGACACATACCTCTAAAACAGTGGTACATAAACTTTTCTTTACAATGGACTCCCTTTAAATATCTTTTGTTACCGTGAACCACCAAGAATTAAAACTCTAAAGTGTATCAGTTATTTATTTAAAGTTGCGACATGTGCGGTGAAGGACTTCTATAAAGAAATTCCCCCAAACTGAGCTGACTAGATCTCATCCCCTGTACCTTTTGGCCACCAAAGATCTCTCTGATGTGTCTCCATCTTGGTGTGTGTGTTAGTAGTAGTATCAAGTGGCATGAGGAGTTGGGACTTTGCTTTCTGGACATGTATATGTTCATGCATGAGATGTGGAGCGATCAAGCTGGCTTCTCATTCTTCTGCCGCATGTGCTGATGCTTCGATGCTTGAGGGAAGGAAGTTCCTGAAGGCAGAGCCACACACATGAGTGCATAGACACACACACACACAAACACACACTACACCCATTTGTTCACAGACATCCAGAGCATGGCTCTAGAACTGCTGCTACTGCCTGCTATTGATGTGGTTACACTCTTATTAGACATATTTGTCTGCTCTTGTAGCTCTTCCTGAGATCCAGAAGTCTCCTATAGCAGTGCCTCCCAGGCTGTTGGATGTGAGGGGCCAGCATCCTGCCTATAGTTTTCCAGGGACCAGCACAGTATTTGTTCCCATTGGGTACAGTTGTTCTTCCTTTTCTGGAAACTTGTCAGGGACAAACATCCAATGGCTTATGGACCAACACTGGTCCAGAGTCTACCACTTTGAGTAGCATTGTCTTATAGCTTCTGACTGACGTCATCTTCTGAGACTCTGAACTCTGAAGATTATCACACTAGCTCTTACCTTGAGTTAAGCACTGGTAAATTGCCTCTCAAACGTTGAGGAAGCGCACATGTGTGAAAGCCTGACACGCTTCCTCAATGTCAGGGAATCGTCGGCTCCCTCTAGTATCACTGAATTGTTCAGGGAGAGGGAATTTCCTCTGAACACAAAGTTTCCGTTGAGAGGAAATTTCCTCTCCCTGAATAATTCATTGATGCTAGAGGGAGCCGACAATTCCTTGACATTGAGGAAGCATGCCAGGCTTTCTCATACACACACACTTTCTCAAAGTTTGAGAGGTGATTTATCAGTGCTTAAGTGCTGGTGTGATAATCTTCTCTGTTAAACCCTTCCAGTCTTAGTCTGCCAATAGTAACTGTTTGTCAGAGCAGTATTTCTTGAGTTGCCTATGGAGTGTTTTCTGCTAGAATTCATCTGTCACTGGAGTGGGTTCTTCCCTAGAATTTACATGTTAACATTCTAACTGAAGGAGAGTCTTACAACAAACACAAGCCATTGCTGCGATAGCTTGGGATCTTGATACAAATAGTGGATTTTGCTGTCAAATTGCTAATTAGATTTCCATTTAAGAGAAGACCTGGACTTGCTAGAGTATTCAGAAACATGCAGGAGTCCCAAATAAATCCATACATGCCAACTATCCTGATTTGGCAGAATTTGCTTAGAGCAGGTTTGCTCTTGCCCTCCTCTGAGGCTGAGAGAGTATATCTTGCCAGGGACGTAGCCAGAATTTTGGGAAGGGGGGGGGTCCAGAATAAGTGTCCCCATTAATAGGGGGGGTGGGTGCCGGAGGGGCGGCAGCACACACCACCATTTTTTTCTAATGGGGGGGGGGGGGCCACCCCCCCCCCCCCCCCCCCCCCCCGACTATGTCCCTGATCTTGCCTAGAGTCATCCATTGAGTTTCCATGGCCAAGCGAGGGTTTGAACCCTGGTCTCTCAGTGTCCTATTCCAGCACTCAAAACCCTGCTCCATACTGGTTCTCAAACTAACTATAAGCTCCCTAAATTTGTGGATCAGCTACAGAACTCTTTATATCTTACCATTTTGGTCCTAGGTGCAACTCAGTTTGTCAGCTCTGAATGTTAATATGTTTGCACAGGCCTTCCTTACTTGTTCAAAGGATTCACTGTTTGGTACTATAGCTGTTATGTACAAAGAACTTGGGATATATGAATGAGAACCTTAAAACCTCATATAATATTGGGGTGCCTGACAATCCACATTTGATCCTTCTAAGGGGCTTTAATGAATCTGCATAAAACCATTTTCAGTTCTAATTAGCAAAACCTACCTTTCTTTTTTACTATATTCCTTAGAGGTCATTCCATAAAGCATTTAAATACAAATATTGATAGCAATATTAGAAGCCAAGGAATTAATTTTATACAGTATAAATTGTTTAAAAATAATTGTGACTTTATCTTGTTTTAAAAAGTGCTTTTTTATTTTTGTGGATATTACCAACAGAGGATTACTTTTATTTTGCCCCCCCCCAACAGTTATATTAGAAATTTGCTGTTTTATTCTTACCTTCTTAGTAAAAATCCTTTTATCACACAATGGGTAATTTATATCCATTACCAGCCCTTTCAATCCTTTTCAGTGGGGCTGTCACTGCCTTTGGCATAGTAATGATTAATGTGATCTAATAATAGTGTGCCATTATATTACCTTAGTAAAACATGTACCAACAGCCTATTCAGATCTACCAAATTCATAGCTTCCTATAATATTTTTGTTGAAAGACAGGATTACTATTTTTCAAAGCTGAATTTTTCCCCCTGTTAACATATTTAATGAAATTCACAATTCTTTGCCATAGCAATCTTTTTTGTGTGTGCATGCATTTTGCCTCGATGGGGGAAGGTTGTATCATTGTGGATTATGATTTGTTAGGTGAATCCTTTGACATGCAAAAAGAGAAAAGGGAAAGAAAACCTGGTTATAATGTTTCTTCTTCATTAAAGCATCCTTTAAAAAAACATTTGTGTAACATAATTTAAACTGTATTTCAAGGAATAAAATGTTGGGAGATGAAATGTTGCCTTTATTTTATCTTTAGCTGCTGTGGTTTTCTCTTTAGTTTCGAGTGGGTTACAGAATATAAGTTTCAAAACGTAAGGGATAATCTGAACTTCTGATGCCAGGACAATGGAATGCTTTGACAGAGAATTAATCTAATGTTAAAACTGATTCTGACTTTTAAGATATATGTAGCAGATGACACTACATTCTTACACACTTTGCATGCTATTAGAAGATATACTTAGCAGTGTTGTGGCTCATGTGTAGGTGCAAGGATTCACACACATGCGCACAGTGATTTCAAGAGCTCAAATTCAGATGCTCCAAAGGAAAGTAACCTAAGAGTATAGCTGACGGAGGGGCAAAATGACAGAATTGTCACCCAAAGTTTGTCTTCCACCTCCAAATTTCTAGCATTGCAGTGAGTGAGACACTGAAAACCATTCAAGTCTAGAACTCTTCTCTTTCCCTTTTTCACAGTGTTGTTGTTGCTGTGTGCCTTCAAGTCCTTTCTGGCTTATGGTGAACCTTTTGTGGGGTTTTCAAAATCACCCAGTGGGTTTCACCATCCAAGCAGGTATTTGAACCCTGTTCTAAACCATTACGCCACACTGGCTTTGTTAGTATTCTCTTTGTAATTCTGCCTGACCCTTTGCTTTGGATTCCTAAATTGTATTTCTAAATGCTCAGCTGCAGTTTTAAGTTACTACAATGTTAGCAATTTGGGGACTGAAGGAAAATTACATTGTGGCGGGGGTGGGAGCAGAATGCTTATTTGGAACAGGGGATGCCCTCATTTTGCCAGCCTCCCCTGAGTTAATCTTGCACTGTATTAAACCATGAGAAATTCCACCAAGGGACTTGGAAATACTGTTCTCTATATAACATTAATGACTGGCTCAGGCAAGTCTAGAAGTGGCATGTTGAGAGAAGGAGATGTAAGCATGAGGATGCCTTTTGCAAATTTAATGGCATGTGGGTTGCCTTGGCGGAAAGGTCTAAGAACAACAGTATTGGCCCCAAAGAACATGTAGGGTGACTTGGAAATTTGACTCCATGCCTTGCTGTCAAGCTTACCTGCTCCTTCATTGCATTCTCATATTTCTCTCTCTTTTTTCTTTTTTATTCCCTATCTTCATGCTTACCTGAGTGAAAAGGGCAGACTCAGATTTCTATAGAGACCCAAGGATGGGGGCTGTAATTTAATGATCAGATCCTTCTTTTCTTCCCAATAGTTATGTACTACACCAAAGATTTCTATTCTTCATTTTTTCCCCCTGTTCTAATTTAAGTTATGTCTCCCTCATTTGTTTTAATAAAGTATACTGTTGACGATAGGGGTATTATCTGTAACTTTATTATTGTGGATATGAACATTCATTAAATTTGCTATTCCCCTCCTCCCAAAACCCACCTATAATTAACAGAAGATCTGCCACATTTGGTTATACAACTGAATGTCAATAGTCTTTGATTCCAAAGCTTTCTGTGGCCAGCGTCACTGGCAAACAGATTTTATGATTTATAGGTCAGTAAGTTGGCTCATTCTGGTTAGATTTGGTCCAGGAACTGCCAGTTACTGAAACACCCTTCCAGAAGTAGAGCCTCATTATACAGAAGATGGCTATCTGGAATGATATGTCTAATTTTTTTAATGTAGAAATATCAGTACTGCATATAAGGAGGAAAATATAGGTAAGGAATTTGGTTTTATTCTATAAGATATTGGGTTCATCAGCAAAGTTGCAGAAATCTAGTGTACTGTGTTTCTCTTTAGCCAGAATATGCTGCCTGTATTTGTTAGGTCTTCCAAAAGATGGAGTTTATTTAGGAACCAGGATACTGCATGCATGTTCTTCACAAACAGAACTTTAAAAGATTGGTGAGTTTATTGAGGTGGTATTTGCAATGCATGGGATAGAAAGTGAAATGAATCAGAGGGCAAACTAAAAGTGAGGAAGAAAGTTAAGCCAATCACTATAATTTTCATCTAAAACATTGGGATGGTTATAAGCCTGTCTTAAAACAAATGGAACATTATTTGAGCATTGCATAGAGACACTATGAGAACATGGTATAAAGAGTGCAAACCTATAGGTGCAGGTTTATTGCAGTGAATAGATACGTGTATCTCACAATGAGCCGTGTAGTTTATGTGCGTGAAGGATATGTGATGGCTGTAGATTGCAGCAAGTGTATTTCTCTCATCAGTTTAATACGTTTAGCAGAACAGCGTGAATTAGTTTGGCTCATAGAGTACTGCATTTTGAGCTGGCATGTCTGGGCTGAAATCTCTTCATAGCCATGCATTCACTGGACGACTATGAGAAGGCCACCATCTGCCTCAAGTACAGCCTTCCATACACAGTAAAGGAATATAGGATATGCATCTGGAAGTTCATGGTGAAGCAATCTTGCTAAAACAAAGCAAGTATGAGTCTGGTCAGTATACAGATGGGAGACTTGAGTTCTATTTAGTATGATAGCATCAACAATATTGATATGTCTTATTGGGTTATTGTGAGAACCATTGAGGAAAGGGTACTTAACGTACTTGTCTTGCTGAAAATGCTTTGAGAATTATTAGGAATATAAGTGTGTTTACATGTTTTCAAAAAAGCTCCTTAACTGTGTAAACTTCAGGGTTATAGTTAATAATATCAGAGTATGGATATAGGATTTTCTTTTCTTTTCTTTTTTTAAAAAGAAAACCTGTCCTTGTTCTTTCTGTTATCATGGTTGGACACATTCAGATGCATCTGTCTACTTACAAGCTTCTCGACAGAAAAACCTATCCACTTCTGGGTTCCTATATGCATTCTGTACTTTCCAGACCCTCAGCTACTTCAGTTGCTTGAGTTGGGGAGAACTGCCTCTCACAGTGCCCTGCTTTCACAAAAGGTGGATGGGAACAGCAGAAAATATTCTTATTAGGATGATGTTATCCTTCCATAGAAGTGCTTTGGAAAAAACATAGGCATTAGATTTTCCATTCTTGCTTCCACTTAGACACTTGCCCTATTATAGGTATCGTTTTCTTTCTGTATTACCTCTGTGAGGTAATACTTTGTTAGCTAAGCAGATAATCGGATGTTCCTCCTTGTTAAACTACAACACATCAAACAAAAGGATGGTGTTGAACAAGAAGTATGCAACCTTGTATGAGAATCATAGAGAGAAGCTTCAGCTGATCAATGTTTCCTCCTTGACATGTAATGGAACATAATGGATGATAAATGAGAAATTTTCAAATGAAACACTAAAATATAAGAAATATTTCTGTAAGAACTGTTTGACAGTGGAACACACTCCCTTGGAGCATGGTGGGAGCTCCTTCCATGGAGGCCTTCAAACAGAGTCTGGATGGTCATCTGTCAGGGATGTTTGATCATGATTTCCTGCATGGAAGGGGGTTGGACTAGATGGTCCTAGTGGTCTCTTATAACCCTATAATTCTATGATTCTATGTAGTCTAGGATGTCGCCTACAATTGGGGCAACTGCTGGGTTTTTATGCTTGAGCAGGGAATCTAATCTTGATCTCTAGAGTTGTAGTCCAGCACTCAAACCACACCACTATGCTGGCTTTCACAAAGTCTGTAACACTATTTTAGAGTATTCAAAATTGATTTTTTCCCCTTCTCAGTTCACTCTATATTTCACATGTGGGATAATAATTAGTTGCTAATGTGAAGTTACCTGTTAATGTGAAGTTACAACCCAATCTTAACAGATCTTTCACAAGTGTTATCCCACCTTCCCATGAATAACTGGTTATGTCAAACCTGCTCAGGGTCAGAATGAGAAGGATCAAACATAGATTCTTTTAAAATGCAAAAGACTCATCATAGCTCTGCTTTTTAATTTGTGAACGGGAAGACTATTCAGTAACAGCTGTATTTTAACAATAGGCATGAAGTGGTTGCTATGTGATACACCAACTGAGTTGTTTGCGAACTTCTGGCAACAGAATAAGCCAAGCAAATGTGGGTTCTTAGCCTTTTTGCTTTCTGGGTCACTTCTTCTACATAACAGACACAGAAAAGTAATAATTCGAATTGTAGGGAGAGATTGTTGGCTACATGTTATAGATGATGAAAGCTATTTTTGTTCAACTGTCATTTTAAAGAAAATAAATTGATATACTATTGTGAATATCTTATTGTTAAGGTAGCCTGTCGACATAGCTCTTGTGTTAGATGCATTTTTGAGGACAAGTGATAAAGTGAAAAAGATGTAAGGTGTCTCAAAATTATTTTGGATTTTGCTAATTCAACTAGCTGCCTCTCTTCTGCCTTCTCTCTGTTTCTGTTAAACAAGCAATGTGATGATTAAATAAACCAGTTTTGCTTTCTCTCATTTTCAGAATTTTTAAGCCACAAGTTCTTTTTATCAGAAATATGAAGAAATTTGCACATTTTGATAAACTCTTTGCAAAAAGTGAAATTAAATTATTCCCTCACTTAAGCTGGACAAATTCAATAGGTATAGTTATTCCCACCTTGCAAGCAACATTGTGTGACTTCTTTGTTGTTGTTGTTGTGTACCTTCAAATCATTTCCAACATATGGCGACCCTAAGGTGAAATCATGGGGATTTCTTGGCAAGATTTATTCAGAGGTGGATTGCCATTGCCTTCCTCTGGGGGTAAAAGAGTATGACATGCCCAAGGTCACCTAATAGGTCTCCATGGCGGTGTGGGGATTTGAACCCTTGTCTCCAGACCCCGAGTCCAGCACTCAAACCACTATGACACACAGGTTAGAAATTACCAAGTATTGCAGACGTCTCTCTTGGGCCTAGTGTTGTTCAACATTTTTAATAAGTAATTCAGATGCTGGTATAATAGGGTTGAGTTTTCAGATAACACTAAACCAGGACGGTTACCTAATACTAAAAATATAGAAGTATTTCCTATGATCTTGACAGAATAAAGACTTGGATACACTAAGAAACTGCTGTGGTATAGTGTAATGGTTTGAGCACTGGAGTATGACTCTATGGCCTAGGGTTTAAATTCCTGTATGGCCATGTAAATCTTGGGCATGCCACACTCCCTCAGCCTCAGAGGATGGTAATGGTAAACACCTCTCTGAAGAAACATAACAAGAAAACCCTGTGATAGGGTTGCTGTAAGTCCGAAATGATTTGAAAGTATACAACAACACGAGGTACAGCCCTGGCTTGAAAGTATACAACACAAGGTACACCTCTGGATAGAGAAAAAAAAAACCCATAGCATAAATACAACTCTTTCTTTCCGCCCCGGTCTCTCCTCCACCCTCGGTCTAGCCAGGAAGGACGAAGAGAGAGATGGCGGCTGTCGTTTCCTACACTGATTTTTGAAACCGGTGCAAACATAGTGGGAACCACACTGTTTGCTGAACCGGTTTCAGGAATCAGTGCAGGAAGTCAATCAAGAGGTAAGTGGAAACGAGGCCTTAGAGGACTATCAAAATTGCAGGAAACTTGTGTATCACACTTGATCTTCTAAGCTTTTTTAAAATGGCACTCATTTTGAGCAGTTCAAAAGTCTTGCCTTGTTGCATACTTCCACCCAGCATAATATAGGGAAGCATTTTAGGCAAGGATATATCCTTTGATAATCCAGCCTCCTGTTCTCACTTGGATCAGAATCAAGAGAAACATGCGCTGTAAACATATCGCACATGCTTGTATGGGTTGTTAGCAATTCTGACTACTTAGATATGAGAAGAAGATTTCTGCTTGATATTCAAGGATGGGATTAAATTTGCACGTGATCACTAAAGGCAAATTGCTTTTGAGGCAGCATTTTAGATTAAAGTACAAAAGGAAAGAGCCAATATTAACAGCAGAAGAGAAAGATAGTGTTATTGGATAAGAAAAATAAAACTAGCCAGTTGGAGCCCTTAGATAGCCTCAGACCCCTAACATTTGTTATTTATTGAATGATTGCCTATTTCAGTTATCTGGAATAATAATTGAGGTTGAAGGTAAACAATCTGCTGTAAAATACCTGGGAAATTTGCAAACTTGATCACATATGAGATTGGCAGCATTAAATGCCAACAGCTAATTTAAATAAGGAACATCTGTACATTATTATTTTGAGGATTTTTTTGTCTGTCAGTTTGGAAATTTGAGTGTTTTATGAGATGCACTGCATTAATATTTCTGTGCGACTAATAAAGACATGCTTTAAAAAGAAAAGATTGTGACAAAGGTGAAGAAGCTAGATGTGGGATGGGGAAGGTATATGTGTGCATTGCATTAGTTCTGGGGGAAAAAAGATGTGACAATAGTAGTAACATGACACTTCAGATATTCAGTGAGGAGTATTTTGGTGCATTGTTCTGTAAATTTTGAAAACAACAGTGTAATTTTTAATACTCCTTGCTGTGCTTTAGAATAATCCAGTGTGGAACAATTTATTCTGAACAGGTATGGGGAAAAATAGGTGATATATCATTATGGAGTGTTGGAAAATGTATTAATTTTTATGAGTGAGTTATGAAGATGTACAACTCGGTCAGGACTTAGGATAAACATAATATTCCTTAATTAATCCATTATGGTATGGGACATATATGCCACTTTTTATTGCTTTGAAAATGAAAGATGTTTTTTAAAAAGGAAATTGCTACTTCTCAAACTAAAAGGCTCTTTTCCTAAATCATAAAATTGTATCATCTAATTTGCCCAATAGTATGAATGAGACAAGCATGTAAATCCAGTGCTGAATTTTCACATAAAGGGTCATCTTCTTTTGCTAGAAGTATTGAATCATTCTGTATCTCAAACTGTTAAAATGACTTAAGAAAAGGAACTCAGTTGAGACATTCAAGGCAAATGAGTTAAGTTGGGGGTTATGGTGTTTCTGGCAGAACACCACCGATAGAGTCCTTCATGCCACAATAAAACTGTCTACAATATGAGCAGTGTGAGCAAATGTACTGGTTTGCTTTCTAATCTGTACCTTTCACACCATTATCTAGATAGGCTCTCTTAGGCCTGTTACAGACTGCCAAAATAAAGTTGCTTCGGGTCTCTTTGGAGGTATGCTGTTTAAATGATGCATGGGTCCTAAGAGTCCGGAGGTCGCACCAAAGCCACACTCCATTCCTAAGAACCAGAGTGCAGCTTTGGTGCAGCTTCCGGATTCTTAAGACCCATGCATCATTTAAACAGCATACCTCCAAAGAGACCCGAAGCAGCTTTATTTTGGCAGTCTGTTAACAGGCCTTAGTTTATCTTTGATCTTCCTGATCTATTTCTGTAACAAAGAGGCTAGATTACTCCTGTGATCTGTACCGCACACTACACACTGAAAGAGCATCATATGAGCACTGAAATGACAAGGAGGTGCATAGTGAGGACCATAGCTCCGTTAGAGACCAGCCATTTTTGCAACAGAGGATCTTGAAATCTGTTCATTGCATTTCCAGGTAGGAAGGACCTGTGTCTCAAAATGCTACTCAGTGGAGAGCAAAGAATGAACAACTTCTTGTCCCATCTTGTAGTCCCAGAGCACCACAAGATGGTGGATGCTAGATCAGGGGCATGCATGCACACAAACACATATATACCCCCACACAGTCTTTCCCTTGCTGCTCCCAAACATATATAATCCCTGTGTGCTAACTCACACAGACACATAAACATAGATTTATCCCATGTACAGTATACATGTATATACACAGATTCACACTTGAACTTGTCAACCCTTGCTTCCATCTCAGCATGCAAAGATGGGGAGGTTTAGACCTCTCCTGTGTGCCCTGAGATCCCTTTGAAAAAAGGGGTCCAGGGCAGTCTGGACATCTAGAGGTTCTCACTATTGGGATGGAGAAGGGAGCATCCCTCTCTTCTCTTGTCAGGAGAGATCAGTTCCTGGGGAGAAGCAGAGTCTGCAAAGGAAAGAAAGCACATAGAGATGGCATTTCCTTCTCACTTTCTTACTTCTTGAAATCACTCTCCTCCATCCCAGCCTTGGAGAGTACACAGGGAGAAAGGCTGTGTTGAGAAATAATTTGTTACAAATAACCCGCTACTTGGATTGAATTATTTGCTGTGATAGCAAAGTTTGAGCTACCATTTCACTGTTACAATAACATAAGACAATTTAGCTTTTGTAAAGTGACAGAAGCTTTCAGGTTACTTTAAAAACTAAAATAGTGCGTCCTCATTGCATTGTGTAGAAGGTTTGTACTGCAGACCTCCAGTATGCAGAATTTAGGGTTTTTAAAAAAATCCTTTTTAGTTCCTTTTGCAAAACCAAACAAGTTAATATTTAGAAGTTAAAGCCATAATGGTTGTTGAACATGGCAAGTCACCTTGGAATATTACTTTCTAAAACGTGGCTCCATATTCGAACTCCATACCATAAAAATCTTGCAGGGATAACACTCACCAGTTATCTTCTTCCCTGTCATCAACAGTGGGATATTCAGTGAGGTATTGAGTGGATTGTATGTGCTGTTTGTGGTCTGATGGACAAAGAATGACCATATGCATGGTAGGTACTACTGAACAGAAGTCAAATTCTATGTCTTCTTGAAGGCCCCAGTCTGCCTGCCCATTGTGTTAGAGAAGAAGATCTACTTCCTCTCCATAATTCCACATCTGAAAACTGTGACACATGTGGCCAAAGTGTGGTCAAGATGACAAAAGTTGTTAATAAGGAAGAACACACAAGCTAGGAGAGGCTGCAGCAGTTTGCTTTTGCTTGAGCCTAGTGAGAAGGGCAAGATTCCCTTATCTCTTTCCCCCCCCCACTACTTTTTCACTTTGAACTCTGTCTGAGGGTAAAGGAAGAAAGAAGTAGTAGTAGTAGTAGATAGCACCAACACTGTATAGTGGTTTGAGCATTGGACTACAACTCTGGAAACGAGCGTTCAAATTCCTGCTTGGCCATGGAGACCCACAGGATGACCTTAAGGAAGCTACATTCTCTCAGCCCTAGAATAAGGCAATGACAATCACTACCCCACAAACAAATCTTGTCAAGAAAACCCTGCGATAAGTTCACATTAGGGTTGTAGTAAGTCAGAAATGACATGAAGGCACACAACAACAACAACAACAACAACAACAACAACAACAGATTAAAACCAGGACATTTTAAAAGTACCTGGAAAAGTGGAACAACAGAGGATTAATCAGGATTATCCCCATCAAATTGAGACAGTTCAGGTCTGTTAGACAAAACTTATTACACATTAAAAGCAGATTGTTACCAATTTCTATAGGACTAATTTTATATTTGAGTTTCTTTATATTTATTTGATTTTATTATTTCATTTTTTAAAAACAAAAATAAACTATAAACCATATGTGCTCCATATCATCCCCATACTATGTTTTAGGAGTACAAAGTAACAATTATTCATTACACAAAAAGTAGCATTATTACTATGACTAGGCAAAGCAAAGCTGTTACAGCTTTGTCACTTCCTCATCCTAGCAACATTATTTTAAACATGTTAATTTCCAACTCTGTTTGTAGCTTCATAGTTCGTGGGCTTTGCATGTGCAAGACTTTCCAAAGTGCAGTAGGAAATAGAACGGAGATCTTCTAGATACATAAATTGGGAAATTAGCCACAGTGCAAATATCCCTTAAACACGATCCTGATTTTTCAGAAACAGATTCTGATATGGATAAGCATGCGGAAGTATAGGAACAGATCTAAAACATCAGTCACAGGCTCTTAAATACCATACAAAACGTGTTTTTTCCCCCTTCCCAAGGGCAGTTGAGTTGTCTCTGAAAGTGCCTTTTGAACACTGAGCCCTGAATCCATTATTACAATCGAGATTTTATAACTTTAGGGTATCTTACTAATTTCCTTAAATTTGATCAGCTCTAATAGGATCTAGCTTTTGCTATAGTGCATAAGAATAGACTTAAGATGATACAAAGGCAAATGTCATTAGTGAAAAAGGAATCGAATTAGAGATTTTTTATATTGCGTTGAACACATTAAAGGCAACAGAAATCTCCAAAAAATACAAAGAAATGTATTTTCCCCCGCTGGATGTCTCAGCATTAAGGGAATAAGCATTCCTTTTCTCTCTGTGTCAGTGTCACCAGGTTGTTATTCCTTTTGTTTAGCTGCATAATAGAATGTGTTGCGGTGCATTATCCTCAGCTTGTGGAGCAGCCTACAAATACTGATTGCCGTTTGAGCTTGTTATGGAAAAGTATTGCTCTGTGGACTGAGTAAATGACCAACAGTGGACTATAATCTATGAAGCTGAGAGTAAAATTGCCAACTGGAGGTCATTTTTCAAACCAAGGGGCGATAGTTTTCTACTATAAACTGAATATTACAGTCAGTATATGTTTTATTAAACCATTTAGGAAACTTGGGAGCAGTTTTGTTTAAACTTAGTGCGCGATGTGGCTCAGAGAACAAGCCCAGGGCAGCTTGCAAAAGAGGCTTGTTACAATCCCTGCATTACACATTCAATAATTCCAAAGGTTACACGCATGAACAACTCACGGTTGAATCCTGCACATGATCTGCATCTTGAAAGTCCATTCAACTAACTGTGGATCCTCCGTCAAATGTTTTTCCTCCCTCAACTTGATCACCCAATTTGGGTTAATTTATTTAATTTAGGGATCTTTTTGGGGCTGAAAGGCAACAAAGAAATAACACACTTCTTAATTGGATGTCTTACATTTTGATTGACATATGCCAGTATTGAAGAAAATGGGTTAAAAAAACCGTTACAAAGTACATTGAAATATAATATATTATATAGTAAATAAACAAAGGTGTGTGAAATTTTAAGCTACAGTGAAGAGAAATGCTAGCAAAAAGATGTCACTTATCATACTGAAGTGCCTAGAGATGGAAACTAGTACTTATGAAATATTTTTGTCAAGGACAGGTACAAACACAACCCTTAAAGTGTCTTGTTTCTTTTGTTAACCTCCAAATGTTGTCGGGCTGCAGCCCTCAGCATCCTTCAGTTGGCTAGCACTGCTGAGACTTTCAGTCCAACAGTGTCTAGTAAGTTGATGCTCCCCATGCTGATGTAGCAAGTGTGTCAGTGTACAAGCACTTTTGTATAGTGATTGTACTTGTGTGCTCTCTTTGTGTATTTCAGCAAAGCAGAGTCCCTGATTGTAGTTATAGTTGTACATTCATAAGCTGTCTTCAGAAATACTTTGAAAATTTTCAGTGTACACTGTGAATGTGTGTGCATATGTTTATGCATGAGTAAAGGAGAGAGATGGAAGCAAAACACTGAGTTTATATGAATTCGGAGGCTTTTATGGCCGGCATCCATAGTTCATAGTTGATTTTAGGGACCGTGGGTAGGAAAGCACAACTTGAAGTCATATCATTGCCAATAGCCTTGAGCCAGTCCCAGCATTTAGGATTTTGGTTTAATCCAGTCAAAGGGATCTTCAGATGAAATGGTTCCATTTATAGACACAAAGAACTACTGAAGTGAGTCAGAGTCAATGAATTAATCCACATCAGTGGTATTCCAGTGTGCTTAACCAGGCAACACCACATACTGGTTACATCTTTCTTCATTTGTTAAAGCTATGTTTGCCCTAAATATTCACATAAACACTTTAATCATCATCCAAACATGTTTCCACTTCCCAAAAAGCTTTCAGTATAGCTGCTTCTAGACTATGGAGCGGACTCCCAGAGGAGACTTGCCTTGTTACATCCTTGGAGATTTTCAAGAAGGTGGTAAAGACAGAGCTCTTCCGCCATGCATATCCTCCTGACCTTTTATGAAGACCATTGGCACGGACCGAGATCACCTGACCCTGTGATTGATCCCGTGATTGATTGATGATTGATGGTTTATGTTTTTAGCTGTGGTTTTAATTGTAATTCATGTTGTAATATTACAAGTGTTTTAACTCTGTTGTGATCCTGCCTCGATCCATTGGGAGAGGCGGGAAGATACAAATAAAAACTATTATTATTATTATTATTATTATTATTATTATTATTAATGATTTTATTTTAAAAATAACATCTGATTTTCTTTCTGGAGTTCTTTACATAATGACAACTTTCATGGCTTCTTGGTTATAGCATGTCATCATGGGTCATTTGAATCTGGCAAACTGAGCTTGCGTGAGGCTTAAAAGGGGAAGCAGCAGGATTGATGGTGTGTCAGCATCACTCATTCTTTTATGTAAATCATTTTTGTAGCAATTATAAGGGAGGCAGAACAAGCCTTCACCATTTCCCCTTTTCCAATTTTCAACTTTTATTACTTAAAAGAGCAAGATATTTCTGAGATTCCCACCATATTTAGTTAAGACATCGATTCAGAAGTGCCATAGATAGATAGGTGTCAATTAGACACACGCACCATGTCATTGAGAAAGCATCACTGCCAGCACCATTTTCTTCCCGGGTCAATCAGAGCTGAATTCCAGGATTCTGTGCTAAGCTACAATGAATTTTACAGACCTTGTGGTTATATTTTGAATACAGTGGTACCTCGGGATACGAAATACCCAGGTTACGAAATTTTCGGGATACGAAAAAATCCCATAGGGAATCATTGTTTCGGGTTACAAATGTTTTTTCGGGTTACGAAAAAACTTTTGGTGCTTTTTTCGGCTTTTTCGCACGGAATCGCGGCTTTTCCCCATTAGCGCCTATGGCAATTCGGCTTACGAAGGCTTTTCGGGTTACGAAAGCGGCCGCGGAACGAATTAATTTCGTAACCCGAGGCACCACTGTATTCCTTTCCCTCCTAATCTCTCATGAAGCAGTGAATATATAGCATCCTTTGCTTCTTTAAATTTGATTACAGTGGCTGACACATTCTGTGTCAAAAGCTGCGCTCATTCAGAGTGGAAAAAAAGATAGAAATGGGATTCACATGTACTTTTGGCTGAACATCCCTTCTTTATTCCTCACTTAAGGCCTTTGTAACTGAAGTCCTCCCTTAATACCAACACCATTTCCAAAGAAGAAACAAAACAGAGAGAGTAATGGCTCAGACATAGCATAAGTAAGTGTTAGGATCTATCAAACAAGCAATATCAGAAAAAGTACACTGAAAGCCAATGTTGTGTATATCATACACCAACAGGTTCCTTCCCTGTTGTGGCTTGGATCATTACAGGAATGATTCCTTGCCTCTCTTCAGTGTATATCTTGACTGGGCCAGGAAGAAATACATCTTAATCAATGCAGCCCTGAGCTCTGACTCCTTACTTCTTGTTGCATCTCAGAGGCAGGGATTACATTCCCTTGTAGAATCACTAGCAGATAATATATGTCAAATAGGTTTTTGAAGGGTTTTTGCCTCATGCAGAATGATACTGCTTATTGAATACATTCGTATTCCTACTCGCACTTGGTTCTGGGAGCATTTTGTTTCATTGGAGTCAGTCATATTATAATTATATTAAAATTGTTGGGACCACTATCCCTGCTTATCCTTGGCCCCATACAGACAGGCCAAAATAAAGCTCCTTCGGGTCACTTTGCTGCTTAAATGATGCATGCATTCAAAGAGTCTGGAAGCTGTGTCAAAGCCACGCTCCAGTTGCATGGCTTTGGTGAAGCTCCCGGCCTCTTAGGAGGCATGCATCATTTAAACAGCATACCTCCAAAGTGACCCAAAGCAGCTTTATTTTGGCCTGTCTGTACGGGCCCCCTTCTTTCTTTGAAATCTGTTGCTCCCTTGGCTGAGAGCTCTTGTCTTCCAGAGGAACCCTTTGGAACTTGTAGACTGCACTACAGATAAGACTTACAAATTCATGATTGACAAATTGGGCTGGTTCCCATGACTCATTGAGCCAGTGAACTCTAGGAAACCTGGGTTATCAGTTACAAGCATCATGCTTGTGCATGCTATAGGAACAGCTTTGCACATACTCCAGTCACGTATAATATTCATGCACTGTCTTTAATCTTTGTTTTAAAGATTTTAAAAAGTTTTAATTCTGTTGTTAATGAATATTGTTTTAACCTTAATTTTGTACGTTTTAACTATATGTGTAACGTTACAATTTTGTGCTTTTTTGTAAGCTGCCTGGAGTCCTGTCTCAGAGAAAGACAGGGTATAAATGAAGGGATAATAATAATAATAATAATAATAATAATAATAATTTGTTTTATTTATATACCACTATTCCAAAGATCATAGCGGTGAACAGCAAGTAAGCTAATTAGCAAGTAAGCTAATTTGCCCCCAACAGTCCGGGTACTCATTTTAGCGACCTCGAAAGGATGCAAGCCTGAGTCGAGCTTGGGCCCTTTTGCTGGTCTTGAATTCGCAACCTTGTGGTTTCGAGTGAATGGCTGCAGTACAGGCATTTAACCACTGCGCCACCAGGGTTATCATGCTGGGTGATTTAAATCAAGGTTTTTGTTTTGTGGTTGTTAGCTGCCCTCAAGTTGATCCCAAGATGGAAGAGATTTCTTACTGTGGTCCTGTAAATTCATACCTGTGACCTCCCTAATAGAGTCTATGCATCTGGGATGCAGTCTTCCTCACTTTCTACTACCATCTACCTTTCTTTTCTTTTCTAATGAGCTGTACCTTCTCATCTTGGCTTCCAGGGAAAATTCAACCTTGATCTGTTATAGGACACATTTGTTTGTCTTTTTGGTTGTCCACGGTATCCTCAGCAATCTTCTCCAGTCCCACATCACAAATTAATTGATTTTTTTCCTATCTGCTTTCTTCACTGCCCAGATGTCACATCCATACATGGTAACAGGGAATACAGTAGCTTCAGTTATTCAAACTTTAGTTCTCAGTTGTATATCTTTAGTCTTTAGGATCTTTTCTACTTCTTTCATAAATTCCCTTCCCATTTCCTAGTCTTCTTCTAATTTCTTGACTAGAAGAAGATGTGCCAGAAGCACCGAGGTAATCATACTCCTTCAAGATCCATTTCTAATTATGTTCAAGTCAGCTCACTATATCTTCCTGATTTATATATATCTTCCTGACTTATATATATCTTCCTGATTTGAGGGGGGCTATTTCACATTATTCCTACCTCTCAAAGATAGACATTGTAGTAAACATCTCAAGCAATACTTGGATGTTCCTGAGCATCTTCCAGAATATGAGAACAACTGTTCCTTCCTTTGATTTAGTTCTATATACATCATGGTCTAGAGAAGCCTGGTTTATTCTATATATTTTAAAAAAGAGCAAGTGGGGTACATGGAAAGTTCACATGAACCAAAGTACTATTTTTTGACAGACTTACATTTTAGTACTATGAAGTCCCATTGGATTAAGTGTGCCTAAAATGTGTAAATACGTTATTGTTGAAGAAACAGGGGCATATGTGAATGCAGCCCTAAAAGAAGGAGCAGAAGAAAATGGGAGGAAGAACCGATGAATGAGAATAGTGGACATTTTTCTGTATAGCTGAAGTTTGGGATAACAGGGCTTCTACTGAATTTCCTTCTTTTACTGAATGAGGTAATTCATAATCCTTAGGGTGCCGTACACTGTATTACACAATATACTGTATAACATTGCTGTGATGATCACCAATAACTTTGTCCTATTTGGTGCTTTCTTCTGCTTTATATAGGTTAATCTTTGTTCTTCAGTGCATCTATTAGGCTGCAGTCGATTATCAGTGGGAACTAAAAGCATGCGTCAGGGGCAAGATGGGTAAAAATATGTATATAATGTTCACGCATCTTTTATAGTAAATGACTGCTAGGAACCATAGTACATTAGTGTGTTAATATATACAGTATAGTTGTTAAACAGTCAAATAAAAAAAAGTGACAGGTGTATTTATTTATATATTTTTGTCATGGGCATTTCTCGCTTTGTTGACGAATACAAATATTTTGGAATTTTAACATACTTCCACAACACTGTAATGTCTTTGTTCTAGGGTTGCTTTCATCTTAACTTATCAACATAGTATATGAGCCATTTTATCCTACAGACCGCTCCTCATCTCAGTGTGTATTTGCTCATTAATGTCAGGTTAAGATCTAAAGAAATGTGAAAGTCTGATTGAAAATGTATTTTTTTCTTTGTACCTTTTCTTAACTAATAGTAATTTAAATATCAAATCTAAAACATTCCATATACTGTATACAGTTTTGCTGTCTGACTATTGTACTTTTAGATTGGTTGTTATTAACAGTTATAATGAAAAGGGAGAGACAAGGGGATAGTGTATCCAGTTCCAAGTAGGAAAGCAAAAAGATTTTCATTTCCCCAAAAAGGCATATTTCTTTCCGTCTTGAACTCCTGTCCCTGCCCCAATTTATTTCATAGTCATTGTGGCGAAGGATTGACTCTTGTCACCCTGATGGATGAGTTATGGCTGTAAAAAGACCTCATTGGCTTTTGATACCATCTACCAAGATACTCTTTTGGACAGGCTGTGTTGTCTAGGTTGAATTTATGTATTTCTTCTGGGGTCATTATTTTTGTTTTCCTTACATTCAACGTTAAGATTGCCTTTGCACTTTCGTCTTTGACCTTGCTTAGTAGTCTATAAGGGTGTTACCAATGTATGGTCTACAGGGGCTAGGCTATCTCTGTCTAAGAAAGGCCAAAGCTGGTGCCAAGCAATTGGGAGCACAGGGCCCACTTGGGTCTCCAGTGATAGAGATGGACCTAGGCATAGCCCCAAACTCCCTACCTGCTCCTTCAGAAGGGGTTCAACTCAATCTATGCCATATAGATTACCCAGTTCCCAGACTCAAGAACTAGCAATCCACCAAGCTTCCATCTTGTCGGGATGAACTTTAGTTTTGTGGCTCTCATTCTATCTATGGCGGGTTACAAACCGCCATTTCGGACATCCTCAGGAACGCCCCTACTGCTAGACACCCTTACTGCTATTACGGACTCTGTCCGTAACAAATGATGGCGGCCGTTCCACACGGCCGCTGCCATTTTGATGTCTTGGATGCATAGCGTCCAGATGTGTTGCAGCGGAAGTGACGCCGCGAAGCACGACTTGTGCTTTGCAGTGCCACTTCCTGGGCCCAGGAAGGAGCACGATTTCCACGCTCCTTCCTCGAAGCGTCCAGGAGCCGCGCGGTTTGGCCGCTGTGGCTCCCGGACGTTGCAAGCGGTGGCGGCGGGAGACCGTCGCAATCCAGAGGTCTGTAACGCACCTATGAAAACATCCAGGCACTGGTCTTATATGACTGTACTATTGGAATTACTTAGGAATGGTTGTATTTTGAGTAGAAGCAAGTGAGTTCATTTGAGACAAATGACCAAAGCAAGTATTACTCCCAAATGAAAAGAACAAGAACAAAGAAAGCAAAGGAACATGGTTCAAAATATTTGAATGCAGTTCTGATTGAATAAAAATGTATTTCTGCATTGACAGGAGATGTACCCATGACAGATTTGTAAAACTAAAGGTTTTTTTAAAAACATGAAAGTGTTCTGTATTTTTCAAAGTATGCTTTTTGTCATTATTAAACTTATGAAAATCAAACTACATTTTAAAATCTTTCCCAAACTTTCATTGTGACAGGGAGCCAACTTTTATGTATTTTGGTAATCTAAAATTTTAATAGGCTAAATTTCTTTAAAAAGGGGGTGCAGCTCTGCCAAAGTTAAACACTTTTAAAACATTTATTCATTTTCTTTATGATAAGCACTTTAAATCCCATTGATTTCAGCACAAGTATTAAATTACTCTCCCACAGTAGAGTAAAGTTCTTAACTTAGGCTGGATATGCCCAAGATACAGTTTAAAGGAACAAGAAAATGTTTAAAGCTTATAGCATCTCACTGAAGTTACAGATGGGAGATATTTGAATTGAAGTACAAACTTATAGTGGATCAACAGAAGAAAAATAGAAGGAAACCAGCAGATGATACACAGGCATTACTTTCCAATGTTTTGCCCAAAACAAAGAGATACTTTGGGAGAATTCCTAATTCCATTCTGTCACATGGGTTTGGATTTTAAAAACAGACATTATAAGCCAACACATAACAACAACAACAACAAAAGCATTTGAGCTAGTTGTTTTAACTATTATCAAGTGGATAAATACCTGGTCTTTTCTCGTGTATAAAAATGATTTTGTTAGTATGTAGGTCACATTACAGTACTGTCTAGCTATTGGACATTGGCTTAGATAACTGTTTGTGAAGTATTAAATGGTTTTGCTGCCTCAGCACACTTTTCAAACTGGTATTTTTCACACAGTTGTGCCACTGAAAAGGAGCAAAGCGGCTGCAAAAATCAATTTATCTTTCCCTCTGCTATTTGTGTATTGTGAGTTCTTGTAGTGTTTTACGATTTGATTAATTGTTATTCATTGTGCGGGATAGCGTTTGCAACACCGCCATCTAATACTTGGTGCTTTATAAAAATACTTTTATCCTCTGCAGCTCATTATTTATAGAATGAGAACTCCCTAAAACAATATGAGTATCATAAGAGACAGGATTGTGACAATATGGGGAACCCTAAAAATGCTTAAGAAGGTGCACATGGAGACAAATCAAGTCAAAACAATCCATTCAACCCAACGTCATGCAACATATTTTACTGGAACTCATCTAAGCAGAATGAAAAGCTGAGCAAAGCTTCCACTTCTTTTTTGTCAAAAGTTGCCAAATCATAACTATGGGACATTATACAACTGTGATGTCTTTTTGTAGACTTGAACAGATTCTGCATGTTCCAAATTAAGCCTCAGTCTTGTGATTTTCTAATTGTAAGGAATATCATTTATTTCAAACAAAAGGCTTTCCCAGCCAGGATATCTGCAAACGTTCTCCAAGAAACGGACCCTCCTCCCAGGTGTTAAAGAAACTTGTTTTCATGCTTTTCTTGCATGCTGCTGCACTGTAACATTTGTCCTTTATTTATCTATTTGTAGACTTGAGGTTCTGGAGCAATATACATACGTAATGTTATTGTCCTTTTTTAAAAAGAAGAAGCTGTGGTAGTGCTTCTTTTCAATTTTATTATAAAGTTTCGTTGACCCTGCCGTTTATTTTCAAACATTTCCAACTTATTTGTTCTAGTGTATTCTTAACCAGGGGTTGTTTTTCTCCCTTTTGGAAAATGAGCCCAGATGGTGATTGATTTTTCAAGTGCTGACATCCCTGCTTGAGAAAATGTTCCCACCTTCTTTGTGCTGAGCAAGTCAGGCAAACTAACATGATGATGTGATCATCAGTTTCATGCAGACATGCAGAATTGATTGACAGGGAGACATGTTTTTTGTAAAACACACACACACACACACACACACACAAACCGCACATTCTTTCGGTGTCTTCAAATTTTTAATGATGTTTACTGGAACAAAATTAGTGGGTGGTGGGATTGTCACATCTATATATCTATAAATTTGAAAGGTAACAAAGCCAAACTTACTGCGGCGACTGGGTTAAAAGGAGAAGCACAAGGGTGTGTGATAATTTTTTTGTTTTGTTTGCTTTTCCCCTGCCATGGCCTTGAATAGATCAGTACAATTTGTAATAGCTTTCCGTAGCCAGCTCTAAAGCTAAAAGCTGTCACTGGCTAACTAGCCATTCTCAGGCCATTGCTTCTGTTTGCGTGACTAAATACATACAATTAAAGCTTAGCACTTTCCTTCTGTATGAACTCATTGTTATCCAGGGTTCAAGTGCTCAGATAATGGGCCAGAAGAAAACAGTCATATCATCAGCTTGCAGTGGCTGGAAACTGGTTAGGAAAAATACATTTCTCATTATCTGATGCAGAATGACGCTTCTGATGCTTTCCATTTCTCCCCCCATAGATTTCATAAAAATTACCCCCTAAAAATCTATAATTTCTCCTCAACTAAACTGCAAATAAGAATATAGGGCTATGACTTCAGTGTAATTAAAGATTTCAATGATAGTCTTTTTGCATTCATTTTGTAGAAGGTTATATAGCTCAGCCTTCAAAAATCTCTCCAAATGGGAAGTGTCCATACCTTGCAAATAACTTTGCCAGATGTGTGCTAGTTGTTAAACGTGTCTCCATTCTTCTTCCTCTTCCTCCCTCCAAGGACAAAAACACGAGATGTTATAAAGACAAATAATAATAATGATAATGATGATGATGATGATAATAATAATAATAATAATAATAATAATAATAGAAACTTGAATGCACTGATTTGCATTCATAAAACCCCATGTAAGAGGCAGAAAGTATACTTACATTCTAGTGATTCTCCTCTCTGTAAATGAACAGAATTGAATGCAGGATCTTGTGATGTGAATTGGTTCTCACTGAAAGAGCTATACAGGAACTTATTCATGCTATTACAGTTACAAAAGTTGGTACAGTCCTACCTTATGCACTGAGAAATAAATGATTTTCATGGTAAAAGGCTAGGTCAAGGGGACAGAAATAAAGTAAATAGAGGAGTTCTAAGTGTGAATGATTATCAGTATTTTCTATATGCTAGATATTTGGGGGGCTGAGGGACCATTTCATGGGGTGACAAATTTGTATTTGAAGGGGCAGTGCCCTCATTCACCTGCCCATGGAGCTACATCTCTGTATACAAAGGGGCACCTTTATTACCAATATTCCAGACAAACATGGTTCTGTGTCTGAATAGTTTCAGGTCACTCAGTGGGGTTAAATAGGGATTTAACCCTGATTCCTGCCATGCCTAGTCCTCCCACACTAACCACTACACCATACTGGCTCATGGGATGTTAGGAGCACCATGACCAGTGATCAGGTAAAGAGAAATGAGGGTGGGATCAGAGAGAGTCTGCTATTTGTTGTTGTAATTTATCTCCAGTATAAAAACCATAAAAATGCTAGATTTGAATCATGAAGCCCCTATAATTGTTTTTCTGTCTTCATTGAAGTCCTGTCTCGTACAGAGTAATTATTTTTATTTTTTTAATCACCAATCTCTTAAATGACTTTCTGTGTGCCCACTTAGTGTGCATATACGGCTCTTCTGCGACCGAGGAGAGTGTGATGGTTCCAAAGGAGCCATTTCAGACTATTGGGGAAGCGATCAACATATTAAAAGTTATTTCATAGTTCGTATTACGCTGTTATAGTTTATTGTGTCCATGACACCTGCCTTTTTAGTATGGGGACTTATTGAACAT
>NC_056529.1:11476618-11490833 GCF_019175285.1 Sceloporus undulatus | reverse complement strand
TCAGATTTCTTAAACAGATTCATGGGAAATATATACTGCTCTGAGAACAAACTGGTACAGTTGAAGACAGAATCAGGTACTAATCAGAGAGGAACCATGGACTGAGTGAGCTGGGTTTCCCTCACTTAAAGAGCATTTGGAAGGCAGACTTTTTAACAGAGGGCCCCCAGATCATCTCCAGTGCTTTTTCAGATGAATTTATATGCTTCTGAAGGGTAGGGAACTTTAGAAGGGTAGGGGCTGCATTATATCCTTAGGATTTCTTACATCTAGAACCCTTTTTTAATTTTTGGGGAAAAAAATAGTTGATCCCTCTGGGGCCCAGATTTGGTGGAAATCTCCTAGAAGGTATCTTGGAGCAACACAGGTTTTTTTGCCCCCTGGGAGACCTTGTGGCTACAAAAACATCTCTGAGGTGCCACATGTACCTCTGCAATAAGAAGGAGCCACTATATCACCATATGCTGGGTATTATCCCAAAGCCTTCTAGATACCATCTTTTTCATCCTTTGGTTGTTTCTGCATAACAACAAAATGTTGGCTTCCACACAGACAAAAGATCTACCGATATCGTCTCAGTTTGATTAGCAAATTGAGAGCCTCGACAGACTGGCCGGCATTGGGGTGGAATGAGGGCATGGCACCTGTACAACGCACGGCCAAATTCTGTCCCCATGCCGGCATGATGCCAAGTGCCCCACCACATGGTGGGCAGTGTCATGGTGCTCCTCTGGCGCTGCGTCCAAATGATGCAGCACCAAAGGAGCACTGAAAACCCGCAGTGCCGACAGCTATGGTGCCTTTTCTGTGGCACAAAAAGGACCCACTTTTTGTGGCTCCTTTTTGCGCTGCGGAAATACCAGATCAGGGCTGTGTGATGTAGTCGCCATGGCTCCAATCCAGCATTGATAGGGGCGGCTGCAGGCTGCCCTTTAGGGGTGGTCTGTTCAGCCCCTGAGTAAATATGCCATCAGATGGATATATCAGATGGATCTATAGATATTTCATCCATAGCATTGTGATGGGTCTGTGCCAACTCAAGAGCAGTTAACAGCAGCAACAACAAATGCTAGCTGAAATAAGTGAGACTTATACTAACTTATGTTTAGCTCCAGTACATTGTGTTTGTGTAAGATTTCTATCAGTATGTTAGAAAATCAGTCAATAAATTGTGTGTCAGCATTATATGCTGGCATTAACATATAGATCCTCTCCCATGCATGTTCCACATCTCATTTTTTACAAAGTAACTGCATGCTTATGTGTAATAATTTATGAATATCCACTAATCTAAATATAAGCTCTATATTTCAATGTTACACAAAATTCCTGAGGTGCAATTTTAAACAACTAGTGGAATGTTTTAAAATTAGAAAGCTAAGCATTCATAAAGATTAAAAAAATATGGTTTCTAATGTTTGTAACCTGTGTCCATATTGAGAGACCTCTGAATGTTGGGTCAGGAAGAAAGACACACATTGTTACTTTTGAATTCCTAAGGGAATTTCTCGTCATTTGTAATTACACTGATAATGGAAAAGATTTTACTTGCATTTGAACACATTTCTGTGAACCTTGAAAAGAGACAGTTTGGGCATAAGACAAAACAAATAGATGAATGTCTTTCATTTTATACTACTTTTTACCAGTCACAATAACATATTTAAGAAAAGTGGAATTTTAATTTTGCTTTGCCCTGTAATACAGGGAAATTATGTTAGCCTCAGACTGATTTGGGCAAAAGGTGAGAAAGGAGGGCAGACACACAATATTGTAGATGATTTCAATTCATATTTAAAACTATGCATTTGCTTTTTTTTCCCCACTCCAAATTTCACAATGTTGGTTGCTTCTGATGTACATATTAACAATGCACTGCAATTTTAGGCACCCAAATAATACTTTTAGAGTGCTATTTCCTCCACTGAATATATAAATGAGGGCACAATAAGGATCTGACAAGGTGAAACCTCATTTAAAGTCAGTTTAAGAATATTTTTTCATAATGACAACAGAAAGAAAAGGGTAACAACAGGTAGAATTATACTGGTCAGTTGCTTCCAGTTTTTTGCAGGGATCACTTGCACACCTATTGATCGAAGTGTTGCCTTGTATGGTAATGTTTATACAATAATGGTACATTTATTTGTTTTTAAATAAATATCTATATGCTGTTATATAACAGCTAACCATCAATACACTTTCAACGCACAATAAAAGCAGATTCTGTTTGCTTACAGAACAAAGGCTTCCAGGAACAGAAGATTGAAATATAGCTGCCAATTCCAGGTAAGATTTGCGTGAACAAGTTTTTGACTACACGACATTATTGATTTATATAAGAATATATAGACTGCTCTTTAGCAGAGTGTCCAGAAATATTTTCAAAGAAGGAAGATAATATGCATAGATAATATATACTAAACAGAGGCATATTTTAGACTATACATTCAGTGCCTTCGAGAAGGAAAACAGTTTTGCATGGCTCAAAAAAAAAAACAGAGTTGACATCTGGTAAGCCTTCTTTTGAAAAAATCCCATAAAGGGGTTGCCACCACCGAGGAGGCTCTTTCCTTATCATCATGCACCTTTCCATAATTGGAAACTAAAATGTGTATTAAAATGTACATCTCTGTTCACATCTTGACACACTTAGTAATGCATAAGCTTCATTTTTAGAAGTGAGTAGACTACTACAAGCAATATTCATTCTCATATGGAACTTTTCACTTCTTAGAAATCAAATATTATGAGAACATTCTTGCCACAGAATTGTAACAAGTTGTTGTATCCCTTCAAGTCATTTCTAACGTAGTGATCCTAAAAGAAATCTATCATGGAGGTTTTTTGGCAAGATTTGTTTAGAGTGGGTTTGCCTTTTCCTTCCTCTGAGGCCGAGAGAGTATGATTTGTCCAAGGTCAACTAGTGAGTTTCCATGGCTGAGGAGGGATTCAAACTCTGGTTTACAGTGCTGTAAACTACTCAAACCACTACACCATAACAAACTCTTAACAAACTGTAAATTTGCCAGATTTGCTGAGTATCATCCAGCAATGGATTGCTTTGGTGATGGATTAGTTTGAAGCTTTTCAAAATTATGCATTCTAACTTGCAGTTCAAAACTCTGAAATATTTACAGGTGAACTTTTATAGTAAGATTGTGTCACCAGGATTTATGCCATCAATAAATTATTATGTACTCAGATATCTAGAACAGTAGCATCCCAGCACCTGGTGTCACCCAATGTGGAGTTTGGGCTTCTAGGGGTGGGGTTTCCAGGGGCAGGGCATGCTCCCTCCCCATGTGCCACCCCATCCTTTTCTTGATGAAGAAAAAGATAGGACAGCACATGTGCATGGAAATGGCGTGCGGAGATGGAGGTACACTGGTATGACAAGCAGGAGAAGAGGGCTGGACTCAGTGTCACCCCTCTTCTGGGGTGTCACCTGGTGCAGCCCACTCCACTTCACCCCTTAGTGATGCCATTGCTCTAGAACATTGGCCTTAATCCTGAGATTTGTGAATGGTCATGTTTATGGTCATGTTTATGACACTCCCTCCCTCGCCTTGGAACAGATAACCAGCTGGAAATGAGAATGGGCCCTACATGGAGTCTCCATTAAATGCAAAAAGCAATGTGGGTGCAGTGGTATGCTTAATCCACCATGTTGCAACATTTCATAGTCCCTCTTCATGTGAACAAACAAGATAGTACATAACCCTCCAACCGTTGCAATTTGGCGGGGACAGTCTTGATTAATCCTCTATCATCCAGTTTTTTATCTGCCTTTAACATGTCTCATTTTCTCTCTCCTCCTTCCACTTACCTTTTTTGTCCTCATCTTATTTTAGTTGCCTCAAACTGACTTCAAATGTAGGGTCCCAAAACTCTCAGTTAACTCAGTGTGGGGGAGAGGACTGGAGGAGGTGGAATCTTGCCTTTCTCAGTAGGCTCAGCATAAGCCAACTGCTTCATCCTCTCCTAACTTGTGTGTGTTTTCCTCATTAAAACCTTTTACTATCTTAACCACACTTTGACGTTGCTTGGGTAGATGTGCTCTGGATTTCATTTGTGAAATGTTGGAGGGTCTGATATATAGCTTGTATGTGCATTGGCTACCAGGGAATCTGCTAGAGAGAAAGAGAGTCTGAGTGTGTAGAGACATTGAGAGAGAAAGAGAGAGAGAGAGAGAGAACTTTTGTATGGGTTGAAATAACATGCAGATTAATCCTTACTGGTGAGAGCTTCCATGTATACAAGTGGTAAAATGTACAGTGCACATTAGTGGGCCTGTATTTGCACTCCTAATGGTTCTTTCCATGCCTTCCGTCTTGTTGGTTGCATGACCTATAAAACTAGACTTATTTATACAACCAGGAAAGTCTATGGTTGTGGGAACCCTTCTCCCCCTCTCCATTATCTTCCATGTGCGATGCAGCACATGCAGCGCAATTAACGTCCAGAAACATGGGAGATTGCCCCCATTATCCATTTCCTCTGTTTTAAAATCTGTTTGCGCTTATTGCAAAATTGTAAAGATGTCCTTTACTGTCCCCTGCCTCCCAAGGAGCTTTCCTTTATTTTGTTTCTTCTTTAAAACAATCTGAGTGTTAGAAATCTGAATTTTACAATATGAGGATGATTGCAAAATTGTGATTAACCAGTCCTTGCTTGGAGTCAGTTTCCCTCATTTCACAAAGGCTGCCAAGAATAGTCTGCAGAAAATTCAGTTTGCAAATTGCAGGGCAGATTTTTAGAGGGCAGTTTTAAAAGAATGGCGTCCTGAGGGTTTTATCTATATTTATGTCTCTTGTTCAACCACACTCTTATGTAAATGCTACAATCAAACAAGAACCAGAGAAGCATTCTTAAAGAAGAGATTGCATCTACGTTTTTGGAGGTTTAATGTCAATTATTACCCCATGCAATCGTCTAATGTATAGTTGGAAAAGGCAAACACATTAGTTGGCAGCATCCGCTACAGTTTATAGATATTTAAGGCTTAAAAATACATACCCCCTTTTGTTTTGATGTGAAAATTGTCTTAAATTGAAAAACACTGCCCTTAGTGATGGCTTGAAAAAATGGAGTTAGCTTTTATGTACTTTTATTTTTTTATAGCCATTAATGTTGCAGTAAATCTTCTATTATTGTATACAGTTGAGATTATTCTTCATTCTTTTGCCTTTGGACAGGAAAGAAATTACTGGATTCCATCAGTGTTATTGGCAATCCCCATATTCTGACATCTGTTCCTTTCTAAACATTTTACCAACCTTGATGAAATGTAGTTTAGTGTTCAAAGCTGACTTGAAGGAAAAATTGGATGATAAAGAAACAACATTGATTAAATACCAGAAGTCATTTGCCAATAACTATCAATATTTGGATGGTCACAGTAGTCTGTTCCAGAAAAGGTAGACATTCTGCACGAATTTTAATCACATTTAATCTTTTAATTTAGCTGGAGAATTGACTTTTTAAACTTGAGTAATATTTTGGACATATTTTGGATATGTCATATGTTACAGAACAACTTGACATGGTTTAATCTCAATCTACTGTAATGCTGATTCTTTTTGATGGATTTTTTTTTAACCCTTGGGTTCAACAATTTTTTCCCCTTAACAGAGAGGAACATATTCCCAAATATGAGTTTCTAACAATAGAACCATGTGAATAAACACATAATCTGGGACCTGGAAGCCCTGTCCCAGAATCACAAATGTGGAATCGGGCTGTATTTACTTGTTGGTTAAGAAAAGGCACTTTGTACATGCTCAGAAGTTCTCTTCATGCACCCTTGAGTATAGGTTTAGTGCTAAAAAATAGTTGAAACCTTTTGGAACCTCAAATATTCCCCTGAAACCTTACCATCAGAAGAGTCTGATGCATCCACAGTAGCTGCAGTTGAAAATGGTATTTGAGATATCAAAGATTCAACACCAAAACATTAAGACTGGTTTCTCATATGGAAAGATTGGTAATTCATTTTTGCATTTATGCATCTCCATGGTGGTCCTTCTCCATTTCTGTATATCTTCAGGCAGTTGGGTTCTAGGGTCAGATTTTCTTCAGTTTCAGACAAAAGATTTCCTTATCCTGTTCACAGTGTGCATGGGTAAAAAAAAAAATCAGTTTGTGCAATGATGAATCATGACAGTATCGGTATGTTATATATGAGGTTGCAAGACTTTTTTTTTTTTGCTGCAATGTGCAGACTCTTGGGGGTGTCTATGTATTTTAATTACTTTCCTTTTTCCTTCCATGTTTTTGTGGTGCCAGGACTCACTCTCCATTCTGCTGTGCAGCCATTTTCTTGTTAGAAGCATGTAGGTTACATTAAATGTTACTTACCCCGTCTCCAACAGTAATCTCTCATTTAACTTGATCCGGGAATATCTCTTTAGCTAAGACTCCTGTCTTAATTCTAATCGGGAAAGTGTGTGTGTGTGTGTGTTTGAATGACAAGATGTGAGCAACTGTGGTTGGTACTTAATACATACATAATGGTTAATGCCATCACCAAGGGCTGTCCCCAGATCACAGGTATTGGCCCCAAAGTCTCAGGGCCTAGGACAATCCTCAACTGGCCATTCTAGTTATAACAAAAAATGTGTTCTTTGTGTTTTGAATGACACTTGTATCATTGATGGGAACATCAGACCCAATAGCTAAATTTCAGCCTTCTTGTGATCTCAATATGGCTCTTTGTGTTTATCAATATGGCCTTGTTTTCCTACTTATGGAACTGTCAATTGGTGGTTTTCTATCTTTTATATCTTTTTTTCCTATTCTAAAAGGTTGTGATGACTCTCTTAAAACTTGCTTCCGGCTAAGAAGAAGTAGAAACTAACATAAACTACAGTCTGCCCTCACCATATGTGAGGGATCTGTTCCGGCCCCCCTGTGTATGGGGAAAAGAGCATATGCTCAAGCCTCATAGGAAATAATGGGGTGTGTGCTTGCGGTGGTGCATGGGGCGCATGGTGCAAGTACGCACCCCATTATTTGTGCCTGGGCTTGCTTTCTGCATGAGCTCAAAGCCGTGGAAGGCAAGCCTGCCTATAAGGAGGGCAGACTGTACTTAGTGTTTGACCGCCCCATGGGTGAGAGCTGAGTGAAGTGATGAACACACCCTTCTCATTGTTTTTCCCCCTTCATAAGCCAACATAGTAGTCAAGGGTACAGTGCTAACCATAGTAGAGAAGAATGGTGAAGAAATGGAAGTGTGGGGAGACAGAAATAATGCTACAGTCAGTATAGACTGTAGAACAAAGGGGGCAAGTATTGAGGGTTGGGATACCACATTGGCATCCCGTTGGATATTGGAGCCCTGTAGCCCCTCCTGCCATGTTGTCAAAATTTTAATGTTTTTTAAAAACAGCCCTGGGAGAGCAAGATGCAGCAATGTGCCGCTATTACTCCTTTTGGGAATAGAAGACATTTATAGTAATACAAAGCGGAGGGAGACATGGGGCACCATTGGGAACCTCCAAAATGGCATGCAACCCAGAGGCCACAGTGCCCCCCCATTAGAACTAATGTCCTAAAACGTTACCAAGGATAATATAATTACTTTCCTAATAGTGATTCACATGTCTAGTTTGTCTTTTAACTTGGCATTGTCCAGCATTGATTCTGGTTGCTCATAGGTTAGCTGTATAATCTAGAAGCTCAACTGCAGTGGGATTAAAATTCACTGAATTAATTGGAAGTTTTATGAATTTATTACTTGACACAAGCGTGAGAAAAAGAACCATATTTCCCATTTAGCATCTGGGATATTTGAGAAGCTAATATACTCCAGAAGTTTTAAGCTGGCAGTATCCCTGCATTAGTCTTGAGCTACTGAATTAAACCGGCATCTTTCATTGATGGGCACATTTTCTGTCTAATTAGAGAAATTACCTAATATCACATTGTTTATGTGGCATTTTCTTCGCAAAGAGTTGAAAACACTTAAGTGCAACCCCTAAAGTGTTATTCAAATGAGGCCTGAATATTGTGTTTTTTTAATGTCCCAAGTGACTAATTGTATGACACATGTCTTCCATATGAGTGTTCACATGATTCAAACTTGAGTGAACAACACATGAGTATTTGGGTGTGAAAACATATGCTATGCAACTTTGCTTTTGTGCCAATGTATGTTCCTTAATCTTAGCTTCATATTTTTCATGCTCAGTCATAAGACTTTATCACACAGGGGAAAGCGGGGGTTTAAAGTAACATTATTCTATGAAAATCATGCGATTGCACTGAAGATTTTAACACGCATTGCGATTAAAGAGGACTTAGCTCGGCAATAACCAAGTAATAGCCAGCAACAAATCATTCACAGGGAAATCCCGTGAATGATTTGTTGCTGGTTATTCCTGGGTTAAGTCGTCTAATTGCAGTGTGTGTGAAAATCTTCAGCATGATCATGCAATTTTCATGGGATGATGTTACTTTAAACCCCATTCCCCCCCCATTTCCCCCTGTGTGATAAAGTCAATATACAGCTTTGAAGCTTGAGCCTATGCATGCATACCTAAAAAGTAAAGTCTTTCTCTTCTCTCTTTTTCTGATGGGTTGGGTTTGCATTTATATCCAAATTATTTTAAAAATAACCTTTTAACAAAATTTAATCAAAATAATTTTATCTTATCTATTTTATTTATAATCTATCTTTCTCCCAAATTGGACCCAAGGCAGCTCACAAAATATGCTAGAAAACAACAATCTAAAGTACCATAAAAAAGTCAAAAGTAGATCCCATGGTATTCAGAAAAGTGCACTGCTATGCATGGCCAATACTGTGTGTGGCTCTGCCAATGGCATAGCTATGTTGGCAGAAATGTAGAAGGCCATGGAAGAAGTGGAAGGAAGCAAAAGGTCACAGAGGCTCTGATGGTGAAGAAAAGGAGAAAAAAATCATTTTCTGCGGTGACAGGAGAAAGAGTCTGACTCAGTGCCTAGCTTCCAAGGGTAGACAGTCCTAGGTGGCAAGGCACTCTGGAAGTGATGACTTGGACTTTGGAAGTTATAGTTTAAACATCCTGTGGCACAAGCAGTTGTTTAAACTATAACTTCCAAATTTCATTGGCGTTGTGGACCCTCCCCTTCCCTGGAAAACCAGGCATTTGGGAAACAACTGGAAGCATAATCAATTTTATATGTGTATTGTTCACCAATAGAATTTTGGTCTAGAATAGCAGTTTTAGGGTTAGATTATAACAGGCAACATGAATTAAATATGTGGGCATATTTGCATTGCAAACATATGTACTGGGCTCAGCTGGGACCTCCTGCCATCTTGACAAACTAAATGGTGGGGACATTCCCACTCCATGGGTCCAGACCCATCCCCACCCTAATTTGGCCATAGGCAACAGAGCCATGGTTTAGAAGAGTGGAGAGATTGAGAGCAAAATAGGAATCTGACTTCTGAGGTAGTGGTTGATCTACCTATGATCTCAGTTGAGTGTTAAACAGAAGATCCCTGCTTCTTTCCAGTTGAAATCCTATGGTGTGCATAGGCTACAAGTACATTTGCTTCAGGAAGGTTACCTACCCTTTGGGTGAAAAATGTGAACCTACCATTGCTGAAGTAAGTTTGAGTTGCCAGTCGAATTGCACTGAACTAACTGTGGTCCTCGCACAGTGGCAGTGATAGTCCTGATTAGTCGTCTATTGTTCCACTTCTCCAGCTCCTGTTAAAATGTCCCAGTTTCTCTCTCTTCCTTCTACTTTTCCCCTTTTGTCCTAGGGTTACTTTCATTGCTGCAAACTGAGTTCAAACTGCAAAAATAGCCTGCATTAGTTAACTCAGCACGGGGCACAGCAGGGGTGAAATCTTGCCCCTTCCCAGTTGGCTCAGGCAGACACAAACTGCTACCTTCTCTTCTAGCTTGTGTGTTCTTCCTTGTTATTTACTTTTGCAATTTTGACCATACTCTGATGTTGCTTGATCAAGTGTCCCTGTTTTCATTTGTGAAATCTTGGAGGGTATGACTGTGGCCTGGGGAGGGGGCGGCATAATCTTGTTCTTTGCCTCAGATGTCAAAATGTTGGTACATCACAAAGAAAGTAATCAGTATTCTTAATCCTGGAAAACAAATAAAATCTAGTTTAAATGGGTGGCCATTTCCCCTTTAATGTATTCTGTGCTGGAAGAGAAAAGAAAAATGGTTTGGAAGATTAAATTAAACCATCAAATTGATTGTGTAAGTTACATTTTACTTTTAAAAACTTGGATTAAAAAAAAACACCAAGCACAAAGTAATGTTTTACATGCCCAAAGTTTCTGAGGATTTTCAGTTTTGGAGCAAGAGAGCTGATCTAAAGCCACTATACTCCAGTGTTGCTTGCCAGCATGTGCAATAAGAGAGAGGCTTTATGCTACCAGAGTAAATAATAGAATTTGGGGGATGTTTTACAATCATGACCATTTCATTAGGTTTAACTTAAGTTTGTAATTAAAGTTAGCATTTTTAAAACAATAACATGTTTTGCTATGGCATTTTTGTAGAGTTCTATAAATGAATTAATCAAATGGAATACACAGATTTCTCCCCCAGTCATTTGTTATGCACACCATCAGAAGAAGGCCATATCTATCTGATGAAAAGAAGGTATTGGGAAGTAGATAGGGATAAGTTCTTACTTCATTCATTGCAGGAAATATAGCACCAAGATGAGATCAAAACACCTCTGAAAATTATAATGATGAATCTGACAAAGTTGATTGCGGAGATTGAAGTATAGAAATTTTGTGTGTGAGTGTGTGTTTGTATGTAGGGAAGTCTCTGATCGTTGTAAATTTTTCAAAGACTTGTGGTCTACTATTTCATGCTTATCGTGTAATTTGGTTTTAAGAATCATTGCTTATCCTCTTTGTGTATGTAGAGGCCTATGGGACAGCTCAACTGTTGAACAAAGTTCTAGCCCCTTTTGAAAGCTACCAGTGACTAATTGTATCACAACTTTTGTTTAGGGTTGCAATGATGGGTTGATCAGGATTTCATATGGGAATTGGGGTGTACCCAAAGGCTATGTTTTTCATTTTTCATGTATAATTTTCTCCACATACGTTTTCAATTTTGAACTTTGAATTAAACACACATGCACACAGACTTTGCATGGAAAAGATCAGTGACAAAAATCGCATGACGTTTCCATACCATAATTATTCCCTGAATCAGTCTTGGGAGTTCTGGAAAAACCTGCAATAAAGCTGTTTGTGTTTATACCTACAGTACTTACGGCTTAATTCCATCTCTCTCTCTCTCTTTTTTTATGTACAGACAAATTGTTTCCAAAAGAGGGGACTTTCTGTAAGTTTTTACATTATTGTCTGGCTCTTTGTAGCTGGAGCAGGCTCTTGAAATGCAAACCTTTTAAAAGCAAGAAGATTAAGCTGATTTTTTTTTTTAAAGCAGTGTCCCAAACTTGCAAGAGTGTAGATTCTGTTAGGGTACATTCACACTAGGAAATATCCCGGTGTGGAAACTAGGTTATTTCCATTGATTTGCCATGATGGAATCTCTCCGTGGCATTTTATCCTGATTACCATTCACACTTGGAATGGGGTAAAATGCCATGGAGAGATTCGAGCCTGGCAGTCACGGTGGTGGGGGCAGATGTGGAAGAAAGCAAGAGAGCAAGAGGAAGAAGGCAGACCCAGGGCAAATGCGGAAGGGGGGCAGAAGAAGAGGAGGAAGAGTGGAGGTGGTGGGATACTCCGAATGGGATTGAGTTTCCATTGGCGGCTCCAGCAAAAAAAACCCTTGTGATTGACAAGATTTTCCAAATCTTTCATGTTCTAAACCTTTTTACTCGATGGAAAGGAAAATGAGTTAATTCCAAAGAGAAACAGCGATGTCTTCACTCCCAACAGAAATATACTGTGAACTTTATAACCCTAAGACACCCTACTGTTGAAGGCAATGTGGACGTAAAGTACTGTAGTCATTTCAAAAAAGAGGTGTGAAGCTATTTGGATAATATGGGTACATGTTAAAGCTTGTTGGATTTTAAACAGTTCATGTTTGATTACATGTATTTGTAAGCAGCAGATGCATGGCGTTCCCCCCTCACCACCATTTTTTGCACATGTGTACTTTACATCATTTGGAAAATCACTTGATCTCATGCCTCTCTCAACTCCTGTGTTCATATTTCTACGCCAGTTAAATTTCCTGTGTTGTGGTTCATAAGAAAAATTAAAAAATGAGTGGCTTTCCCTATAATTCAAACAGTCCTATTGATGCTAGCGCTTGGAGAGAATTGCTACTGAATCTAACCTGTGCCCTCCAACAATGTTCCAAGATCATACCACCACCAAATCAGAGCTTAATAAATTAATAATGACAGGCAGTTCGAGTAAAAGCAGAGCTGACCTTCTCCACAGCATGGGTACCCCAGATGTTTCCGATAACTAAGTGTGCTGCGTCGTAAGAACACATGTGTGCAATATATAAAATTAAAACAATGGGAACTGAGATGGAAAAAAACAGTGCTCTCCAACCCACCCACGAGAAGACAGCTCTCTTTTAAAAAAAGAAAACACGAGCAACAGAAGATGACTGTTTCAGCTATTTAAAAATAAATGTTGATTGAAATAGGACCAAAATTAACAAGCAGTAGAATGTATCATTGCATACTTGGGCCTGAATTCTTGGAATTTGGGTCTTTCCAATTTGCCCAATCTCAGCAATTCCAAGAAGTGTACAATACAATAGTACAGGATAGATGCTAGCCTTGCTCATGCTCTGAATGGATTGTCATCTAGACTTCTGTCCATACTGCTTTAAGCTCATTTCTGGTATGGTCCACCAAAGGAAGGAACTGTCAAAATAATTTCTGAGTATTCTTTGCATAAGAAAACCTGTTGAAATTGACGAAGTTGCCATACATCAACAGGGGACTTGAAGACAGACAGAAGACACACACATGTCCATCATATTCTAGTTACATATATTCTCGGTATCAGGAGAGGCTGCCTTGACTTAGCTTTAAGTATTCTAAGGAGTAAATTTACTGTGATGTAGACAATGCAGTTCATGTACATACTTTTGATATGCAAATAGCACCGAGTATGGGCTTCCCTCCTGATGCAAATAATACTGGGCTGGGGAGTTTGCATGGTGGGCCAGGGGAGAGATAAATTCTTCCCTAAAAACTAAATCAAACAGAGTTCCAGACTCTACTTCTGACTCACTTTCATTTGATTTCAAGGATTCCACAGCTGATAATGTTAGCACTAAGGAGTAGTCAGTTATTATTCTTAGAAGGGACTATTTATAGTTACTAAAAGAAATGTATGGTTCATGTGTGTTGCAATTACTGTGAAAATCCTATTCCCAGCAGCTCTTTGCTTAAGGAGAAAAGTTGGGATTGATCTTAATAGCCAAGGTTTTTTTTAATTATTATTTGTTTCCTGTCAATATCTTATTCCTATCACAATAATATCACATAGAGTATTGTTGGCAACTCTGGGGCAAGTAGAATGGACTTACCTGCTTTTCCCAAAGTGGGTTGGCTGCAAGAAATCTTGAGGATACAGTTCAAGATTCTTGTGGTGCCAGGACTTGCTTTATGCTCTGCATCCGCTTTTTGGTTGGACGCAAGCAGGACAGATTAAATGTTCCTGATCCCAACTCCCTAAGTAGATTCGTAGAGTTGGAAGATACCTCAAGGACCATCATGTCTAACCACCTGCCATGCAAGTAAGTGAGAAGGAATAATACAGTCAGTTCACCTTGATCTGGGAACGGCCCCTTTAATTAAGATTTTTCATCTCAATTTTCAAACAGGAAAAAAAGTTCTCTCTCTCTCTCTCTGTGCATTTGAATGACAAGCTGTGGCCAACTTTTTGCTGCTACTTAGTGCATTATGCCTAATGGCTTCGTTAAATCTCAACTTTTGGCCCAAAACCTTCAGGGCCTAGGACAATCCTGAACTGGAAACCCTATTAACGGAGGTGCAAGTTTATTTCGGCAGGTCTTTGAAGACTTGCTGCTTAAGGGGCTTTGCAGAACTGTGCTGTACTATCTATCTGTGTTTTGTTTATTTGCTGTTTTTGCTAGCCATGTTTTTAAATTTTTTTAAAAAATTTTTACAGACGATTTCATGATATTTTTAATTTTTATTATTTTTTTTTAGCTATGTTTCTTTTAACTATTGTTAAGCTGCCTTGAGTCCCAGCATGTAGGGAAAGGTGGGA
>NC_056529.1:11456901-11476608 GCF_019175285.1 Sceloporus undulatus | reverse complement strand
AATAATAATAATAATAATAATAATAATAATAATAATAATAATAATAATAATAATAATAATAATAATAATAATTGTGGATACAATACTAGTAGAAGTCAGTATCGATCTTACATCTCCAGGGAAAGGCAGTTCACAGCTGGAGAAGACAGCTTATTTTGCTATTGGTGAAGCAACATTTTATTATGAAATGTGTGTTTCGGTTGCACCTTGTAGTGGATTGTCATGAAATATATGAAGCCAGAGGGTGATTTAAGGATATTTTCAAATCCAGCTTCCCCCCCCCCCTCAGATCTCCGCAGCAATACTTTAAATTCCTTAAATTTGAGATGTAATCTAAACTCCCGAAGGAGAAGAATCAGAATATGGTGTGCGGTAACAGAGCACCCCTGTTCATCTGTACTAGGCTACCTGCATGTAATTCTAAAGATCAGAGGCAAGTCCTTATTGAGTGAGGATAGAAACAATCGGCTTATATGGAGTATTTTTACTTCATAGGAATGTGGTTCTGCTTGCTGAAAATCTATCCTTTGCATGGAGTCAGGCATAATCCTATGCCTACTTTGCCCTTGCAGTAAAAATATGCTTAATGGCAATTTTAGAAGGGAAAAAAAGAATCTATTTAAAGCTGGTTGAGCAGAATATCTACTTATAGATGGAAACTATAAGTGAATAATGTTAATGGAGCTCTGTTTTTGTAAAATGCATGGGACAACTAATAGAATCTAGCTACTTTAAAAGTGGATGATTGAATTACATTTAAGAGACTACCTAATTTATGACCTTTAAAAATAGTTTTAGAGCTGTCTGCTTGATGGGGTTTTTAAAGCCCATGGTCCCTTCATCCAGTGGAGGAGGGGAAGTAGTCCATGTGTCATCCAACGTACTTGTGATTTTAAAAATAGTTATTATTAAAGCAATGCCAGCATTTTGCATTCTAAAACCAATGTTACTCAACAGGGAAACAGCCCTTCCTATTCAAACTGCAGGAAAACAACCCTTTTCTGCTGTAGGAGTTCCTGGTGAGTTTGATTAGGGGGTTCTTAGTTTTGTTTTTGAGTTTACAAAGTTTACATCACAATCTGTCCCCTTCTGCGTACAGCCTTGCTGAAGCATTCTTGGATGGGTGGCTTGTGAGCTGGTGATCTGATGAAAAACAAGACTTAAGGGCCTTATTCCCACTACGTTTAAATCAGCATCTGGATCCAGGTTAAAGGGACATGGTTCCCACTGAATCTGATTTTATAAATTGATTCAGAAAAGGGGGGCATGCTTTCTGCCCTTTTTTTGCCCATTTAACCCATGTCAAAAAGACACTGGGTTTTTGCAGTGTTTTTTTTGGACTGAGTCGATTTATTTTCAAATAAATTGATTCAGCCCAAGTAGGAATCAGGTGGATTCAAATTGGATTCGAATCTGCCCTGGTTCCCACTGGCAGTCCAGCCCGGCCCGTCACTGGCCTCTCCTGGCCCCAAAATCCCCAGCCCAGCCTTCTTACTGGCTTCTTTGGCCACTGACCGGCTTTCCCCTGCTTTCCCCTGGCTTCTCTGCAACCTCCTTCTGGCCTCCTTGGCTGCAGGAAATTTTAATAAAGGCGCAGGGAAGCACTTTAGGTAGAAATGGGTCTAGGTAACCTTTAATGTCCTATAATGCCCCAACTTAGAATTGCTGTGGGACACTGTGGAAAATTGAAATGTCAGCTTGTCCCAGCTGTTCACCATTGCTTGGAGTGTGTCCATGCATGTGTGCTGTGTGCCTTCAAATCATTTCTGACTCATGACAACCCTATGGGGTTTTCTTGGCCAGATTTGTTCTTGCTTGCCAGTGTCCTCCCCTGAGGCTGAGAAAGTGTGACTTCCACAAGGTCACCTAGTGGGTTTGATAGCTGAGCTGGAAATTGAACTCTGGTCTCCAGAGTTGTAGCCCAAGGCTCAAACCACTATGCCACACTGGCTCTGGAGCATGTCCATACCCTCTAACATTTCACAGATGAAAACCTGGACATGTCTGGCTGGACAACATTAGATTGGGTCAAGATGACAACAGTAATTAATCAGGAAGAACAGACAAGCTAGGCGACGATGCAGCAGTTTGCTTTGTCTGAGTCTACAGAGAAAGGCAAGATTCCACCTTCTTCGGTCCTCCTGCTCCTGCTGGATTGAGTGCAAAGTACTGCAATCTTAATTCAGTTTGTACTAATCAAAGTAAACTGAGGTTGATGGGGGAAAGTGGGAGGAGGAGAGAGAAACTGGGACATTGTAAGTTGACAAAGTGAGATGACAGAAGATTAATCAGGGCTGTCCCTGCCAAGTTGGGACAGCTGCAGGGTATGGGTGTCAGGGCCCACCTGATAGCCAACGCTTAAGCTGGCCTTGAGAAAACTGATTTTGAACAATGACCAGATGAAAATAACTGCCTCTGTCTTTTTGCCTGTATGAGGATGTATCCATTCTAACTAGAGGACTGAGCTAACCAGTGCTTGAAGCAAATCTTCTAATATATAGTAGCTGCCTATCTAATACAGCATCTACAAAATGAAACGTGAGACCTGCTGCTAATCTTAGACGTTCTCTGCATCAGTATAAGACGTTCCAATTTCATCCCTTAATGTCATTTTAATGCTATTTTTTAAAATGTAATTATAACTCCAGTTGCATTTGACATCTGAAGCTGACAATAGTGACACAGAAAGGGACATTACAAAAATAGCTCTACTCAAACTATATTAGCCATTGGAGAAAGAGAAGTGCCTATCCAACAGATTCATACAAATTATTTGCAGTTGGGAAAGGGAACCATTGATTTTCCTGCTGTATACAGACTGTAAAACTTTTCCTTGTTTTCAGGCTGTAATTGTCTATCTGGTGCCATTTTGAAAAGCATGCGCCCATTGCTTTGACCTTCATTTGCAACAATGTTCTGATTTCTGTTTCTTCCCTACCCGCATAATTTTGTGACATGTCCACTAGATTTTGGTATTTGAAATTAGAAAACTAGGTGCCTTAACCTGTTGTAGGATTTGGATCTTATTGTGTTATAGGTCACTTTAAGTCACTTAGAAAAGTACTGTGGTTTTGATTACATTGATTGCATTTCTCATGGAAAAAGTTGCTTAAGAAGTGACGTGTTGGTACAAAGGGCTGTCACATAGGCGATGAAGTAGATTTCTTTTCTCTTCCTTCAAACAGTATAACTAGTACCTATATAATAAAACAATCAGCAGTTCCAACCCATGCCTTGTCCCTTTCTGTGAGAAAGAGGATCTTTCTTAGAATATGCCATTGTGGGTGAGGTGGCTCTCAGAGTGTGTGTGCTCTGCTATTGCTTTGATAGTGTGACATAGTATTAGCAGTCATTTTATACTTTAAAGTAATTTTAAGATTAAAACGATTTCCACTCTGCAGAAAGTACTGGAGAGAAAGGTGGCTCCACTAATGTCTCTATCATGTCTATGGCTGCAAAATCTCAGGACCTGAACCGGAATCTCCAATTTTTATGGGTCTTTTCCAAGCAGTCATTCACACCAACATATATTTGCTGTATTTGAATTCCCTTGGCAACTTTTTCTGAACCTTTTCTTTGAATATCTAAATTATTTTTTTCCTGAATTTTCAATGGAAGTTTAAAGTTACCACAATGCACAAAAATATTGTGACTGATGGAAAATTTCTTTGTGGATGGGAGATTTCTTATTAGGGGACAATGGCCCGGTACAGATTGGCACTTTGTGCTGGCCTGTATGCAGAAAGGGCTGAGTGTCCACACACTCAAAGCCCTTACCACGTGCCATGGGTGCCATCTTGGTGCGCGCCCACCCAGACGGTGTGTGCCGTGATGACTCAATGAAGTGCACTGCCCAAACGGCGCTGACCAGAAGGAGCTGAAATGTCCCCCTCCACCTCATTAATAAAAATACAAAAGTCCTATTTTCCATGTTATGATATGCAGGTATCACTTAACAACATTAAAATATCACAGTACTGCTTCCACAGATCATGGCAGTTTTATTCCATAGCCATTTTGCATATTTACCGCCACTTCTTGATTTTATTAAAACTTTACTATCCATAATGTTCTGATTGGCTATGTGAAACACATACTCCTCTGTTTCAATTGGTGGTTAGTAGTAGCTATCCAATGTTGTGCAAAGAGCAAGTTGATTGACAACTTGAGTTCACAATTCACTATTTTTGCTGTGTTGGTCAGTTAGTCATCCAATTAGGATTACAAACAATAGCACATAAATCCTAGAAGCAACAAACACAGCACAAAATCTGAATTGTATATTCATATATACATACATTGTACATGCACACATACACATTTTGATACATTCTGTCAAGTGTTGTTGTTTTGTTCCTTGACTGGATGGCTCGTATAATTAACTAGAATTGCAAACTGCAGATTTCAATGCGGTACACAGCATGAAAACATCAACCAGGGAATGTTCAAGAATATGACCTTAAAATCCATTATAAAAAGGAAGTATGTAAATCAGTAACAGGTACATTGCAGCTTATTTTAAAAAGGTCCTGATTTGGGGTTTCAGTACATACAACTAACATGGCATAACTTTACGTGGTAAAGGATTCCTACATTTTCTGGAGTTAATTTATGGAGTCGTCTCTGTTATCAGACATTGTGATTGTCCGATAGAGAGAGAAGGAAAGGAAGGAAGGAAGATGGAAAGGGGGGGGGGGGACAAAATATTGCAGGTGTTTTGTATCAATTATACATGTAGATTGGGATGCACAAGTTAAATTATATTTTATGTTTCTAAACCCCATTGTGCCAACAGGGGATAACATCTCTGACATAATTTTAACCCAGTGTTCTATATTCATATATACCTTTTAGCCACCCTTTTGTCTCTCTTTTCCCTCTTGGGCCTTTCCAATTTCCACTTCTCTACTACCATTGTCTCTGGATCTCTGTGTTGCACTTTCCTTTTTCTATCTTCCTGACCCATAATACCTTACCTGTCAGACCTCTCAGGTAGAGCTTTTTTTCTCTTTTAATCCACAGCTCTCTCTTGCTGTTCTATCCCCAGTAGCCCATTTCTCTGTTTTCCATAGCATTCACATCCTAACTACTCTTTTTCTTTTACTATCCCTACAAGACACTTTATATGCTCGTTGTTCACTTTTCATTGCCTTCCACTGTTTCTCCACCCATATCTCTTCACACACCCATGTCTTTAACCCTCTCAATTCCTCCTTCTGTCTCTGTGTTTTTCTACTTGCCTTCTGATTTCTGTTGCTCCATGTTGGACTCAATAACAGCACATATAGTGGCCCCTCAATATCTGCTGGAGTTTAGTTCCAGGACTCTCCATGGATACTAAAATCGGTGGATGCTAAGATTCCATTAAATACAATGGTGTAATGAAATGATGTTTCTTACATAAAATTGTGAAATCAAGATTTGCTTTTTGAAATTTGTATCTTTTTGGAATATTTTCAAGCTGTGGTTGGTTGACTTTGTGGATAAAGAATCCATTAATATGGAGGGTCAGCTGTACCACATGTAGTCTGTCAGCAGTGTGTGCACTACAAACCTTTCTGCATCCTGGTAGCAAATCCTGATTTGTAACTGAGCGTACATCAGGGAGCTGTAGCTATTCCTTGTTCTCTATGTGTACCAATGTGATATATGTGTTTCTAGGAACAGGTTTCTCTTACTTATACATTATGTTTTTAGATACACACTTTAAAATGTTATGTGTGAATTGGTCCTAAAGGACTCTTCAGATGAAAGTGAGGTGGGCAGGTTAAAATAGTCTGGAAAAACTGGATGGAACTTTACTGCATGCCTGTGAAAAGGAGGAACAACACAAAGCGCAGTTGCCACTTCTATTGAGTGTTGCGTGAGGATTGCACATATCTACATAAAGTAATGGATAGTTTACAAACTGTTCTGCTGTTTGGAGACAGTGGCGGGCATCCAATTAATGCACATGCATAACTCATGCTATGCACAGAGATCCCAAAAGCCACCATTGTGCAACAGAAAAATATTCTACTGATAGTGGCAGAAGCAGAGTTACATAGCCAGCATGTTCCTCCTTTTGTCTTTGTAATTGTACATTGCATGTTGTGGTTACATATTATGCACAGTGCCTTGCGGTTGTGCATCCTATATTGTACCTTGCAGTTGGGCATCATATAGCATAATTATGATTGTGCCATCTATGGTGTGCATAGTAGTTGTGCAAACTATATTGTGCATCGTGATTGCACATCTTATATTGTGTACTGTGGTTATTCATTCTATATTGTGCATTGTGGTTGTGCATCACATATTACACATTGCACAATGGCACCTGGTTGTTGACATGTTTTGCTATTGTGCATGGGGATTACACATTGCTGGGGCAGCATATGTCCACATTAGTTGGGGGAGAAGATGTTAGATTGGTGTACACCTTGGCACCCCTTTTTGGTGGAGGGTTGGGTTCTGGATCTGTTTCCATGGGACAGATCCCTCCAGGTTGGCCTTCAAAATGACTGTCCAAGATAGCAACCAATCTCTTTGGATTGTTCTCAATGTTTGGTGTTTGCTCAAGGGTAACTGAGGTGGTGTCATAGGTTGATATCTGGGCCTCAGTTAAACCCCCACCAGGTTGCTTCCCCCCTTTGTTTGCTCAGCTCCAGGTTTCAAGCATTTAAATAGGTTTTTGGTCAATAAAGATGGCCCTTGTTTAACCCCAAATACTGTGTCTGGTCTCATTGTTTCATGGTTGGTCTACAAAGATGACAGTGAGATTATACTGGATTTCAGGCTATGTCTTTAAATATATTTTTAATGCTATAATTTAACTGTATTTCAGCATTACAAAGACTTGTTCATTTTTATCTGCATCAGTTTTTATCTCTGTCTGGTTTAATCTTGTGAATGGTCTTGAATCCAAGTCCTGGGAGAAACAAGTCATAGGTAGATGGATGGGTGGAGAGATGAATGGATGGATGTTTGAGGACTTGAAAGGGTCGGGGGTGGGACCTTCAGGCCCAGTATTGTGCAGACCTGATACTGTTGTACTAAAATGTGTATCATCTGATGCAGTTTCCCTGTACATTAAGCTCTTTTTTTTTAAAGTCCCCCTTTGCATGGGAAAGTAAGAAAAGCCATATGATAAAAAGATGGTGACCAACCAAATATAACTGATTTTTGCTTATTGACTTTGTAACAGTTGCTGTATCTTTCCTTTATATTTTACTTATTATCCTATTTACAGATGAGAAAACTGAGGCAGACCCATTAAGCAAGCTATTTTACATTTCTGTCTGAACCAGGATTCGCATAGATGAGATCTGGCCAGATCATGTGTGCAAACTACTGAGACCCAGAATATCTATGTGTTTCAGGTGAGAAAACATTGTGTTAACCTGTTGTGCTATGAACTGGTTGAATTCTAGATGTCTACTTCAATTCTTAATTTAGAGAAGTGTAAATTAAAAAAAATCATAAGAGACAACACTCTCTCTTCTAGGATTTCCCAGAATTACTCATTGCTTAGTTAAACGTAAGTAGAACCGGCATTTTGGTGCAGCTGTTGCTTTTTGAAAGTTTGTAAATACCACAAGAAATGTGTTCCATTCTTCTCTGAGTGGTGCACTTTCTCTAACTCCTTGAAGGACAAAAAAGAAATGGGAGACCAGATAGCCCTTCTGCTATGATTTCTGCTTAAAAAAAGAGAACCGTTTTGTGGAATGGAATAAATGTGTGTGGATTGAAGCCACTGGTTTTAGTCACTTTAACTTTATAGGCTTTAACTTTGTACGTGAATTGAAGGTATAAATGAATTCATGGATGTACATTCTTGTCAGAGGGCTTACATTACATTCAAAGATAGCAATAGTAATAGCCGCTTCATACCACACTGAACCGTCTTTAAGCTGTTTACATCTGTAAGCTAATTACTCCCATCAAGCTGGGTACTCTGCTCAGCATCCAAGATCAGATGGGATCTAGAACCTTTTTAGGTGTATGGCCCCATACAGACAGGCCAAAATAAAGCTGCTTTGGGTCACTTTGGAGGTATGCTGTTTAAATGATGCATGCGTACTAAGAGTCTGGAAGCCATGCCAAAGCCATGATCCAGTACTAAGGACTGGAATGCAGCTTTGGTGCAACATTTGATATTCTTGCCCCAGTCGCATGATTGTAACAGGAGCATCCCACTTTGCTCCCATCATCCCATCTAATAATCTCTTAAGAAAATCCAACGAAATTCATGGGTTAACCTTAAATTGACAAGTGACTTAAAGGCACACGGAGAAGTACACACACAAACACACCGTTTTGGCTGTTTGGAGTGGTAGCCTGGGCCCAGCAGAGAAGAATACAGAGAAATGATGCAGATTGGAGATGCCTGTGTCCAGCTGCTTGAGTGCCAGGCCTGAGTCCCATGCTTTTCATTTGACATTTCACATGGTACAGTCCTACCCTGCTTTGCTGTCAACCCAAGGTTTTACCTTTAAATCCAGACCTAGAAATACTTGTAAATAATAAGATATTTGCACAGGGATATTAGTCTGCAGTGCTGAATAATGTTCCTGAAAGACCGTCATGAGCTGTGATTATGCTTTGGAGTCAGTTCGTTCCATCCTATGTATTTATTCCCCGCCATGGCAAGCTTTGGGATTGGGCCATTAGATAATAAATTTCTCTGCCTGAAACTATTTAAGCATCACATTTTCTTCTAACAACTCCCTGTAGAAAAGTTAAATACGCCGTGTGGCTTCCCCTAGTCTTCAGGATCAGTGGGAAAACTCCTCAGGATTTCTAAATTAATATTCCCTCAGACTCAAATAAAGACTTTCAAAGAGAGCCTCAAAGATGTTTCTCTTCTTTCCCACCACCCTCGCCTGCAATTTACTGTCTATATTTAACTATATATATCCAGATTGTAAGGAAGTGTGGAGCCGCTTCAGTTTGGTGGCAGCAAGCAGAGTTAGATTGCCGCAAAGGAACTGACTATAATTACTTAAATGACACCTTTTGAAAAACATTAATCTTTCTGGAAATGGCTCTGCTTTCCACAGACTGCCCAAAAACATGTATGTAGGACGTGTGTTTTAATTATGCTTAAGCCATATTGGGGTGCTTTGAGAGAAAAAGAGAGAGAAAAATCAACCCTAAAAGTCTTGTTCGTTCTCTCTTTCCGTCTCTCTCTGTCTCTCTCTCTGACCCTAGCAATCTCTTTAGCAAGCCATGGTTCAGTAAACTGGCACACAGCAGCCGTTCTGCAGTGGAAAAATCATAAACCAGATGGAAGCTTTACATTTTTGTTTAGTTTTTAAGAGCAGTTTTTATAACATCGCTTAAAATCGTTCTGATGCATCATACTGTTTACACTTAAGACTTTTGTAGCTAAGATGTTTACACTGCAGAGAATGTTTTAAGATATTTTATAGTTATGATATTTAGATAATTGGCAAGAAAAAAGATAGTTTGTTGAGATTACAGTGATGTTGGTAACCGTGAAGTAACTTATGAGACTCAATAAATATGTCCAGTTCGGTGGAAAGTACAAACTCAGTTAAAACAAAACAACACAAGGGAGAATGTCTTCTTAGTGAAATCATTTCCTTTTCTTAATCAAAAGATGACAACCACAGCTTTAGAACTCCCATCTGCAATGCACCAACCCACATATCTGCGTATCTACTGTGGGTTTTTAATTCTTTTATAATTGATAGATTTAAATCAGTTGCTAAAATGATGGGGAAGGGGAGATCTCATGTAGAAGTGGGCAAAGTGGGATACCTAAAGTGATCAAAAGTCAGTCCTGTGTAACTTCTGTTCAAGTACTTCTTTTTCATACAAATGCTGCTTCCATGTTTTAATGAAGAATGCATTTCTTTGGAGCATCTGGTTTTTGGAACGGTTTTTTTTAATGCATTAATCAAAAACAATTACTTCTTTTAACTTTGGTAAAGTGCTCAGAAGAGAAGTATGAAATAATCTGTGTGTGGGCTTCAAATGTTGGGAATGCAAACATTTCACAATAAACATGTGTAAATGAAAGTACTTGGCCAGATATGCTGAGAGATAGTACATGCTGGGTTAATTAATGCATCTCCATTAAAATAAACCTTGCTTTCAAGATCTGACCAATAAAAATCATTAGTATATTCGGATCAGATGTGCTGATGGATGATTTTTTATGTATATGTTAAACTTTTGCAGAGGGAATTGTCCTTGGAAAAAACCTGAAACCAGATTTCCAATGAAAGTCAAAATCTTCCATTACCTCTCTGTCCTCTTTTGTGTTTTCAATATAGTGATATGATGAATTATTCTGGTTTTATCTACACTACCTGAAATTGATTTACTATTGATAGCCTTAAATTTATCATTTTAAATGTGCAAATCACGGTTATGCAGGCAGAGAGTTGTGTAGTTTCAAAGACATTGTTCTCCTCTAGAATGCAGTATCTGATGCTAGCTATAATCAAATTACTCTACCGCTTTATTTTTAATCAAAAAAGTGTTTATCTTTCCTGATCTTGAATAGGACAATTTTAGTGGTAATTGTATGCTTTTTTTTTTTTTTTGTTAAAAAAAGTTCCATGCTGGTTGTGAAATCATCCATGTAAACGCGCATTTATTTTATTTACATCCCCTTCCTTCTGTCACATTATTAATCTACTTTTAACTATACTGTGTTATGATGATGCCCACATCACTACTCTGAATGGGTTGAAAGGCATCAAGGTGCTCACGAAAGATTCACACAAAGAATCTAAGAGGCTTATAATTTATCCTTTGGAAGGACAAGGCTTGTGGCTTCCAGTAACAGTTTACTCATCTGAGTAAAAAGCAACCATGTAGAGGTCTCTCATTCATAGAGCCACTGTAAATGAAAGCCAACTTGACAACAATTAACAATAAGTTCCAGGGTCATAGTCCAGTACTGTACTCAACCGATTACATAGGACACATCTGTTTCCTTGGACAAGCCAATATGCCTTAACTGCACTCTTTCCTTTGTAAAAATATACAAGTATATCTAAATCACTGATATAACCATGGGAGAACACTTTATAATACAATAAATGACAAGAGGTACTTCACTGAGTGTTGACCACTATGGAAGTATTGCAAGTGGCTGTCGCCATATGAGTTGGGATGGATAATCTGGGTTTTGGGCCACACTTTAAAGTACTACCCAAGATGCTTGAACCTATTTTGAGGATAGAAGTGATTTTAAAGTTTGGACTTAAACCTGGAAACTATTATTGCCCTACCTCCAGCTGTCACTTACGTAGCAAATTCCCATGTGGTATCTTGGTATATCTCAGTTGTTATTGTCCGTTTTCAGTGGAAAGATATGGACCTCCATGATTAATTGAAGCAAACTGTTTTCTCTGTGTTGTTGTTGTGTGCCTTCAAGTTGTTTCCAGTGACCATGGGCAAGTCAAATGCTTTCAGCTTCAGGGAATGGCAATGGCAAATCTCCTCTGAACAAATCTTGCCAAGAAAACTCCATGCTAGGCTTGTCTTAGGGTTGCCATAAGTCAGAAACAATTTGAAGGCACACAACATGTTGACATGTTTAATATGTAACTCATAACTATGCCCAGGTTTTTCTTTAATTTATTGATATGTATATGTGTGTTTCTATGTGATTTTTTTTTATCAAGTAAGCAATATATAAGAAGTGGAGACTTACTTTATAAGACTTACCCTCCATGCCTCTAAGTATGGAGGGATGGGTGCCTCTGGGGCAGATTTGGATATCCTAGAGGAGCTCCTTCAGGTATCATGGGCCCATACTCTTATGGCTTTATTGGTAATAACCAGATCCTTCAGTTAGACATAAAAACAAACAGGAAACCAGTGAGGATGGAACAGGATCGGCATAATATGATTGCAGTAGCGAGTGCCAGAAAGTATTCTGGCCACTGCATTCTGTACTAATTGCAGTTTCTGGACATTATTCAATGACAACACCAAATAGAGGATGCTGTAATAATTAATCTGGATATGACTGTCTTATGCAAATGTGGCTAGATCGCCCTTTTCCAGGAATTAGCCAAAGCTGGGCCAGTGTTGGACCCATGTTCAGCTGGAAAGCTGGTCCTTCAGAAGGAGTATAGCTCCATTTAAGAGAGGCTGCATTTTCCATTCCTGAATCAACATGTTTTGTTCTTGTTGCTTCCATCTTAAGGCAATACTAAGGTGAAAACCATATTATGGGTTTTTCTTGACAAGATTTCTTCAGAGGAGGTTTGCCATTGTCATCCACTGAGGCTGAGAGAGAGTGACTTGTCCAAGGTCACCCAGTGGGTTTACATGTCTGAGCAGGAATTTAAACCTTGCTCTTTCAGTGTATTAGTCCAACACCCAAACCACTATGCCACATTAGCTCTTCATGCCTTCAAATCACCTGTCGACTTATAGATACTCCATTAACTTTGTAGACCTTTCTTAGGCAGGGAACACTTAGACATGGTTTTGCACATTTCTCTGATGTGTATAACCCACAGCACCTGATATTTGTTGGCAGTCTCTCATACAAGTACTAAACCTGCTTATAGGCTATTTAGGCCTCAGCTTGTCTATTAGCCATCAATACTTCTGTCCTGTCTGGATTAAATTTTCTTTACTTTGTGCTCATTGTGGCATCCAGATGTTATCCACTGTGTACCTGGGCTGTTATCACTGATAATGTGGTCTCCTCTCTCAATAATCTCTGTGCAAACAGTGACCTGTGAATGTGCCTGAACACAGATCAGTTTGTAACTGAAACATTTGTAATTCCTTGCAGTTATTTTAGGATAAAAACCCCTGAGCCAACAGCTTCTGTAACAATCTGGAATATTCCTGGTCATGGAAACAAGCCATTTTGTTTAAGAACTATTCAGATGGTAATGGGAAGCAAGAAGCTAATATGGTTGAAAAGGGAATTTGGCTAAGCATAAAGATACATGATTATAGAGTAGCTGGATTTTTTTGTTGTCATTTATGTGTGAGTGTTTTTAAAAAAAACGAACAGCAGGATATTCAAGTGTGAGAGGAGAATAAGATCGAGGACAATGGCACCTTTGTGTCTAAGAAAACGAACAATGCATTGGCTTGCTTTGGACAATGAGACATTTCAAACTTATATGAAAAATATTTTCAACAAAAAAAGGCAAAAAGAACTTTCCCCCAAGCTTATGATCAAATTTTAACCATCTTATTGAAAGCTTATTCGGAAACCAATAACAAACACACTTGTTCTGTTTTTGTTTGTGTGTGATGCTTGTTTTAATAAAAATTATGGTGCTATAAACACCATCACAACAGATTTTTGGTTTTCTGTAATGAGTGTCTTATGCTGTTGGATTTGGAGGATTTATTAGTAGCTTTATATTTAAAATCACAAAGGCCACAATCCCAGCTTACTGCTTCTGGAACAGAGTTTTTCATTTTAATACCAATACTCCAAAATAAGGGGACTGTAGTTTGCATAGATAGGCTGGAGTAAAAATTTTCCAAGAGTGGGAACCAATAAGAACATATGGGAAGCTGCATATTTTATGAAACACGTTTAATGAAAACCATGCAGATTCAAAGGGCATTGAGAATATGGAGGGATGGAAGCATTACAGATCAAGATATCTAGAATCATAGAGTTGGAAGAGACTACAAGAACCAACCAGTCCAACCCCCTGCTGTGCAGGGATACACAGTAAAGCATCTCAACAGATGTTCATCAAACCTCTGTTTAAAAACCTCCAAAGGAAACTCCACCATCCTCCGATGCAGCATGTTCCACTGTTGAATAACGCTTACATCAGGAAGTTCTTCCTAATATTTAGGTGGAATCTCTTTTTCTGTGGTTTGCATCCATTGCTCCATGGCCTAGTTCTTGGAACAGTATTATACAAGCTTTCTCCATCTTCAATATGACATCCCTTCCAATATTTAAACATGGTTGTCATGTCATCTCTTAATCTTCTCTTTTCCACACTAAGAGTTCCCCTTTCCCTAATCTACTCCTCATAGGGCATGGTTTCCAGACTTTTCACCATTTTGATCGCTTTACTCTGGGCACACTCCAGCTTGTCAATATATCTTTTGAGTTGACATTAGTTGATAAAGGTCATCTGTCAGGACTCAGTGCTATGATTGTGTATTCTTGCATGGCAGATGGTTGGACCCTGAGGTCTCTTCCAACTCTAGGGTGCTATGACTAACTGAGAGAAAGGTCTATACTTTTGGCAATGGGAGTACTGCAGAATGACATTTCCAGCCTTCTCCTTCCAAGGAGCGAGGCTGCAACAATCAGACACAGCAGCCCTATCCCAATTTCCACTGCAGACTGCTTGTGGAAAGGGGCTGGAAATACCAACCTGCTGCACCAGTGAAACAGATCTCCATTGCTTGGAGCAACTTCTTGCTTCTTAGGTAAGGTTTTTGGGCATACATTTACCATCATGATGCCACAATTGTTAATAAGTAGTATCACTGAATATGAACCAGTTACAGATCTATATATCTAAGGCCTGGTACACATGGGCAGAAAGCGGCATGCAGTGCCGATTCTAGGGTTCTGGAGTGCACAGCACTCTCCGGAACCCTAGAATGTGCTGCCGCCACCATCATGCTAACCTCCCATCCATATGGGGCCTGACACGATTACGTATGTAATGTGTAGCGTCCACACATCACACACAGGAAGCGGTGTCATAGAGCTGTGTTCCCGTTTGGTTTGGTTGCTCCGGAAATGATACCCAGCATTGCCACCCGGATGTACAGCCCCTATGTTACAAATCATAATTGCAATACAGGATGCCAACTATTGTTCTTAACAGCAGTCAGTTGGATTGGAGACATTTTAAAGAGACCAGAAGCCACAAATGGTTGGCCTCTTAGCAAAATTGATAAAGTAATCCCATATTAGTTCAGCCTATTTTAAATTAGAAGGAGGAAAGGAACAAAACCAATATCTTAGAGAGACCTAACCATACTGTGTACCTAAATTGTGTATGGTTATGAAAAAGAAGCCTAAATCATAGAGCCACAGTAGTTCCATTTTAGAAATAGCTACTTCAGCCTGCATCAGAAAAGGTGGCACATTGGAAAAAGTGCAGTTCTGGTTGACCTGATAGCATGTAAGTTACATAGTAAAGGCTGAAACACAGTTTAACCCAGGCTATCCCACTAATAAGAAAAACATGTTAAAAGACCTTGCTCTTCTAATTTTTATCTTAAATTTCTCATATAACACTGTGTTCTTCAGAACATCATTTTAAAATGGCAGAGGTGGGAAAGGGACCTGTTTTTTAAATGTCAAATTTGGCAAGTGATTAAAGCCGTAGAAGTAACTAATAATCCTTCTGTGGGAACTAAACAACAGTAAAAAAAAATGGGCAAGATATTTAGGTCTGAAAAATGTCCGTCGTATGTGAGCAATAAGTATTGGTTGTTTTTCTTTAAAGCACTGCATTCATTTTAGGTTGCATAGTTCCCACTGATTTGAACAGCAGTAGTATAGTTAAGATTCCTCCCCTCTAATATATACCTTGAAAATACTATTGATGAAAAAGTCTTTTTAAGAGCTAAAAGTCAGAGCATGTAGAGCTAATTCTCAGCCTCTTTTACCTAAACCATTCTGCTTTATTATTATTGTGGTCGGTAAGTACTTTTATGGATGCAAAATTTTTTGATAGCAGATGGCTCTTTAATGCAACCCAGTGGATAGAAGGCAAAGCAGGATACATTTGAACTAGAAATAACTACAGTTTAAAAGCATTTTTGAGGGTAATCAAGACAAAGAAGATTTCTGTGTCTCTGTTTCTTGATAGGTCACAGGGAGTGAAGTAGAATCCTTCAGGGTTACTGGATGTTCACCCCACTCCTGATCATTTCATTGCGTAATTCTGGTTGTTAGAATATATATGGGGATGGACCAGGAGTAACAGCATTCCCACATTCAATGGATCTGTGATCACATTGGTCTACATTCTTCTAACTGATGATGATGAAGCAAATCATTTTCAGACACATTTTGAAAGCATGAATATACACGGGCATTCAAGAAGAGGCTTTGGCTGACCAGATCTTTAAAGGTTGTGCTTTGTAAAACAAAATACGTGGGTCAAGATCCATTGATGTACTTTGGCACCCAGCACCAGAAGAAGTGGAACTTTCTTCCTCCTCCTATTAGAGCCCCTTGTAGTGCCAAATCCTGCTACAGAGAATTATAACAACAGCAAAAATGTAGGATTTTGTTGTATTTTGCTGTATGGCCAGCATGGCTAACCCAAATAGGTTTCCTGCTACAGCGAATTTTTCAGCTTTTTGGAGCAGGTGTTTTGAATACATAGAGGCAGGAGAGGGAATTACAATTTTGGTCAAAGCAGGGAAATCCAGTAGAAGTACACATGTGAGTCTGGGTATGGCCATTCTATACTTCAAGATCCAGTGTGCTGTAGTGAGCACTGGACTATGATTCTGGAGACCAGGATTCAAATTCCCAATCAGCCGTGGGCATGATGTTGGGCAAGTCATACTCTCTCAGCTTCAAAATAGGCAAAGGCAAACCCCCTCTGAACAAATCTTGCCAAGAAAACCCCTGTGATAGGTTCACTTTTGGGTCTCCATAAGTCAAAAACAACTTGAAGGCATACAACAGCAACAACTTTATACTTCTGGGCTGAACAGTGGCAGCTAGTGGTTTCCATATCAGGGAGGCATTGGTTCCAGTTTAAGTCTCAGCTTTAAAGGAGCTATTCTTTTTTACAGGCAGAACATATATTGAGGACAGGATTTTCAACACTCGATCACCCCTTGAAAATTTGGACTGAAATACTGAGTGGATTCACCAACTAGTTAATATAGAAGCCTCCAGCTCACAAGGCTGCTGAGGATAGCTCATGTACACATGTTTCTATTGTTACTGTGAGAGAATTGTGTCTGAGTTTGTGTGGAGCTTTGGCACATACAAGTTTAAGCCAATCTCATATTGTAAAATATTAAACGATTGGGAAGCTTTTTTAATTTAACGTTTAGTTTTTTTTAAAAAAATAAATCAACCCTCTTGGCATTCTGTCAGGTCAGGTTTCTACCATCATAAAGTGGGATGTCTGGTGAGCCTTTTATGCACAATGCCCATTTTTCATGACTTGTTTAATTAACAGCCATTTTTGACCCGGACTTGTTATAAGAGTATTGCCATTCTCTCCTGTTAAATTACATCTAATGAACACAGTTGCGTGCTATCAGATACAGCAATTGATCATTTTCAGATTTCTGTGTTTTTAAGCCTGCCTCATTCAAAACAGCTTTTGTGGTTTGGTAAGCAGGTGAAATCAAAAATCTCATTTCATATCTGACATTAATAACTTTCGGGAGAATGAACATTGGCATTTATGTGTGGACCCAAATCGAGTCCAATGTCCTAGAAGCACAAGGTCAGCAGACAATGCTACTAACTAGATAGGAAAATAAATCATGCATAATGCAGAATTTCTACCTTACATGTTAATTAATGTGTGCAATCAATTACTGATGTTACAATATGAGAAAGAAACTGGTTGGGAATGGGGTAATAAAAAATACCTATAGATTTATCTGCTGCTTTTTTCCCTATTTAAACAAATAGTCTTCAAGCCTGTGAATGCTGTGTTGAGACATGCTCTGAATAATAAGCATCATAAAATCTAATCAGATTTATAAGAGGAATTGATTGTTGTGGCAGGAGGAGAGGGTAGAAAATAAGCTGAAATTTAAGTGTTAATTTTTATGCTAATCCACAGTAGCTTCATATGAAGCAATTTTGTTCTGTGCCACAAATATAAAATTGTCCCTTGCAGAGAAATGTCAGCTTGGTAGACCTGAAAGCAGTAATTTATTAGGTATGTTTCTATTAGTATGTGTCACAGTTGTTAGCAGGCAATACACACAATGGGGCTTCATACTTCTCCTCCAAGTCTCAGAATGTTTCAGCTCAGTGGTTAGAACGTGGGGCATTAATACATTATCATATACAGGGTGGTCTGTGCCCTGTGGACAAAAGGCTATTTAATACAATTTGATGTCATTCTGAGAAGAAGGGGGAAAATAAAGACAGGGAATAAAATGGCATCTGTGTGTTTCACAGTGCACTCATGCAAAAAAACCTCAGTTTAAGAGGTATGACATTTCTGCCAAGAAAAAGAATAAAACTGGGGCATTTCCCCCCCTAACCTGTTCCCTTCTGCAGTATTTTCTAAATGCTATTAAGTGATCGATTTACACAGGCACTTGATGATGTCATCCATAAGGAGCAGAATGCAGATGACAGCAAAATACGGGTGACAGTGACCTTGTTCCAGCATCCTTGGAACCCTGTCAGATTTACTTCCAGTGTCTGGTTTCAAAGAATGTACTTTTTGGACAATATCTAGTTACCGGGTAGTGAATTAATAGAGTTAAGGGTTCTGATGCAATTCTCAATATAGGTCAATTACATGCACCAACATCTGCTCTGTCACTATCATTTGCATATAGCATTCATATGTTAATGATGCCTCTTTTTACTCAAGTCATATATTTAAAAAACAAGATTTGCATATCAGTTTGGATCAGTATATTACCAGCAATTTATCATTTTCTCCCTCTTGTTATGATTTTGGAAATAAATATCCATCTATCTATCTCTATCTAGAGTTTTCTTGAGTGATGGCTGCTATATTTGAGTACGGCTCTGATTTATACAAGAAACCCCTTAGTGGGAAAGCTTCCATTTTAAAGCCGCTTAAAGCCTTATAAATCAATAATGACACAGATGGACTGGTGATAATCTATTTAGAATGCCTGATAGCAAATATTGTTGTACAGATGATTAGAGTAGTAACTGTTTTAGCAGCAAGCCTTTCCTCTCTTTGTAAATGGTAAGTTTGAACAAAAAAGTGCACTTAATGTCAGAAAATCTTCTTGCTGGGTCTAGATTGCAAAGGGGTGGGGGGAGAACATGGAGAGAAGAACAAAGAGAGTTTCCAGCTCCTGCCAATATAATAATATCAATCCCTGTTTCTTTAACAAAACAGGCCCTCTTAATGGAATTGTGACTTCAGGTGTAAATAGCATTAAAAGCGGCTTTTTTTGCTCCTCTTTGCCCTGATCTCGCACAAGGAGGGAGAAAATAAAGTGGAGGTTGTCAGAAGTGGCAGCTGCTTGGAATCCTGATAAATATAAGCTTTTATTGATCTGATGAAAATGAAAGATCCCAGCGCTATGCAGTATTTAGCTTCTTGTCTACAACACGTCACCACTGGCCTTGCTTTGGGATAGATTTTCATTCTCATACACCAGATTTGATTTCATCTTTAACCTTTTCAGTTGAATTTCCTTGACCTCTGCATATTGCTGTGATTTGGTGAATTTGTTACATTTCACTTTACATCATCTCTTTCTTTTATTTTCTTTTTGTGATAGGGAAGTGGGACGCCCCTTTGGCAATCTGTCAGTGCCAAGCTCAGCTGCATCCTTTCACTGAGTGATTTCTAACCAGACTGACAGTCCTTAAGACAAGTATGCAGTTAAGCTGCTAAGGTAAGATATACTTGCGTCTTTTACTGAGCGCCTCCTCCCCCCTTTCCCTCCTCCATACCAAGCCCTCTATATCGTTCTTAACAATGCTTTCACAATCCCCATCAGCTGAAATATCCATCCACCAAGCTGAACTGAAAAGAGTAGGAAGTTAAGCATTTATTTTAAAGAGAACTATAGGAG
>NC_056529.1:11383567-11456891 GCF_019175285.1 Sceloporus undulatus | reverse complement strand
CATGCTGGAAAAAGAATTGGTGCAATGTGCTTGCAACTTATTAAGGGTCAAGACGGTGACATAGGGAAAGGATCAAATGGGGTTCTTGAATGACACTGTCAATAGAAATGTGGACATTTCTTCCTGTCAAAAATGAAGGCAACAGTAGCAAGTTCTACAGAAGGTGCTTATTTAATACTAAGCATGATGGCAGGTGGGAATCTGTCCCATTCATCTATGTCTGTTGCCTGGTGAACATACAAGATTCCAATTCACTGGGCAGAACTTAATGTCCCAAGAATCTGTTGGTGGTTATTGGAACTGTTTTGGAATAAAGGCTTTTTGCTCTACAACATGTAGAGTTCCAGGGCAAGTTTCTATAAACTTACAAAAAGTATTCATTTAACCCATGTATGGTGATAGTTTATTTATTCTGTTTATATCCCTTTCTCCTTGTATAGGAGCCAAGGGGACTGCTTTTTGTTACTTACACAATATTCTTTGTACATAGAAAGTACATAGTGTGCTTATTGTGTTTGCTCCTCATGGTAACCCTGTATGGTGAATCTATTTTACTCCTATTTTGCATCTGGGAAACGGAGGCCAAGAGATAGCAGATAGCCGCTGATATGATATAGCAAGTCCATGGTCCAAGCAGAATGTGAACACATTTTCCATAAACCCACTCTAACCACTTGCCTAGTTGTAAAAATTTTCCATGCATTGTATACGGCTGAATATTTGCTTCCTGGTTGATATACAGGGTTCTGACACTTTGTGCACAATTTATTTTTCCATTTTTTATAAGGGACTCAGCAGCGTTTCCAAAACTATGGAGTGGCCTACCGGAAGAGATCCGTTGCATTACGATCCCAGAGACCTTTAAGAAGGCACTCAAAACGGATCTCTTCCAGTGGGCTTATCCATCGGATTTTATATAAATGCCGATGACAATATTCCACTCTTGACAATGACCACTGACTACGGAAAACTGTTTTTAGAGAACTAATAGGAATTGGAAAATTCAATATTAGTGTTTTATTGATTGTATTAATATTTTGTTCTATTGGTATTATTTTGTATTATATTATTGTTGTAATCCCGCCTCGATCTTTGGAGAGGTGGGAAATATAAATAAACTTTATTATTATTGTTATTATTATTATTATTTATTAGTATTTTCCTGAAACTTGCTGCTTTAATTTGTGATTAAGTTTCCTAGTCCTTACTGATATAGGAAATTGTTTCAAAGGACACACAGCTTTTTGACTGCATTTTCGCTGGAAAGGAAGTGGCTTTGATGAGATTCATCACATGATGATGCCTCCAATCCCTAACTGCTCTGTCCCCAACCCATCTCTTTTTGTTCACAGAGGAAACCCATGCCAATCGTGCAAGTCCCCAGCTGTGAAGTGTCACTCCCGGAGCAGTTGCACGATTGCCAGACACATGGCATCAGTGTCCGCCCCCCCTCTCCTTGGTATTCCAATGCACTCTGGTTAGCTTTCTTTCTTTCTTTCTTTCTTTCTTTCTTTCTTTCTTTCTTTCTTTCTTTAAAAAAACTTTTTAGTACTTAAATCATGTCAGCAAAGTTCTGGAATTGTACCCCCCCAAAAAAAACACAACAAAAAAAGGGAGAAAAACAAAAACCGCTACCAAGGGTAGGGCATAAGGCAGGGAGGTGGGATTAAGGGAAAGGTTGGGAAAAGAGCACAATGGGGCAGCAGTCCCGGTCATATGACTGAGGAAAGTGCAGTGATGGCTGCCTGAAAGGCAGTATGTTACCATTTTATTATAATTAGCATGACTGTTGTGGTAAAGACCAAAATTGTTCAGTAAAGACCAAAGTCTACAGGTAGAGCTTAGAAACCACCATGCATCTTCTGTAAACTTCTGGTGATAGCATACAGTGACCTCATGGCCCATTGTTTTGGCTGATACTACTTGGTCCACAGCTGCTCTGTGTTCACCACCTCTTCCTCCTGTATACATAACATTTTAAATGGCCTGAATTCTAGGAATGCTCAGATACCATAACTGGCTTGATGCAAATTGAGTTAATTCATGGAGCCTGTCAACGTGGACTTTCTTGGCAGATCATTTGTATTTGGAGTATGGAGTATGTCTAGCTCTTCAGTAACCGCATTCTACTTTTGAGAGCCTCTGCTGTTATTTTGAGCAGTTTTTTGATACAACCAAATCAAAGTGAAGATGTGAAATAGCTTTTCTGAAAGCCTGAGCCTGGGTCATAAATTATTCTACACCATCATTCGTTCACATAGTAAAACCATACCTCTTTGCCTGACATTACTGAAATAGAGAAAAGGGAAAGTTAAAAATAAAATGAAACATTTAAATCTTGGCTGTGGAGAACCCTCGGATGACAATCTAGGCAAGTTGATAAAAGCGGCTATCAATTACAGTTTATTATTAATTTATTAAGGTGTTATTAATAAACATTAGGATGACAGTGTCCTCATGGTTCTTGTAAAAGTGGACTTCTAAGAAAAACAAAGATAAGTCTTTATGAGGGGGCATAAAAGAGCCTAGAGTAAAATTGCCTAATTCTGCACTCATTAGTTACATGTCATCACTCCAAAGCCTATAGGTCTGTTCAGTCGAGTTCTTGGTCAGCAAACAAATTCTTCCAATAGACAAGCAACACCAGTTGAAAATGCTCCTTCTGTATCCTTTGATAGACTTTGGGTTCTGCACTGCTGGGCTCTCCACTGCTGTGTGCAAGTCAGTCACCCTTGTTAGGCACAATTCAGTTTAGAAGAAAACTAATCCCTCTTCATATGCTTAACTTCAGGGAACTTATTGGAATTAACAGTAAATGATACTCCTGTATTAATTTACTAACCAGACATTAGCGGCAATTCATAATATTATCAGCAATGTGCTTTGCTAAACAATTATGGTGGCAACAGTGTATTTAACTACGCTGTATTTTGGAGGGCAGTCCTTTAATAAGGTAAGTGTTTTGCTTCCACATTATGTCAAACAAGTGATCTCAACTGCCAGTCTGCTTGGACTGGGAAATCACTACCATTGCCCGTAAGGTTTAGAGATTATGTGCCAAGCAAGGGAATTGCTGTTGAGTGTATTCACCCTTTGGGGAAGTAAAATACAGATGGGGGAGTTCTGACCCTTCTGAAATATAGCTGTTACATTACTGGCAGAAATTCCGCTACAGGGATCAGATCAGTACTTCATGCAGCCGTTGCAAATGACTGTGATCAACATAGTAGAGCATAAGATAAGAAGAATGGAACAGTGTGAAAAGAGTTCCCTTTATGTATTTTTTAAAAAACATGCATGATTCATTTTGCTTAAAAATAAAATATGAGGGCTTGTATCTGGTTTGTACAGTATGCCTTAACTTTACACCTTGGGTCTTTTAACATCTGAAGAAGGTTAAGTACAGGGGAAAAAGACAATATTCTGCAAATCTCTTGATTCTTATGGCATCTATATATTTTGCTCAACCCAAATGCCCCCAAACACTCTCTTGGGGACATGGGGGCATTCTCACCATCATTTATAACCCTTCTCGGCCCTTCTCAGGCATTTTGGAAGAGAGAAAAAAGAGGGTGCTTTGTTTTGTTCTGTTCTTGCAAAATTTTGCATTGACTCTTGGTGGAAAAGCCCTATAGTTATTTGGAGTCCAAATACATAATAAATGGCTTATTTGGTAACAAGGAATATAAATGATAATGATAATCATGATGTTGATTATGATAATGACAGGCTTATTTGGTAACAAGGAATATAAATGAAAATAATGATAACAACAGCAGCAGCAGCAACAACAACAGGAACTTGGCAATGCAGATGTCCCATGTAATGATGTATCCAAGACATGATGGTAGATCTCTTTTACCTGGGAAGCTCTCTCTGGTAAAGATCTCTTTTACCAGTGCCTGGTAAAATTTCATGTTTTTTACAACTGAGAAAGAAGAAAAAGTGGGTAATCAAAAGTAAGCTGGCAAATGACTTTATACGGTTGATGTTACCTTTGCATTAGGCCTACATTTGCAGAAGTATCTAAAAGGTTTTCAGAAGGGTCCTCTGTTGAATATGACCATATAGAACATTGGAACTAGGTTTACTGCTTTGTTGAACTATAGTTTGTTCTTGTTGTTGCTGTTGTTGTGTGTTTTCAAGTCATTTCTAACTTATGGTGGCCCTGAACTGAAGCTATCATGATGTTGAAGTCGAAGACTTTAATGGCTGGCATCCATAGTTTTTTGGGCGGGGAGGTTTCAGGCTATGTGGCCATGTTCTAGAAGAGTTTATTCCTGATGTTTCATCAGCATCTGTGGCTAGCATCTTCAGAGAATGCATTCTCTGAAGATGTCAGTCACAGATGCTGGTGAAATGTCAGGAATAAACTCATCTAGAACATGGTCACATAGCCTGAAAAACCCACACCAAAAAACCTTTCATGGTGTTTCTTGAAAAAGATTTCTTCAATGGAGGTTTGTATTTGCCTTCCTCTGAGGCTGAGAGCCCATAGTTCTATCCTTTGAAATCCTGGGATTGACATTTAGGGAGGGGGATATAACATTCTCACCCAAAGAACTCCAGTGCCTCACCAAACTACAAAACACAGGGTTCCAGAGGACAGAACCATGGCATTTAAAGTCTAATAATAAGGTTATAATTGTGTAGTGTGAATGGGTCCGAGAGAGAGTGTGACTTTGCCAAGGACTCCCATTGGGTTTTGGTGGCCAAGCAAGAATTTGAACCCTGGTTTCCAGAGTCCTAGCCCAACAATCTAAATGCTATGTCATGCTGACTCTCTTTTACCCAGGAAATCCTCACTGAATTGCTAACATTTCAAGGTTTTTACAGCTGGGAAGAGGATAAAGGTAATGTTGGAATAATCTGAAATTGTTTGATACTCCAGATAAATCCATGAAAGCTGTAAAAATGGAACATTGACTAGCCCCAGGGTACCAAAACCACTACAATGACAATAAAACCAGGATTTCAATCCTAAGGTTTCATAAAAGACACCAAGCTAATGATAGCCCTGCAATGCTAATTGTGCAGATTGGCTGAAACAGAGCCACAGAGCAGACAAGACTTATGAATTTTTTCCTCATCCCTGATTCTGCCTGTAACCACTACTGTCCTTTCAGTCCCCTCCACCATGATGGCCTCTAAGAGCAAGTAATAACCCAGATTTTTTGGAGACAGCAGACTTTCAGAGGGCATTTGCAAGGCAGAATGAAGAGGTGCGATGTCGGTTAAAGCATGCCAATTGGTTCCTACAAAGCTCTCCCTTCCCACTTTCTTCATATTCCTACAGTATGAACAGATACAGGTTTCAGAAACTCTTTTAGTTGCAAAAACCAGCAGTTCTTCCATAAAACGTCTTTAAGTGTCTACAGGGCTTGGTGTCCATATGAGATTTATCAGCATTCTTTAGAAGGACTCTGTTTCATGTGGGTGTATGTGACCAGTGGTTTCTGTTGTTGCTTCCCCCGCTTTCCCCATTTGGATTTCCTTCCTCCCAGTGTCCACTCCATCTCCTTTCTTGCCTCAAATGTCAAGTTTACCACAGCAGATCACTAAATATGATTCTGCCTGTTTTGAAAATGTTGTAGGACTGTAATGATACCCTGGCTTTCACTCAACAAGAATGCATCAAGCTAATGAAAATGCTATTAAAATAGCCATTGTTTCATTCTGTATTTACGGCATGGTAGTGAGTGATGTGCCATTAACGAAATACACCAGCGTGCGCGCACCTGCATTTTAGAATGTGTGTGGGTGTGGGGAAGGAAAGGATGCAAAACTTGCTGTCTTCGGAGATGGCATTGTAAATCAGCGGAAGACTATCTTGTTGCATCTGCCTCGAGATGGAGATGAACTTGAAGCAAGAGTACCAACAAAGGGGCAAATGTGCTTTCCTCTCATTCCTCTTAATGGGGTGTTAAAAAATTTTTAATATAAAAAAGACCTTCTGTTATGACCATATAAATGTTAGTGCTGTTAGGAAAGTGGTGCACAGCTTACAAACTTGGCACGACTCACTGAACACATGCCTTTTAAAGTATATTAAAAATATTTATATAGTTAGTATGTAGTACTATCTAGCACTCCTTTAGGTTTTAAATAAGAATAAACACACTTAAGAAAATTCTTCTTTCCTTATTAAAATCTCCACGTTGTTCTTTAGCCTATTGATGTCTTCCGTCATTTATGTTTGTCAAATAATAGCATGTCCCTGGTAGTCTAAATTGTATTCTTCACTAAAAAAACAACAACGGATGGCTAGAAACACAGTAACTTTTACTGAAAAGCCTCTTGCAAATTCAGGAAGGTCAGCAATTACAGATTGGTTGGATAAGCAAGTGAAGGGATAAGAAAATCTCTTCCCTTGTAACTGTTAATACCAAATATTTGCATCTTTTGCCTATTAAGGTATACTGTGGTGGCAGTTCCACAGGCTAAACTCTGGAGAGTTTACTCAAGAAAGAAATACACAGATTTTACAGAATGCATAAAAGAGTCAATTGTGCTAGGAGAGCTGGCTGTTGAAATTGCATCTTTTAGTTTATAAGAAATGATTTGTTTGCTGTTTTTCCATACCAGAAACTTTTAATGAATTCCAAGTAGATTATTGGAGTTTAATGTTTGGATTACAAGCTGTTCCTCGGCATTTTTACTCTCCTTTCTAAAAGCATCAGATATGCTTGTCAGTATTCTGTGGTGAGGGAGAGGCACAAGGACACAATTTTCTGAATTACTGTTTGGTTTAAAGTGGGAATCAGCATCTTGTAGAGGTTAGAGCATTGGATTAAGGCCTCAGGAGACCAGGGTTCAAGTCCCTGCTTGGCCATGGAATCCCACTGAGTGACCTTAGGCAATATCCACACTCATATTCTCAGAGGAAGTTCAATAGCAAAGAACAAATCTTGCCAAGGAAACCCGAGGATATCACCTTAAGGATACCACAAGTTGAAGAATGACTTGAAGGCACACAGCAGCAAAGCATCATACAGTTCAGTAAAAGCAAATTGGAGCAGTCATGGAATAGGACTTCATAGTTCAGATCCCCATTCCTACAACTTAACTGTACATCTCAGTGCAGAAAATTACAGGGCTCCATGTAATTCTGCGTTGTGTCCCTACCTAGATAGGGGCCCTGCAGCTCCAGTTACCTAACCACAAAATTACTAATGATGATAATGATGAGGATATTGATATTTATGACAAGAGGACTTGCAGTTTGGGAATTTGGGAGTGGGGGATCAAGGAACATAATGCCCTGAATACTTTCAGGTGATCTATATGCTGCTAATGGTAGTGGAGAGTGTATATATAATTCCAGAATACCTCACTACAACATAAGAATGCTTGATTTGACCAATACTCTAGTGAAGTATTCTTTTGTCATTCTCCCATACCAGATCCCTTTGAGATGCCCATAAGCAGGACATGAGTGCAATTGCATCCTTACTCTACTGTTCTCCACCAAATGACATACAGTGGTGCCTCGGGTTACGAAATTAATTTGTTCCGCGGCTAATTTCGTAACCCGAAAAACCTTCGTAAGCCGAATTGCCATAGGCGCTAATGGGGAAAAAAGCCGCGGCTCTGCCGCGGCTCCATTTAAAACAGCGCCGGAGTTTTTTCGTAACCCGAAAAAACTTTCGTAACCCGAAACAATAAATCCCTATGGGATTTATTCGTATCCCGAAAAATTCGTAACCTGGGTATTTCGTATCCCGAGGTACCACTGTACACAGTCATTTTGCCTCTAATGATGGGCAAGTCAGCATGGCATAGTGGTTTCATTGGTGGGCTAGGACTCTAAAATTCACTGGGTGGATTTTTTAGCCCACAAAGAAGGCAATGGGAAACCTCCTCTGAACAAATCTTGCCAAAACAAACAAAACAAACAAACAAACAAACAAAAACAACCATGATAGTGTTGCCATATGTCTGAGTTGACTTGAAGGCACGTAACAACAAAATGGCCAATAGCAATAGCAAGTACATTTCTATACTGCTTATCAATGCACTTAAGCACTCCCTAAGTGGTTTACAATATGTAAAATTATTGCCCCCAACAAGCTGGGTACTCCCTCATTTTAGCAACCTATAGAAGGATGCAAGGCTGAGTGGACCCTGGAGCCCTGCCTGGGATTGAATTCACAATCTTGTGGCTGTGGAGGTATAATGTAGCTAAATCAACTAGTGACCACTCGTACCCTTATTCCTCATTATTTTGTCTGATTCCCTTTTAAAACCATTCACTTTTGTGGTTGGCATCTTGTAATGAATTCTCCAATTTAAGCACTAATATAACTTGAGGAATGTAAGTTCTTTTTGAAGAAATTTGTTTGTCCTCAATTGTCCAGCAGTCTGTCCCATTGAACAACACCAGATTCATTATTATGGAAGGAGGGGGAGCTATTTACCCGGTTTCTGCAACAACTTCCAGGACCAGACCCAAAGATGAATATTCTTGAGGTCATATGTCTCAGATTGTAGCAGATAATACTGGCTATGAAACTGATTGTAGATTTTCTTTTTGTCCCTTGAAGTTTTCAAAGACCACATAGGTTCACTGGAGATTATGGTCCTTCAGGTAGCCTGGATCTATGCAACACAGAATTTAGTTGCTCTGATTTTTGTGGAGGTGTTTTACATTTTACATTTACAACTATTTTACATTTCTCTACGTAAGCACATTTCTTCATGAATATATCAATAGTCAGGATATTGCTATGGGAAAACTGAAAGGTGGCACATGAAACATGACTTGCGGGTTGCCATAATTGTCCACTATTACCAGGGACAAAATGTGGAACAAATTCTAGACCAAACTGTAGGACAACTGCAGGACAAAACTCAGCCCAAAATGTAGGACATTTAAGAAAAATGGAGGACCTTAAATGTCCTACATTTTGGGCTGAGTTTTGTCCTGCAGCTACAGTTTGGTCTAGAATTTGTCCTACATTTTGTCCCTGGTAATAGTGGACAATTATGGCAACCCTGGGTTCTCTTCACAAAAGTTCAGGCAGAAAATACTGCTTTGTTATGACCAACAATATGTCTTGGCCCCCCACTTTCTAGTTTATTCAGAATAATAATCCAGCTGCTTTTTGCCATGAATAGCTGGCCAGACATGTGTCAAAGTTTCCACATTATTATTATTATTATTATTATTATTATTATTATTATTATTTGCCATGCCTATCTACCATCTTAACTCCATCCATAACTTGGATGAAAAGTTGGTGTGTGTTTTTTAAAATTTATTTAAAATCTCTGTATTCCCAGCATTGTTTGCAGAGTTGTTGACCATTTCAAAAGCAAACAGATAATTGCAGAAAGCATTCTTACAAAAAAATTTGTGTGTTTCCTCTCTCGCCCCTTCTGAAATCAAGTCCTGTCTGCGTGCGAAATTATTTTTAGCCATCACATAAATGGTCTTCATTATATTTAGACTGTTTCCAATTATTCACCTTTCCCATGGGCTAAGAAAAGGGTGGAGAAAAAGCACAAAACCATTTAGCAGTGTGCCTCTTGGAACAATGATGCGGTTATTATTTTGCATTGCACCGAGTTCCAGTTTTGAACATAACGGCAGAGAGAAAGTAGTTAGCATCCCCCCCCCCTTCCGACCTCCTCTTGTCACCTAGACATAGCCAATCCTGGGTTCCTAATTAATAATATGAGCTGTGACATTGTGTTGCTGTTGATGCCGAGGCCTAGCGACTAATCTTTACTTGTGCCACACATTCCTTTCTACCACATTTCTGTGATATTAATGGTGTATAGTAGGGAAAGAAATGTGTTTTATTCTCGACTCTAACCCTGCTGTTATCAAAGTAACTTCCAGCTTATTAGCGACAAAAGACTTTTATCCTTTGTGCTGCCCTATTCGCCAGTGCTTCCTGAATTAAACTGCTGTTTCCTGTTCTTTATATGCATGACCACATCTGGGTAGCTTGCTCACAGCCCCACTGCTTAATAACAATCACCTTCCCTTTCAGTCTCTGTTGATTGTTTCTAATTCACTCTGACAGATAGTGCCTGACAACTTGCCTGCATTTCCCTCCCTCCGTGACCTGAAGTTACTCACAGCACTTATATAGTCTGTCATTTTTAATATTTGATTTCATTTTAAGTTATGTGTTTTACTGAGAAGATGAAACCAAAAGGAAGAAAGGGGAGAAAAGGAGGGGGGCTTGTAATGGAACATAAATTTAACACTCCTTGCTATACAGTGCCTGCCACCTAAAGGACGTTGTGTGTGTGTGTGTGTGTGTGTGTGTGCGCGCGCGTGCATCCATGTGCACAACTTATTTTGTGTAAAGATGATGCTTTTGAAAATATATATCTTAACATTCTGTTCCACCCCCTATAATTACACATGGCACATGTAATTGCTCTGGCTTCTTTCTCTTCTCTTCTCTTCTCTTCTCTTCTCTTTCCTTCTTTTCTCTTCTCTGTTTATAACAAAATAGCATCTACTTGAATGGAAGAGAGTAGTCCTTTTACCCAGAGTAGGTTTTCCCATTCAGCTTTCCTCACTGTGGCTGCGTCTGCACTGCAGAAATAATCCAGATTGACACCACTTTAACTGCCACAGCTCAATGCTGTGAAATTTTAGGAATTCTAGTTTTGTGAGACATTTTGCCTTCTGTGTCAGAGAGCTCTGGGGCCACAACAAACGACAATAGCCATGAGACATAGCAGTTAAAGTGGTGTCAAACTGGATTACTCCTGCAATGTGGACGCAGCCTGTGTTGAAAACAAATATGGACTGGCCTTTTTCCCCTTCAAAGAGTAAAGCAACATTTGGGAAATGATCTTTTGGGAAAGGGTTAATCACCTTTTCTCTACCTACTAGTTTACATTCAGGATTCCAGCCTCACACCATACTTTGTTGTTGCTGTTGTTTTTAAAGGTAATAAATGCATATCCTGTATAGTTTGGCCTATAAAGCCCTAAATGGCTTGGGCCCAGGATACGTAAAGGACCGCCTCTCCCCGTACATTCCGCCTCGCACCCTCAGAACGTCTGGGCAGCAATTACTGAAGGTGCCTGGGGCTAGGTTAGCCTCCACCACACGGAGGACATTCTCCACGGCTGCCCCAGCCCTTTGGAATACGCTGCCCACTGAGCTCCGCTCGTCCACCACCCTGGCCCAATTCAGGAAGGACTTGAAAACCTTCCTGTTCCAACAGGCATTCCCCGAATAAAAATCCTGTGGGCCTCCCTCCTCTTCCGTGGCCAAGAGGTTGGGCTATGGGGCTTTTTGCTTGTTATTTTCTGTATGACCTGCTGTATTTGCATTTTAACTCTTCTTGTCTTGTTGTTTTGTATGGATTGTATTTTAACCTTGTTGTAAGCCGCCCTGATTTTAAGAAGGGCGGGATATAAATAAAAATTTTATTATTATTTTATTTATTAAGTGTGATCATTTAATGGACTAAGAATAGAAATCTGCCATATTTACAAATATTCTATGATAGCATGCTTTTTGGAATTTATGTTTCAGTGGAGCTGAATAGGGAGTAAGCCTAAACATGATTAAAATAACATCTTGAGATTTGTTGGCAGAATTATGACATTATACAACAGAAGTCAAAGACATGGCTGATTATATTTAGTCATTACATGAAATTCATGTCCACTCCCATTGCCAACATCCCACAACCTTCCCTTCTTCTCAAGCCCTGTGTGGGGATTTTTCCTTGTCAAATTTGCTTTCTGTTTTATCCATCATTGCTATTGTGATAGTGATTTATTTATTTTTTAAAACATATCTTATTCACCATTTTGTAATATGTAGGTCCATTCAGCAGTTTGGGGAGGCATGGCTTACAGATGGCAATTATTTGAATAATGCCTAGGTTCTCAAATTAGACAGGAAACCTATAGGGATTGTAAAACAGGTACATTGGGTTCCTAAGCAAATCTAGAAGCTACTTGTTTTTAGTTTTTACCTGAAGGCAGCCAAAGGCTGGGACTGCTCCCTTCTGCAAGCATTGCACCCCTTTCACTTTCTGTCCCAAAGTGAGCTCTCTAACAGCTGAAGGAATCAGCTATCTGATTCAATGTCCTGTTTGTTCATTGCAGGCTCTGCAATGTAGGATGCACCTACAGCATCCTTGAAAGGTGGCTATCCAATTTTTTCCTAAATACCTCTAGTGAAGGAGAATGCACAGCCTCCCAGGGAAATCTGTTCCCTCTCTGAACGCTCTTATGGTTAAACATTGCTCCTAATGTTTTCCCAAAATCTGCTTCTTTGCCATTTCCATTAAGTGGCCATGAAAATGTGAAACAACAGAGAACAAATCATCTACTTCATGTTTAAAGATTATGTCTCCCCTTGATTTTCTTTCTCTTGGCAAAATATACCGAGGCATTTCAACTGTTCTTCTTGAATCTTGTGTTCCAACCCATCACTATTGGTGTTTGGTCAGTCTAAATGTGAATGGTTAATTATCAGATTAGGATAGACATAAGGCTAAAAGGGACAGACCACATCATAAAAGGTAGGATCAAGGATCTAGAAAGGATGGAACACTGGACCAAACTTAGTATGATGAAACTCAGGGTCGAAACAGATATGTTTAAATGCCAGATTGGGGCCATGGCAACTGTACAATGCAGCCCTGACCCAGCTATTTGCCAGCTCAAAAAGAGGCATCAAAATGCCGCTCCTTTTTGAGACTGCAATAGGGCATCTTTCTGCCACCACCATGGCTTTGCGGTGCTCTGGCAGAATGAAGCATCTAAATGCTGTACCACTGAAACACTGTGAAGCCAATCCATGTGTGGGCAGGCGGATGGCTTCCAGGTGGTGTTGTGGTGGCATCAGAACATATGTCATGTGTACGTCATGCCCCCACACCGCCTGCAAGGCAACTTTTAGTATCAGTCTGTACCAGCCATAAGTGGAGATAAATGCAAAGTCTATCATTTACCAAAAACAAAAAAAGTATAAGAGATTGGAGGGGAAAGGCTTAATTTAAGAGTAATACATATGAGAAGGACCTAACCGTTTTAGCAGATTATAAGCAGAAAATAAGCTATTACTGTGGTCTTGTAGCTGAAAAAGCATATTGGGTTGCACTAGCAGAAGCAAAATACCTAGATCAGTTGAGAACTCCTCTCTGTTCTGTGTTATTCGTTAATATTGTATCCAGCTACAGGTACCCCATTTTAAGCAGGACACTGGCAAGTTAGAAAACAGAGATCATCCTGATGCAACAGTAACTCAGACATTCAGGAGTATGGGGCGAGTATATATATTTATTTCAGTCAGGCATTCCTTGTGAGGAAATGCAGTTTCATAGCAGTAGTTCTTATTTGCAAGTGAACATATCAGATGTCAGTTGGTGCTACACTTTCTCCTGTTTTACAAAAGGTGTTGCTTTCATTGTCCCCCCCCCCTTTCAGTGGGCCAGGTAACCTCTTTGTTCCTTTCCCCGTGTGCAACATCTGGGTAATTACATGTCTCTAACTCACATGGGTGTTGTGAGAACTAATTGCTTAAAGTGTGCTCAGCACTTCCATCACACAAAGCACCATACAAGTGCTAAGCCGTTACTAGTATAATTATTGCTATTTCTTATTATTATTCACTTGTTTGTTAAATTAAGGATGCTGAAGGCACAGCGGGAGATTTGCCTTCAGGGGAACATCCAGGTGGATCTCTGCATACTTTGTTTTGAATGTAAGCCTTCATATAAACTTAATAATGTAATGGCAGTGATTTCATAAAATGGGTTGTACAACAGAACTGCAAAACCTTTTTAGAGAAAAAAAGTAAAAATGGAAGAAGTGTCTTCCAGGAATGCCTGAATCCTAACATCTCTCTTACTTGTCATAACCACCCTCTGGTTGCTTCATGGCTATGAAGATCCCAGTTACTGAGTCTTGCCAAAGTCTGATGGGAACTGTGTTTTGGAAATACTAAGAAGCCCTTGGCATAAAGGCTGTACTGTCCCATCTTTATCTCTTCTAAATGGTGTGTAACAGAACTTTCTAATGGTATAAAATAACAGATTGCTTCTGGTCCCAAACCTGGAGCAAACTGGATATTTTATTTAAAGAAATTATTACATGACTTGGATACTATCAGAAGCATGGCTAAAAAGAAATTAAGCCTCGGCTTACATTCTATGACATATACATTAGATTCTTAACTTTTCTTTGAATATTTATTTATTAAATGTCTACTTGGGCCCATTTAAGATGTCTTATTTTGAAGGGAGAACAAATTCTCTGTCTGTAGTTGAAGGCAGGCAGGCTGAAACAAATGCTTGCCTTGTGATTAACACATGGAGTCACTTATGCCTTATGTCTGGCACTTATACAAATATCCATTGATTAGAGACATAATCAGTTTACTGCTGTGCATTTTTGTGCGGTCCAGTTCTATCAGTTTAAAGTGAAAAGGGGTTGAAACTACTTGGTTGTCAAATTGTGCATGTCGCTTATCTGTACATCCAGATGTGTGTGTGTCAAGATAAAGGAGATGGCTCTGTATAGCGTGTGCGTGCGTGCGTGCGTGTGTGTGTATAGTGGACCCTTGCTATCTGCTGGGGTTTGGTGCCAGGAAACCTCTCCTCCCATCAATACCTAAATCTGTGGCCCATTAAATACAATGGAGTAGGAAAATTTAAAATAGCAAGTTTGTTTTTTGGAATACACACACATGTGCACACATACTCACAGACCTCCCCCATTTATAGCTACAGTGCAAGAAGCAAAAGTCTGGGTGCCTCTAATGCTCACCTGAAGCTCCAATTCCTCTCTGTATTAGAATTTTTTCCATTCATCCAGTGGAAATTCCCATTGCATATGTAGAACACTCCGGTTCTCATTGAATGTGGAATTCCCTATGCACTTGGAAATCTATGACCACCACCTGTGTTCTTCTGAGCAGCTGTGTTAGGAATGTATTACTGTATAAATGTTCTTGGAGACATTTCTTTTTTAAAAAAAAAAAGGTATTATTGCCATAAATTTGATTGTAATTTTTCTGTAAGAAATAACAATGGATTTATTATCAACCAGGAAATAAACAGAGCCTTTGCCAAGTCCTGTCTCAAAGAAGACACCTGTGCTTTGAAAGCTACATGAAAGGGAGATGACTTCTACTCTCAAAAAGTTAGTGAGAAGCTCTGCTTACTCGTTTTTTTAGGGAGGGGTTTGGTATTTTTTCTGTGCAACGAATTTCTCTTCACAACACAATGTTTCCATTTCTAGAAGGTGGCTGAGGCAGTAATTGGGAAACAAGACTAAATATTAGTCTATCCTAGTAAACTAAGAAGGGCTGTAGTAGCCTATATTTTCTTAGAATGTTACGTGTCAATCCAGTTTCTAGATGAGGAGTAAATAATATTTTCATTTGTTGATTAAAAATCAGAAAGAAATACAGTATCCTGTTGTGTTCAGGTAGATGAGTTATAGAATCAGTTTTTAAACTGGGGTACAAAAACATTTGATCATAGTGAAAACTAATACAGCAGACCCTCTGTATTGTCAGGCTGCCAGTCTGTGGATTTGGCAGCCTATGTATTGCCATTCCTGTCATGGACTGCCCTGCGCTGGACTTAGACATACAGTCAGAAGACTCAGACTCTGAAGACATGGAGGAGGCTGAGGCAGATCTGGGGTTGCCTGCATCTGAAATCCCAGAGGAGGCTCAAGAAGCTGCAAAGGGAGAAACAGACTCTAGGCTGCAGGTGCTAGGACCTGTGGAGCAAAGACAGGTCAAGGAGTCTTTGAGGCTTCTTCCAGGCTAGAAGCCAAGAGGAGAACTAATAGGTTTCATCTGAGAGAAGCTGAGGCCTTTTAAAAGACCTCCAGCAGCAGAGGTTCTTTGCAGCTGACATTTAGTCTTGCAACCTTGTTGTTTCTGTGTTCCTTGTTCTTGGATTCATGACTGGTTATCTGACATCTGGATTTGCCTTGTGACTACGCTCTTGCATCTGCCCTTTGTTGTGACTGACTAATATTGTGTGACCTTTGGGCTGGAGTCTGGACTATTCCTTTGTACACTCCCCTGCTGTGCTGTCCTCAGTAGAGGTAAGCACGACAATGCCCTATATTATTCAGTGGTACTTATGGCTCATTACAGAGTGCCCAAAATGGGCACTCTGCTGGCACCGCTGGTTGCTGTGTCTGGGACAAATGGCGCAATTCCTGGACACAGCAAAAAGAAGCAGCAAAAAGCGGCTTCTTTTTGCGCCCCGGAAGTGGCGTCGCAAGTCACTAGTTGTACACTCGCGGTGTCACTTCCGCTGTGTGACGTGTGGACGCTAGGCATCCATGACGTCAAGATGGTGGCGCCTGTGTAAAATGGGCGCCGCCATTTTGTACGCACCGAGCGCGTACTAGGGTTGGAGCATCCACACTGAGTGCATACTAGGGTTAGGGACATCCTTTCTAACCCTAGTACACGCTTGGCGCATATTTTACGCCTGTGCGGAATGGGCCTATGTATGCCCTGATGTATCAGAGTGCATATCACTGCAATTGAATAATATGGGGCACAAACATCTGTGGGTTGTTTTTTTTTTTGCCATCAATGGTAAAGCCTGGAACTAAACCCCCATGGATGGGAAGGATCTGTGGTATAGTAAAACAGTGATCAGTGATTACATTTTGCAACACAAAGATTTTCAAAATTAATTAATTTATTCAATTTGTATCCTCTATTTCTCCCATAAAGAAGTTACATACAAACTTTAAGGGGAAAAACCCAACTAAACAGCAATACTATGTAAAAGCAGATAATTAAAAATATAATTAAAACCCTGTCCTGGATTTCTAAAATAGGCCAGGTAAACACATGAAGACAGTGATCTCAATAGTTCCTTCTCCCATTAGTTCTGTTGTGTTCTTCATGTAGAGTGTGAAGAAGCATCTCTTAAGCCCATTTATATTCATTTATTTATTTTAAGTATTTTTTTACTCCAACCACAGCCAAAAAGTCTCCTAGAGTGGCTTACAAATTGTTCATCTGACAGTTCCCAACCCTCAGGCTTACTATCTAAATAAGACACAACGCACAAGAAAAAAGAGGATGACAGTGGGAGGCATAGGATTATAACTGCCTGTTCATCTCTCTCTCTGAGGCCAGAGTTGTGGCTGTTGGGATGGATGGAGGGCCTCTCATAATCTCCTGAGCCTAGTCATGATGGAGTATCCCCTTCTTAGAAGGCTGTTCTTAATGTGAAGAAAATAATAAAGGAGGGGAGCCTACTGTCCCATCTACTTTGCCCCAGTGATTTCAAACAGTAGCTTCATATTTTTGAACAACATGGGAGACAAAATAGAGCCTTGTGGCTTAAAGGCTGTGGGAGTCAAGCAAGAATCCCCCAGTGCCACTCTCTGGGACAGTGCCTCTTCTTTCCATCTGACAATGCTAGTTGACTAGGCTCCATGATCAATGCTATCAAAACTGGATGATCACCTCCCCTGCTTTCCACCTTTAGTTGGTCATCATTGGTACCAAACCAGACAGGAATGAATGTTTCTTCTGAGAATGCCTGAAGTTGCCCACCCCACCACACACTCAAGCACCTTGCCCAAGAAATGGGATATTAGTGGTATTAGCTGACATGTGCCCGTGTATCCAGAGATATCTTCTGCAGAAGTCCCTCTGCAGCCTCTATCAAATCAAAAGGTGCCTCACCTTCACACAGTGAGGCATTTGCCACACTCTGGACCCACTTGATCAATCCATCTTTGCTAGATCCTGTGACCCAAGAGGATCAGGGGCCAAGATTACATGTGGTGGGATGAATCAATTCAAGTGTCTTATCCACTTCAGCAGATTGGAATAACTGCTGTTGAACCAAAGAACATATTTTTGCTCCTGGGTCTGCTATTACATACCCCTATCCTTACTCCTTGATATGTAAACATGTATGTAGTCAGGAGCCATTTCAGGTGTTTCTTTCAACTGAAACAATCTTCATGAAATTTATTTAAAAATCTGTTAATAAATATTAATATATCTATTGTCTACGCAGAAATATATGCCTGCTTGGAAAGAAATCCCATTAGGTTCAGTGGGACATAACCCCAGTTAAGTGGCTGTAGGATTGTAGCTTAAGAGAAGAAAACCTCCCTAATAGGTTGAGTAGCTATAAAATAAAGTAATTTTATTATTATTGGTATATAAACTTGTTGGGTGCCTGAAACACAAAGCAGCTGGGCAATTTAGCTAGCTCCTGGATCCAATTAAGCCAATCTATGTTGTCGTGTCCGCAGTGGGGGGAATGGCTATACCTGGGAAACCAATGCATATTATTTTGTTACATACTTGTGGCATGTTCATGGCTCAGTGCTGTATAGATTGCTGAAACTTTAAGTCAGTCCATTACTGCTTTTCTTAAGACAGATAGTTCAAGTCTTTTCACATACATATGGGATTCCTAGTTAAAACTGCTACAACTATTACTACTAATACTTCTTCTTCTAAATTGTGTTAGCTATTCACACCACTGGATGGTTTTAATGTACTTTACTTTTAGCACATGCCACTGATTAGTCAATTATGTGAGGAGAGAGTTGAGATAAATCCTAATTCTAACCTAATCCATCACCCCTCACTTAAATGATTACTCAAATTATGATTCACTCTTTATTGGATGAACTTGGGCAAACTTGTTTGCTTGTCTGCTGATCTTTCTGTGTCATGCCATATGTGTGGATTCTTCATACTTAGAAGTAACAAGTCTTTATTACTTATGTGTTTGGGCCTGCTAGGGGTTCAGTAGACTGCTTACACATTTACCTGGTCCAGAAGGACTGCGGTGACCCCAATAGTGCCATACCTACACGAAATAAGGACTCAAATTGTACGGGGTGCCATACATTTCCCATGCCCAAATTCAAATCAGTTCAAAAGGGGTTCATGCAGGGACGTAGCCAAGGGGGGAGGGTTCTTGGGGTCCAGACCCCCCCTCCATTAGAAAAATGAATGGTGTGTGCTGCTGTGCCATTGCACCCAAGCCCCATTATAATGGTGGCACTTAGTCTGGACCCCCCCCCCTTCCTAAAATCCTAGCTACGTCCCTGGTTCACATTTTTCTTCTCATCATGCCAAAGCCTATCAGACAATAACCTTATTGTCTTCCTGTTAATCTTGCCAGATTGCATTTTCATTGGTTACCTCTCCCATCCAATCCTCTTCCCCCATTGAGTGATCATGAATAAGGGAGGGCTATCTAAATGTCGCCTTTCCTCTCCTGGCTACCTGTTTGTTTATTTTTAAAAATGTTTTTTTAAAGAATTTCCTAATACACACATACACACAGAGAGACACAAAAAGGGGATGGAAGCTGCTCATCTCCTTTGCTGTGATAATTGGTAATGGCGAGATGCGCAATGGTTGCTGTCACTCCCTCCCAAGCAGAGCCCTGCTGTGAAGTTCTTTCCGAAGTCAAGCAACAGTGAAAGGGTCGTGTGATTTGAAGGAAACTGTAGATTGTTACAACAGTAAAAACAAAAACACCCAGCAGTTTTTAAAAGCATTGGAATGTCTAATTCAATTTACCTAGTATCAGCAAAGGTATAATGCACTGCACATTAAAGCCTGTAGTAAGAAAATATGGTGCAAAGCACACAGTCCTGTAAAAATTTCTGGCTAGGCAGACTTAAAGAGGCTGATTTCAATTGGAATAGTACTCCAGTGCTATGCTGCCACCACAGAAAAAGCCCTGCTCCTTGTTCATCGGCACTAGATATCTCAATATGGCAGCAAAAGCACGATCTCTCAATCTTAATTTTCAGTAGATCTGTATGCGTGAAAGTAGTCCTAAATCATAGTACATGAGTGGAAATGATCCTAAGAAGGTTAGGATTTAAAGCTAGGACCAATGATGTGAATTGTTTCTGCCAGGGAGTAGTAACTTATAGGAGCCAACATAAATTTGGAATGATATATAAACACAAAGGTATGTTTGTCATGTCATCTGATCTTGGTCGGTGGTACATTGGTTAAAATGAACACTGAATTGTTTCTATGATTTCCCCCCTCCCTTATTAGGATTTAATGTTTCCAGTGCTTTCCCATCCCCAAGTAAGGCAACAAAAATAATTATACTCCAAGAAAATGCATGCTTTAAACTTTGCTACAATGTTTTGTCCATTACTATACTAGCCATCAATATTTGTCCTTAACCAGAAGAGGAAGCCAAATCCTGTTTTTTTGTTGTTGTTTTCTTCATTTAGCCAGAGAAGAAAGAATAATATAGCAGCACATTAATATTCTGAATTGCTTCTTTTCTATGTGTTTATTTATAATAACCAACTGTACATTACTTTGTAAAAGAAAGAAAAAAGAGGGACCCCAAAAGCTGTGTAATTGCTTTTTAATTTCAAATTCCAATCCCTTTGTATTGTATACAAAGGTAGTATATTTCTGTACTTATTGTTCACAGCGCTCTGTGTTTAGAAAAAAAATACACGACATTCATTTCAAGAAGCTGTTATGGTATTGATTTTGGTAAAGACTTCCATTAACTGACCAATCTAAATCTCATAAGTGATGTCAGGATAGTTATGCATTTGCTTGGTTCACATAGTCAGCCATTATGTTAGAATGCAGGCAGTGTTGGAATATGGCTGTTAAATTATTTCTAAATACTGAACCCTGAACAGCTTAACAGTTCCGCAGTTTGAGACTGACACAGAAATGACAATCTGCCACCTCTTTGTTTTTTAAATATTAACATTGTATTGGGATAGTATTTTTGGAGTGAAAACCTGTGGCACGAGAGGATAAGTGATATAAACAAAGGCAGCTGGGCTGCATGAAATAATGGAACAATAAGGCCCTTACAGCCGTTCTCATCACTCCAGTATGTTAATTAGCATTCTGTTGTGGCCGCAACCCTGAAAACATGTAATCTGTATTGGTGCACTGTACAGCTGTGAACACACATTCTTTTTTGTGAGTCCCTTGAGTTTGTCTTGCCATTGGCATATGTGTCTGGGCCAAAAGTCAAACCATCCCTACTAAAGTACCTAGTAGAGAAGCGTAATGCATCCTTATCTCTTTTGATTCTCTTTTATTATTATTATTAGCCTATGATGTCATTGTGTGACAATCATCATTTCCATATTTAATTTGCTTTCCTTTTAAGGTGAGTTCACATAAGTGACCAAGACCACTATCCTGTTCTATGGTGAGACTGTACAAAGACTCAGATTTGTACCAGACTCCAAAGAAATCTACATGGACAAAACTTGCCACAGGTGGCTGAGAAACATTATCAAAAGTGAAAGGCCATTTCAGCGTTGCTAGAAAATAAAGGGTAAATAAAGACAAGATATTTAATGTTGTACAGTCTTCGGTTGTCAACAGGTTTTAGACCTTAATTTTGCTGGTTGGGGCCCTGTACAGATAGGGCAACCGCACAGGCATGGCGATGATCTGCCATAACACCCTGGAGTGGCACGGTGATGTCTCTTGTGCATGACCTGTTTGGACGTGGTGCACAAGGCATGTCATTGGTGCATACACTGTGTCAAAATGGCACCCAGGGAGTATGGAATGGACAGACGCTCCGCTCTCCCGGGCTGTAATTTCAGCCCCAGGACAGCGCTTTTTGCCCTTTTGTATCGGGCCTTACTTAACAAATTGAGATATCCACTGTCAGATTTGCAAATTTTTATGGATATCTGACCGGGTTTCCTTTCAAAACTATATGTGGCTAGCCTTAACATCAGTTCACATTGTTTCATGCCATATATGTGGGCATTTCCCTTCTTTTATCACCTTGAAATGTTGGTTTGGCTGGAGTGTTACTAAAGCAGAAAGGATGGAAAGTGAATGTTCAGTTTCAGAAAGATCTGTGAGTTCATTAAGGGTTTATGTCCCATGTCATCAAGAGAGGAATGATTCTGTGTACATATTTAAGCCAGTTGGGCTTGTGACTAGACATAGTCCTTGTCCTTTGGGAACTTTTGTCATGCCAGCTGCTCCCTGATTGTGAATGCTATGTAGTTAATGATAAGTGCAGTAAGCTGATCTCTTAAGGTCTGTTTTACAGGGCTATTGGTGTTTCCCGTGATTATAGTATTTCCTGTGGAAATGACATAAATTGTGAAGGATGACTGCCTGTGCTTAAACACATACATGCATTTAGGAAACTGGAGGAGGAAAAGAAAACAGGGGCCCATGATTTAAGGATGTTTAAGTCTGCCATTCACATTTTGTGTGTTTATTTCACGAAGCACTGATACAATTGCCACAAGAAGTGTGAAATGGCTCATACAACAGAGAGTTTGGCTGCACCTAGTTAGAGTTAGTGCTCAATCTTTGATCCTCCAGATATTAGGACATCAATAGTCCAGAGCCCCAGCCAGCACAGCTAATGGTCAGGGATTGAGAATCACTGAACTACTGTAGATGTTCTTTGTGAATGTATACAGTTCAAAGTCACTGCCTTTTCTCTATGAAGTCCCCTCCTTTCAGTTTTTAAAATTTCATCTAGCATTCATCAGGAGTGCTGAACACTGGAAGGATGTATGCATTAGGTTTCAGAGACAGTTCTGTAAGTGACCAAAGAACTATGGAGTTATGTCGCTCGCCAGAAGCACACAGCGCAGACAATCTCTTAGAAGCCAGGGAATTTTGTAACACTTGAACTTGTCTGATAAAGACAGAGGAGCTGGGTAACCCAGCTGAGTTACCTCTTAAGTATAAATCTTCATCTACTCTTTGTAAATCTTTTGCATCAGTGATGTAGTGGCTAACAGAACCCCCTTTAGCCTGCCTTTTGCTCTGACCATGATACCTTGGGTTGGGAAAAACCAGGGATGTAATTCTTCACTCACTTTTTTCTCAAAGAAAGCAATGAGTAATTTTAGCAGTTTTCTTCCAACTGCAAGAAAGAAAACCACACAGTTTTCAAAAACTATTTGTAGTTCAGGATGTATGCTTCACAAAATTTGCTCATGGTTGTTTTGCACAGAAAATGCCAATTTCTGCACAAAATAAACATATGACCTAGGCATTTTCTGCATACAAAACAGTATTTTCTGTGTAGAACAACCATGTGTGAATTTTGTGCAGAATAAGTCTTGAACTGCAAAGAATCTCATCAGTAAAGGATTCTTCTTGCCAGGGTTTCGTAACACTCAAAAACTGTTTTTTTTAACCATTTTAAAAAATAAAATAAGATTTTCTTTCCATTCTTATAAAACGGTCATATTTGAGTTATTCCTTATATACTAATACAAAAACTACCACAAACATCAGCCTCTTCTCTCCCCCAAATAGATCCATCCAAGCTTTTTTGATGTTCATAACTTGGATAGAAAGCATAGAAATACTTTCTTGTCTGCTTTCTTGTTTTATTTTATTAAATATTTACCCCCTCATTGATAAAAGCTGCCTTTGGGCAGTTTGTAGTTATTAAACCCCAAGAGAATCAATAACAAAAAAGTGAAACAATAATTCAACAAATTTCTGTATTTAAAGTAGTAACATATTAAAGGTTCAGTAATAATACTGATGATAAATTTAACAAATAAAAGATTTAATGCCTGTCACAAATACTTTCAATATTTGCTTGCTTGTTTTTATTTTATTTTAAAGGCAGCACTCTTTTAGAGCTGAATAGTATAATAAAACTATGATCAAATGAAATATCAAAATAAATTGAACCCAGATACAGTGGGTCTGCCGCATCGGTGAGCTAGTGATCCATGGATTTGACCTTCTGTGGCTTGTCATGCTCCATATTATTTGATGGTGGTGTGTGCATGTTGTACACAGTGATGCAGATACATGCACATTGCCACCCAGTGAACACAAGCATTTGTGTTTTTCCCCCCAACTGCGCTGTGTGTAATGGAACCCCTATGGATGGGAAGGGTCCACTCCAGTTGCATAGAAACAAGAACACACTTAATCAATTCCTGTTTTTCAGGAAGCTGCTGGTACAAAATAGTTATCGTGTGATATGCACCCACTGTTGAAGCTTTTGAACCATCTTTATAGACAGCCCCATGTAAAGAACATTTATATAATCTAGTCTCAATATCAATAAAGCATGAATAAATGAAGCAATGTCTGTCTTTTCCAGAAGGGTTGTGGTTGTTGTACCACCTAAAGAAGCACTTGTGGCTACCACTTCCATCATCTGAGCTTCCCCAGGTAGTCCAGAAGGACTCTTCCAAGCTGCCTGCAAAGTGGATACCTGTGAAAGTACTCTCTGTCAGCAGTCTGTACTTATAACCCAGCACCATGCAGGACAATCCAAGAGTGTGGGACTGTTAGCAGCCTTTTATGTATAGGCATCAGTTTCAAGGTGGGAATAAGGGAGCCAGTGGCTGTCACCTGCCCAAGCTATTTAGTGTCAAAGGAAATGGAGAAAATAAGAGAAAAAACATTTCAGAAAATTATTTTTAAAAATGTTGACAGGGTAGCATGTTGTACCATACAACCAGGCTTCCAGATATTTGGTCTTCCCTTTGTTTAATACAGTCACACCAGTGGATGCAAGGGGGTATATAGGGAATCACGCCTCCTGCTTGCTCATTCTAGTGGGGGCATGAATCCATCAAGTCAGCGGCGGTCCAAGTGGATCTGTTTCCTATGTTCAAATGAAGGAGGAAACAGTTCAAAGAGGATTTCCAAGTACACACATCAAGATTGCGGGCCTAGAATAAACTGCTGGACTATAGTGATAATTTAGGAAACCATAAGAGTCTAGTCTAGGGATAATGACCAGAACATTGGTGTACAGTAGGGATGCCAGGTTGAATATTGGACAGGGCTCCTGTTGCTTTACTAATTAGCCAGTTCTTGATTAGGAAGGCTTACCGTGGAGTGCTGTCGGCACCTTTCCTTTCTGTTCCCTTGGCCATTTTTTATGTGATGCAACCCACCCACAATGGCTATTTACTGGCCAGCAGAAAACGGGGGGTAGTGATAATGGATAAACACCCCACATTGATGATTTCCATACCTGGCTCTGTCACTTCTAAAATGTCCTGAAAAGGTGGAGGAATCGCGTGTGTCTGGAAGCCAGGTGTGCTTCCTCCATTGTCAGGAAAACATTACTCTCTCTAGCATCCCTGGGTCATCACAAGGGGAGCGGATTCCCTATGAACGCAAAGTATGCGTTCAGAGGAAATCCGCTCCCCGGGAATGATTCAGGGACACAAAGGAGGGAGCAACATTTCCGTGACGATTGAGGAAATGCGCCTGGCTTCCAGACACGCACATTTCCTTCACTTTTTCAGGACGTTTGATGGACATTTTAGCAACGATGGAGCCAGGTATAGAAATCTTCAGAGCCACGCTCTAGGGCTGTCTGAGGATGGAGGACGCTTATTGCTGGGCCTCCAGCTACAGGAACAGGATAGGAAGCTTCTCCATTGCTTCTGCCCCCCACCCCATTTTTCCACCAGAAAATAAATAGCTGTGTTATATGGGCTGCATCAGCTAAAAGATGGTTTGGTATGGGAGAGGGAGGAGAAATTCCATTGTTCCTCTTGATGGACCTTTGCTGTAAGCCTCCCTGGTTGAAGATCACCTAAATGTTAAAGGAACAGGAACTCTGTGACTTATTAAACCTGCCAACCCTAGTGTATTGGCACTATTTATAGCTCTTGATTTGACGTGGAGATACAACTTCCAATGTGTTTAACGATCCTGAGTGGATTTATTAAGAAATAAACCCCATAAGGTGACATGGATGTTGATTCTTGATAAGGCACTACGGCTAAGGCTTAGTTAGTTGCAGCCAATGAGGTGGGGAAATATTGTGAAGTAAGAAGGTGGTGGGAATCCTAGGAAATCTGACCAGTGAATTCTTTGCTAAACTTTTCTTCAGCTGTTTTTGGTCATTTTGGTGAAACATGAGTTCATTCTTAACCATTTTATACTTGTGAAATATTGGGACAAGTATTCCCTGTTAAAAAAAGTTACATTCTGTTGATGTAAATTAGAATCTGAGTTCAATAATATTCTTTTCTTCTGAGGATAAATTTTCACAACAGATAGGCAGTTGTCAGAAGTATTTGCCAGCCTCCATTTATCACCTCACAGTGATGATCTTCAGGTATTCAGGAAGACAGAAGGATTTTTTTCCCTTTAGAAAATAGCTTGGCGGTGCTCTTGGGTGAATACATCCTTTATCCATACTCAGATGATAAGAGTGACGGCTTAGCTCATATTTCTCCACTAATCTACTTCAAACTTGATCTTGAAAAATTACCCTCCTTGCACAAAGAAAACACAGTATTTAAGTCACCCTGATGATCAAATCTGGTTCAGCATTTTAGAGAAATCATGGAGCGAATGAATTGTTTGGTCATTGTGATGGGACCCATGTCCATTAGGAAACAAGGACTAACATTATTATGGAGGGTGTTACGAGAATCCTAAACTTCTTTTTGTTTTCTGCGGAACAGAACTTTTTAGTCAGATAATTAGATTCTCAATCACCATTTTCGACTCCTATTGAAGAAATGGAATGATTGTTTTGCAGATTTCTGTCTAAAGATTGTATCTGTTATTGAGTCTATAGAGGCACTTGCCAGTACCCTGATTTTGGGTCATCCTTTATTAGTCAAAGAAAACGAAAAGAAAAGCACCCTGTTTTTAGACTGGAGAAAGTCCATCAATAATCCTGATGAAATTCTGTCTCTGCAGCCTTCCCTCCCCCACTCTCAGAATGTGTCTTCATAGTTTTAAAAGTATGCAATTAATAGAAGGATTTTTCCCCCTCTCCAGATGTGGCTATACTATAATAGAGTCTTATAAATGCTTCGGAAAGGGGAGGGAAAAAAATTAGCTTGGAACGAATGAGAACCAAATCAAGAGCACACCTGGGTTTGACAAAGATTGCATTTACTGACTGCTGTGCTATCACATTACAGAGAGAGCCCAAGTCTTTGGGAGCAGCTGTAGAGAAAGGGTTGGCAAATCTGCATGCAAATAGCAGTGCATTGTTAACTTAATCAGATGCCTAGAAAAAGATGTGCCAGACCATGAGGGTGATCTATAAACAAGCAGAGAGTCCAGAGCCACTGGGAGGGTGAGGCTGGTTTTTTAAAAAGGTGTGTCACAAGAGGCTTTCGCCTTGACTCAAAACCCTTTTCTTTTTTCTCTCTCTCTCTTTCCCCCCGCTCTTTTATTTTCTGGAGTAGGTACTGCTTTTCAGCCTGCATTAATTCCAAACTACCAGTCTTTTGATCCACATTATATGAAACGCAAAGAGACGATGTATATCCAGAATCATAAAGAATGAGCTTGAGAGTTGCACAGAATTCCTTTTTAAGGGTAGAACTGACAACCAGATTTTATTTTGTGTTTTTTTAAAGGCTATTCTAATTGACACAACTTCAGATTTACCTTTCTAGGATCATGCTTTTTAAGAGCCACGATATAATTTTAACTCAACACAATAATATATAACACACCCAGTAATGTATCTAACAAAGAATGCAGCTTGTAAAATATAAAATAAGACCATACTCATTGTGAAAAGGTATGGAGGGTTGTGGTGGGGGAGATACAGTTAGAGGATTACTCTCTTCTGTTTTAGACTTCTACAGTCAAGGTTGTTATTTGCAGAAAGAAACAACATGCCAGATTAATTCAAATGATATTACTATTAAAATATTCAGATGCATTGGCGGAAGAAACAAACTGATGTTCAGTTAAAAAAAGAAAAGATCTTCCATAAAATAAAATTAAAAAGGAAGAGTGTTTGGGGGGGGGAATCCAATGAAGAACAGGATTGCATTCTATAAACTCTAGGCATTCAAAATTAATTCTGGCTTAAAGAGAAGTTTCAGTCACCTGCTACTCATATTGCCTATTAATGTTAATGGGAATATATGGTGAAAATCGACTTCATCTTTAAGTCTAATATCATAAAAAATAAAAGAAGTAATACTATTTAATCACCCACAGCTTAATAGTGCCTCCGTTGTTTACTGCCTTTTCACTAATTGCTCTGTACTAATGTGTTTTTGTGTGATTTCCAGTAGTGCTAAAAGAACAGAGATCCATAACCAATTAAATATAGTGTTTTATGTTAAAAATATATCTGTTGCCGACTACAAATGAACAGAAGAGTTCAGGGGGTGTATTTTTTTTTTAGGAGGAAGGGAGAGGGTTGGTAAGAGCATAATTATAAAGTCATGGGTATTTCGTGTTGCATCTTTCCCCTACATGACAACTTGGTGATATTTATGAACAAGGGGCAAACTCAAGGAAGTATTTTGCATTCTCCTCTCATAATTAGCTTCTGCATTTATCCTTACTATAAAATTCATATATAATCTAACTGGAACTAGGAAATGTAAATTTTTACTAGTAGCAACACTTCAGTACTGGTCAACAATGTTGGCAAGGGAGATGAATGGAATCTTAGGTCAGTGATTCCAATTTCATGTATTATTTTAATTTTGTTTTGTGGATCAACTGTAGAAGTTGATTGATTTTTATACATTAACCTCACCCCTCCACATTGCCTACACTGAATGGCAGATGCACAAATTGAACAGCATGCATTGCCCTCAAGTTACCAAGTTGCTTTTCCCTCATGGGTGATGCCAATGAATGGCAGATGTCCAAGAGCCCCATAGATATGGTACTGTAGACTAGGGTTCGATTCCTCACTTGGCCATGAAACCCACTGGGTGACCTTCCCTTGCGGTTCCCACCCAGCTGGTTATTTTTTTACTACCGCTTATGGCCACAGTTATAGGTAAGCAACCTGTTCGTTCTAATCCTAGTTCAGCCATGTAAACACATTGTGTGACCCTGGGCAAGTGACGCTCCCTCAGCCTCAGAAGATAGCAATAGCAATCCCCTTCTGAAGAAACTTGGCAAGAAAACCTAATGATAGGGTCACCATAAGTTGGAAGCAACTTGAAGGGATACAGCAGCAACAGCAGTAAGAATCAAGATCTCTAAAACACTGTGCTGGTTTTCTATATTGTTGGGCATTTTTCAAAACAAAAACAGGAATCTCTGGAAATATTTGCTGTGAAACCAGGGATTCAAAAGGATAATTATGCTAGGTTGTGTTTGAGATATTAAAAGATGCTTTATCCTGTAATCTTTGACCAACTGGAAAAACAAAAACAAGTAACCAATAGTATGATTGCTTATGTATGACTGATAGTATGATGTATACCAAACCCTGTTTGACGAGGTCTGGGAACTATAGCCCTTCTGTGTGAGAACATACTTTACGTTATAGAGGGAGAGATAATGAGATCAATTAGAACCTCAGTCACTCAGCTATAGACAGCTGTTGGTGCATAATAATCATCATTAGAGATGGGTGAATATGGGATGTTTGATTCATCAGACAACCTGCAGGTATGGGATTTAACTCTTGAGTATTTTGATTCTTGGAGAATCATGTTTTGTATTTGGCATTTTTTCTATATTTTTTTAAAGTCAGGCACATGTATCTGAAATTAACTTAAAACAGAGTTTTAAGTGGCCAAGAGATATATGAATTAAATTACGAATTCTGCAGAAATCACAAGAAGGAAGGGAATTTCTTTTTATGGCTATGCTGAGTGGAGAGCAAAGCTGGAGAGCATCACCATTAGCTATGTTAGGTAAATGAAGCCCTATGGGTAAAGACAGTGAACACCAGACACGAGGAGCAGACAAGAAGGAGACAATCATGACCTTTGTAGCATGTTTCAAACTGTCCACAGGTCTTCTGCTCATTACTCTTGGAAACAGAATTCTGGACAAAGTGTGACTTCAACTGACCTTGCAACAGGACTCTTGGGTTGTCATATCTAAATGCAACACCAAGTGATCTAGGCACATGGAAGAGTCAGCTTTTGTAACAAAGCAAGGGTGTAATGAGTTCATACATTTTCCCCATCAGGAAAATAAAGACGTGTTTTAATGCATCACTTTACACTGCGAGTGTGATTATTTAGGCCCTGATGGGAGCGGCATGAACAGGGCTAGAGCCGAAAATACTGAGAAACACTCCCATACCGCTCTCTCTCTCTTCCATCTCTGTGACACTTTCTTATCCTTTGTCCTCTGTTGGTCAAAGGTATTAACTATTAGTTTTCAGCGAATGTTGGAATGATCTGAGGAATGAAACATGAGAGGAAGCTGAGGGCCATGGGTTACACACCACTGCATTACACTCTGGGCAGTGTAATTTGGAAATGTTCTGTAGAAACATATCTTTTCTGATACCAGTTGCTACTGCAAATAAGTGCTTGAGAGGCATACAGGACCTACTAAAGTGGATACGTACCCCCCCTAATAGTTCCAGTTTGGTAGACATCCCAATCAATCTTCTGCCAGCTCACGTACTCAGCTGCCTTTAAAATGCCCTGCTTTTTGTCTCCTTCCATTTTACCTCTATGTTCTCAGCTTACGTCAGTTACTGAAAAGTGAGTTCAAAGTGCAAAAGAAGTTTGCATTCAATTAATTCAGCAGTGAGGAGAGGAGAGGGTGGAATCTTGTCCTTCCCAATCAGCTCAGGCCAAAGCAAACTGTGGCAGCCTCTCCTAGCTTGTGTGTTCTTCCCCTTTACCACTTTTTGTCATCTTGACCATATTCTGATGTTGCTTGGCCACATGTGTCCTGGTTTTCATCTGTGAAATGTTGGAGGGTATGGGGTGCATAAGAGTCACGAAGTATTAGGACCCTCAAATGTAAGAAATACACCAGGAAAAAAAATGTGGCTTGAAGCAACGGTGCCGTAAGAACATTGTCATTCTTGTGAACATTAAGGCTGACATTCCTGACTTGGAAATAAGAAATCTTTCTTTTTTGTGCTAGACACATCTGTTAACCAGACATCTCATTCTTTTTCATGAATAATGGTCTCCATTGTTTTATTCAGTACTTTCCATTTGTTAAGCAGGCTTAAATATCCTCGGATGGGTAAAATTTGGGGATTTGGTACCCAAATCCTTTAGGACCATAGTGACAGAGCATGCACTTGGTATGCAGAAGATGTCAGGTTCAACCCTTGGCACATTCATTTAAAGCAATCAGGTAGCTAGTGATGGGCAAGTCCATTTCCCAAGATCTTGCATTCAAAGTAGAAAGCTTTGAGCTAGATGGACAAATAGTTTGACCTTGTACAAGGCAGCTTCCTATGTTCTTCCATGTGTGATCTGAGCAAGATGGCTTTGCATAACTGTATAACTGAGCATCTGTTTTTCACTCTTCACACATGCTTTGTCTTCCAGTTTATTGAAAGCAAAAATAGCAATGTTCTGAAGAAGCACACAAAGCTGCACTTCCCTGTAAATGCAGGTGTCAGCATTTTGTCTTCACTTGTTTTTAACATTGTCCTTGAGGGCAGGGCCCTGGTCAGTTTTGCCTGTGTAACTCTAGGGTTCTATGCACACTGAAAGCACAATATGCTTAAAACAGTGATAGGAGTAAATGGGCTCATCATAATTTCATAAGGATAATAGCATGAGCTGTCTGAATAAGCATGGCATCAGAAATCATACACTGTGATTTAAATTTTCATCTCACTTTAAAAAACAGGACTGGCTATCTCATTTGCTGAAGTTGCAACGTATGATAGTAAGGAACCTTTTATCACTAATTGCAACTGGAGCATTGTTGACAATTAAAGCACATTATATGGAAACCTGACGGACACATGGACCAGCATTTTGTTAGTGACATATAGGGTTGTAATTAGAATTACCCATCAGTACTTCTTAATATCTTGTGGAGGGAGGTATCAGTACCTCCTTCTGCTAGCACCTCACCCTAGCATGCAATATCAGCTGGGGACTAGGAAGCACAGCTTCAATTTCCTGGCAACTGATCAACTACAAGCGTGCAACTGCCATGCTCAGGCTTCTGATCATTGCTGAGGGAGTAAACAGCAGCCTTATGTTGGAGGAAGAGACATCTCCAACTTCCTTTCATGTTCAAGAGCAGCTGATATTTGCCTAGGTACATCCCTGTATCCAAACATGCACACAACATGACATTTGTCCTGGACCTGCATACATCTACTGTACAGGAAAGATTGCTCATACAAAGTCAACAAAGGATCAAGTAGGTATGGTTGAGGTAGGCATGCTTGAGTAAAGAAAACTCACATCTTTTCTCATTCTTGAAACAGACTTTTTGTCTTATCACGGTGATATACTCCATTGGAAAAATATGGTCAACTGCTGCAACATTTTTCACATTCCAGGACTTTTTGTGGGGAGGATCGAAAAACAATTTCAGCAGAAAACATTGGTTTTTGTACATAATGTTCAACATGTTCTTGGGCAAGCCATTTTTTTTTCTGTAAAGAAAGTCCCAAAATGTGAGCAATCATTTTCAAATGTACACAAATTCTTGCAATGTTATCCAGCAATGTGAAAACAAAATGGCAAAAACATACATCCCTATAATCAAGTGATGAGAAATTAAGTGATACTTCTGCATGTGTGACCTGATCTTTACTGGTGTTCTAATTTTACAGTCTCTCCAATACTTCCAATTGCCCATGTTTTAGAATGCAGTAGTTTGTTTCTGCTGCTGTCCTAGATGAGTAGTATGAATTGGCACAGCAGGAGTCAAGAACACTTGAAATGTAATCCGAACTCAGTGTGTGTCCTTGGGCCCTTAATCACTTCTGTATTCAAGGGCCAAAGCAACCTTTGGTGGCGCCAATGGGCAAAACTCTGCTGAAGTCAGCAGAGTTTTCACTTACGCGAGTGGTGGATTTGGTGCTAATGTGGAAAATATACTTACGTACTTGGGCGGTTGCTGTAAGGATTAATTAATTAATGTTTGTACAGCACTCTGGATATATAAAGTGCTGTAGAAGTGCTTAGCAATATTATTATTAAGTCCCTGTGCATCACTTATTTACTCTTAATATCTGAACAGACTGTGGGTTTTGCTTTTGCAAACTAATAGATCTAAGGAAGGGAGAAAGGTATTGCTTTGACTATGGATCCAGGCAACTGCTGAATGATTGTTATACTCTGAGCAGTAATAATCAGGTGCACATTCAGAAAGTGCTGTTATGCAAATATTTGTGCTTGCTAGAAAAAAAAATCTTATTTGCTTTCATGCCCATGCCTGCTACACCTTGCAGTTCTAAGAGAATAATGTCTTTCTCATTGGGACAGAGGTTTCTTGCATGGACAACAGTGTCTAATACTGAATCCTATATATTATACTTGCTTTTAAGTCTGAAATTCTAAGGGAGGACAATGCCCAGACCATAATAAAAGAGTATTATGCTAGTGCACAAGGTCCCAGACATCCCCAAGTAAAAGAATCTATGCTAACAAGGCCAGGGAAAGATGTTACTTCAGACTGAAGAGTCACTGTGAGTTAGAATGGACAACAATGAGCCAAGGGAACCAATGATCTGACTTGATATAAGACAGATTTGTATCTTCCTGTATTGCTCTTTCCTTCTGAACAAATCATTTAGTGATTTTCCATATATAGTTATTTCCATACACAGTTTCCTCAAAATTCCACTAATATACACGGTTTAAGCACATTTCTCTAAAAAGCACAAACTTGTACTTAACATCCCTCAATATACACATTATATGCAGGTTTTTGAACTGCACCACCAAATCAGGAGAAGAGAGCAATCCAAAGGATAACTGTATTGCAGATGTGTAATTCAGATTGGTTCACTTAAAATGCAAATCAAAGAAATGATTACTCTAGTGGTATTTTCTTCCCAGTCATACTTTTAAGCACAGTCTGGATGTATATCTAATAATAAATATAAATGGAGATTTTTGTCTAAATGTGTAATTCCTGGTACATTCCAGTTCTCTCTACATCTACTTGAATATAGCGTCTGGTTTTCCAAAATTTTACTTCTCTACCTCCTTTCTTAAATCTTGCAACCAGTCTCTAGCCCAGTGGCACAGTTATTAAATGCTGGTACTGCAGCCACTCAGAAGTTTATCGCACGGGGCCTAAACCGGTCCCCAGCGCGTTCTAAGCGGGCGCGTGCATCGAACCTTGGGTCCGGATTGGGGCCCAAAACGCGACTTTATCGCACGGGGGGACGCCTCCGCGCGTTCCCATTGCGTCCCAATTCTGTTCCAGAGGGTGCCATTTCTGGGGACGCTTTGAAACAGTTCCCAGAAATGGCGCCCTCTGGAACAGAATTGGGACGCAATGGGAACGTGCGGCGGCGGTGGCGGCGTCCCCCCGTGCGATAAAGTCGCGTTTTGGGCCCCATCCGGTGCCCATCGCGTTCCATGCACACGCCCGCTCGCCCCCGTTAGAACGCGCTGGGGACCGGTTTAGGCCCCGTGCGATAAACTTATCAGTCACAGTCACAAGGTTGTGAGTTCAATACCAGCCAGGAGCTCCAGGATCAACTCAGCCTAGTAGCCTTCCGAAGTTCCTAAAATGAGTACCCAGCTTGTTGGGGGCAATTAGCTTACACATTGTAAACTGCTTAGTTTACAAATGCATTGATAAGCAATATAGAAATGTACTTCCTATTGCTATAAAATCTAAGGCTGATGGCAATTAGGACTGAGCTGCCAACTCAGAATTTCCCAGCTCCTCTATCTGTGCTGGTGTTGCCATATAGTCCTTTCTGTCTTCTCGTGCCTTTTCTCCCCAGTCTTCAGGGAAAGCAGGGGATTGATTTCCCACAGCAGTAAAGAGAAGAAGCAGGTCATGCCATTGTGACTAACCTGAATGGAAGCTGAGTGAGTGAAAGGGATGCTCTTTGTGTTCTCTTATTCCCACCAACTGCATGCATGCGCTTAGGAACCAGCTGGGGTCTAGCCCTAGGTAACTAGAAGGAGTGTTGTGGCTGCCAAATGGTGACCAGACACAGGGTGGATGTAAGCAATTAGCAGAGTCTCCCCTCCTGTCGTTTGATTCACTCTGTGTGTGCCCTGCACATTTTTTGCAGCTGTGACTTGAAACTGGGATCCTTCTTGTGGCCCATAGACAGCTGCTTTACTGGGAAGCCAAAAGGAAGGGGTTTTTTTCCTGCAGCAGAGCCAGATGTAGCAGAGCTAAGCTTTTCTCAGCTGGAATTCACTTTTTGTACATATCTTGCTCCGGCATCAAGCTACTGCACACACAGAATAAACAAAGAACGATGCATCTGGAACAGAAATGCCCATTCTAATGACAAGGGAGAGACTTGCCTTTAACTCATTTTTTTTTATGTAGATGGCATCAGAAACTGACACCATCTCTGCACCAAGTATTTTCCTCAGTAAATTCCATGGTATTCAAATACACTAAATCGAATATACGCTATAGATTTTCTCCTTTGAACTGTATTTGACATTTCGAAATCTATCACACTGAATTTAAGTTCCAAATTTGCTGAACAAATATTTGTGAATCAGCATTGAAATACAAATATCAAATTCATGGGTCAGTATTTGATCCTTTCATTGGCATTTGTGCCCCTGATTTGAGGTACAACGTGTCTAAGCATATTTACTCCGAAGTAAATGCACAGACTCCAATGGGACTTAAATCCCAATAAATATTAATAGAATTGGAACCTGAATATACCATTCAAGCACTGAATAACAGTCAGAGTTCAGTGAAAATTTTGTTGAATCTTCAGTCCAGATTTTGGCATAATTCACAAAAAACAAACAAACAAAAAATAAACCTCATACCTTCGTAGCTGAATGTCAGGTGTTAAATTTTGGTATTTCACTGAGTTCCAGTAAAACTAAAATGGTAAAATATGTTAAATGGCAATGAGCATTAACTGTAAGGTACACAAATGCAGTCTCATGATTCAGAGAGGGCAACTGTAATCCTATTATATATACATTTACTCTGAGGTGTTCATTGTGTCAATGGAAACTGTGTGTGAATGTGTGTAGGATTGCACTCTTAGTTCAAATATGTAGGAGCTTCTGAAAGAGGCATTACTAAAGACTGAAGCACAAAAAGTTTCAAAGAAAAATAACACAGGGAAATATTTATATTTAGGTTGTTGTTGTTGTTGTTGTTGTAGTTGTTGTTGTGTCCTCAAGTTATTTTTGATTTATGGCAACCCCAAGGCAAACCTATCATGGGGTTTTCTTGTTAAAATTGTTCAGAGAGGGTTTGCCATTGCCATCCTCTGAGGCTGAAGGACTGGGACTTGCTCAGTGTCACCCAGTGGGTATTTACATGGCTGAGCCGGGATTTGCAGCCTGGTCTTCAGAGCTCTAGTCCAATGCTCAAAATGTTAGACCTTGCTGTCTCTCATATATACATTTAAATTACCATCCTAAATATTTTCCTGCTAGTCCATACTTCATCCTTTAAAAAAAAAACCTTCTGTTTTGGTCCATTTTTCACTGAATGTGTAATGGAGCAAATTTCAAGGACTGAACTTGATAGGATGCAATTTATGTTTCATTCAAATCATAAGCAAAATCTTCACTTTCAACCAGGGTAATGCCAAGTAAATATCCTTCTATATTATCAATGGCAGGGAGGACAGGTCATCAATGGTAAGTGGAGATGAGCAGCCCAGACTTATAGGGACAGTGCTGGGAAAGCTAAAGTTGAGAATATTAAGAAGAGAAGAACATTCAGCTGTGTTTAGATAAACAGGAAGGAAACAAAGAGAACTGTATACAGTATACAGTTTTACTACATTTTAGTTAATTAGTAAATGTATAAAAAACAGTATACATTTGAGAAATGGGCCCTAAAATACCACTGGGAGGTGAATAGGTAGGAAACTTGCTCAGAACAAGGCTCAAAAAAGGTTCGGTGGTAGAAAAACAGATTGAGAGGCTGAGCTCTACAAGTAAAGATGTACAATGTGACTTGGTTGGGTTTGCAAAAAGACATTTATTATTAAAAGGATAAGTGTCCTTTGACAGGAATCTTTCTACAGTCACTTTTGAACATCCAGGAAGTTTGCTGTTGTGTTCTGCAATGAAACTACTTGCAATAATCCCTATTGCTTTAACTTTTCTTGGTCGTCAAACACAATTATATTTGCTATCCTTTGGGGTATTCTTTGTTGAGAACCGGAATGTACAAGTGCATCAAAGTGAAATGTAGGAGGCCTGACCTGCAGCAGAAGACAAGAAGTGTGTTACATTTATCCTTGTTGGAATTATGCAGAGAAAGGTCCAGTCTAATTTTTAATATAAAGAGTTTGCTAGTGTATGCTCATAAACACCAGATGTTAAGATGTCCCTGGTTAGGTCTGTCAATAAGCTCTACAAGTCCTCTGAGTAGACCCATGAGAACTAGCTCACAGCTTCTTTGTTTGATCCTTCAGTAGCTGCTTTAATTCCATACCACTAGTAGCTAGTGTATCCCCTAAAGATGTTCTGTATAACGAGATAGAAGTGAGCCCTCCTAGAATCTTTGGTCACTGGCAAAGACCACAATTAGACATTTCTGTCTAAAATGTCCTTGTATACATCTGAGACAGTTATATGGAAGAGTTGCATCAAATTATGTGTAGACTGTTTTTTTCCCAATGGCAATTGCCTAAAGAATCCCTCAGTTTGCTTAATGATTTCACTCACGGTTATTATGTGTCCAAATTGTTGTTCCCCGAGCTCTCTTAGGCCTAGTGCTAATGCAATTGACTTTCCAAGAGTAACCTGAAGATTGCTTAGGGTGGCAGGGGAGGGGAGTGGGGATGGTCTTTGAGAAGTTTCCTTATACAGAATTTCAGGAAGAAGAGTATCTTCTCCTTCCGTTTCATTTCTCAGTTAAGGTTGCTCCGTCATTTAGATTTCCCTGTTGTCCCCAAGTGTTTATGTCTCCAAATTGTTGGACTTTTTTTTTCATTCTACAAACCTGGTGCTGCTCTTTCATAAACCGTGCATGTGATCTACTACTGTACATGTAGAAACTCTGTTAGATAAGCTGTTGCCATTACAATGAGCTGTGAGTGCCCACCATCTTAATTTTATGAAGGTTGTTTTTTCTCATCTCCCCTTCTCCCCTGCTACTTCCCTTTTCACTTTGCTATTATTAACTGCCCTCAAGTCAACCTCAAGTCATGGTGACCTTGTGGATGAGACAACTCCAAGATCCCTTGTCCTTGACTGCTCTGCTCAGGTTCTGCAAGCTCAGGCCCATGGCCTCCAATAGAGTCTAGCAATCTGGTGTGTGGTCTTTCTCATGTCTTGTTGCCTTCTACCTTTCCCAACATCATTGCCTTTTCTAACGAGTAATGCCTTCTCATGCTGTGGCCAGATATAGTCATCCTGTTTTCCAGGGAGAACTCAGGCTTGATCTTGTAGGCTCCATTTGTTTGTCTTCTTGGCTATCCATAGTAACTTCAATGCTCTTCTCCAGGACCACATCTCAAATGAGTCGATTTCCTTTTTATCATCTTTCTTCAACAGTCCTGCTCTCTCACCCATAAATGTTGATCAGGAATTCAATGTCTTTGCACTATCCCAACTCTCTTCTTCCTTTGTTTATCTTGATGAGGATGACAGCTCTGTTATAATGTTGGAGAAGACTTATGGTTTGACAGGAGGGTCATATCTGCTATGGTAATTATTGGCTTGCTTTTGCTTATATCTGTGTCACAAAATTGGGCAACCCAAGGCCAGGCAACTGAATGCTGTCTGGGGGGATTTGAATGTTTTGACTGTGAAGTCCAAGCTCCACAAGTAGCAGCCATCTGTAACATAGACGTTGAACACAGTCGCAGAATGCAAAGACAACATATGGATAGGGACAAATGAAGGGGCTTTAGGGCTCACTTGGTAATACAAAGGCAAGCCATTTGCCCTATTCAGTGTGGAAAATAAAATATCTAAATTCCATGGACCTTTTCCTGCAAGAATTGTCAACCTGCCACTTGTTGGCTTGACATTATGGACCTGCCTGTTTATATGAAGCAGCACCATCTTTCATCCAATTTTATCCGGTAGATATTTTAGTAGCAGTTATTTCCTTGGGAGAGAAATGAAACTAGCTGTAGGGATGCTGCTTCAATAAGAGAGAGGAAAAAAATCCTAATTAGCTAAGATGGGAGAGAAGGTAGAAGGCAAAACACTTTCATGACTGTTTCATGTCCTTAGTGAAGAACATGAATCACCTTATATTCAAATGTGATAATAACTGTAACTTTTCCTACTGATAAACCCCATTTGGATATTTAGGGCAGCTCTGTAAGAACAGTGACAGAAAATGAGCTTCAAAGCAGAGGCAAAGTATTGAAATATATGAAGTACTGAGTATAGCTGGGTGTCTGTTGTCCATATTGCCTAATCCATTCTTTTTTTTAAAAAGACACCTACTTTAATTACTAGAATGATGTACTTGCCAAGAGAATAATGCATGGTGTCATCTTATTCCACTCAACCTGACTTCCATGTGGTGGGCCATTAATTAGTGTCTCTTCAAAAGGAACCTTGTAACTGAGAATTTAGTCAGATTCCTGTAAAAACGTAATTTTGATGGAAATATTTAATGGTGAAACTTCAAGAAGGGATGCTGCTCCTTTGGAGAAGCATTGAAATATGTGCCTTAATGAAGTTATCTGTGTATTCCAATTCGTGTGGGGAAAAATGGGCATAAAATTTAAAAACCTGTACGTTCTTCCCATTTCAAACCAAAAACTCAAGTAAATTAAAAACCCTTTAGTACAGTATTGCAGGAAATCTCAGTGGCAAGGTTTCTTCTACCGAATGCTCCAAAATAGGCTGGGCCTTATAGTTGTTTGTAAGACACCTGTGCTAAAACATGATTTAGGCCTGTTACAGACTGCCAAAATAAAGCTGCTTCAGGTCTCTTTGAAGGTATGCTGTTTAAATGATGCGTGCATCCTAAGAATCCAGAAGCTGCACCAAAGCTGCACTCCAGTGCTTAGGAATGGAGTGTGGCTTTGGTGCGACCTCCGGACTCTTAGGACCCATGCATCATTTAAATAGCATACCTCCAAAGAGACCCAAAGCAGCTTTATTTTGGCAGTCTGTAACAGGCCTTACTCATTTTACTTGCCATTGCAGAGAAGCTACAGATGGGTTAGAAATTGATTCTGTCCATTTTTTTTTAAAAAAAATATATGTACCCTATCTGTACTTTCCAAAACATGGAGACAAACACATTTTTGTGATCAGATATCTATATAGTTCCGAACCAGAAATACATTTCTGAAAAGAAAAAAAAAATGTACAAAGGAAAGTGCATACAGTTCTGAAATGTGCACAAAAACATTTTAGTCAGTGGTCACAGACATTCAGAAATATGCAGATTTGAAAGATGGATTGAAGTATGTACCGAATTCTGTACAGATTTTTTAATATAGAGAATTATAATGAAACAACCTTGGCAGCAAGATGTTTAATGGAGTCTTCTTCTTTGGAGGTTTTTAAAGAGAGACTGGATGGTCATCTGTCAAGATTGTTTGGATTCTGTATTCCTGCAGGACAAGGGGTTGGATTGGATGACTTTTGTGGTCTCTTCCAACTAAATGATGCTATGATTCTATATGGTTGACAGGTTCGTGTATCCCAAACAGAAATCCTGCCTTCCAGGGGTTATTCAGACAGTGAAAATAATCCAGGATAAATCTGGGTTGAAGCTCTGTTGTTCACATGCATCCCAAATGCATTAAGTTTCTTTGGGGTGGAGCTGCCAAATAAATCTACTTACCCCTGGATAATCAATATCAGAGTATTTTTCAAGTTTTTTTAAAAAAAGATTTGCATTGTTAGCAGTGTGAATAGCCAACGCAAATAGACCCAGGATAATTTGGGATTAAATTCTGCATGCCTATTCAGACAGCATGGCTTGCACTGGAGAAACAAGGTTTTTTTGTTATCTGAACCTACACACTGTTTATAGGATGGAGGATTGCATTTCCAGTCTAATCTGGGAACAGGACTTTGGAAATATTCAAGTGTCCTACATCATTTCTCTGTCCTTTCAAAATATGCTCATTGAGAAGCCTACTTACACCTTGCCAGCTAGATATTTCTTTGCAGGGAACACTAAGACTGCGCTGAGTACTTTTTCCATGATCTCTGCTGCATTTAGATAAAGGTGATATAGCTGGCCATGGCCAGAGAATTCACATTCTTTCACATTCAGTTTCTAATTGTAAGTTTTACAAGGTCTGAACTTTTTAGAGTGTGAATAGGATGATGACATGACAAAGAAATACAGTTGTATATATATATTTTGTTCTTCATTTAGGGCAATAAACAGCCCTAGTTTGAGTGTGTTATTCAGTAGATTAAATTTCATGTCACTTTTTCATTATTGTATATCTTTTATTTATTTCCACCTCTAGTGAATACATCATCTTATACTTCTCATAGAAAACTGCGCTTGTGTAATCTAGCAGCAACCTTGACAAAGGGAGAGATGGAAAGAGGGTCACTCCATTATCTCTGTAGACAAACCAGCTGTATTTGGCTCTTCTTTTCCTTCAGTTCCCTCATGTGGGCCATTAAATAAATTTAAAAGAAAACGTGTCTGAGTTTGCTTCTCTCCCCTTCCCTACTCTTGCCTCTTCTCCATGTGAGAACAGGGTCCGTCTTATTTGTTATAAGAGTATTTCCCCAGGAATCTCTTCACTGAAGAGGAGGGTAAAAAATCCTTCAAATAAATAAATAATACAGCCAAAAGGTCACAGATAAAACACAAGAAAGAATAATAATTAAAAGTATCTGCAGAGTATGGTGTACCGAAGCCCGTTCTAAAAATGAAAGTCTTCACACAGAGGTGAAAATCATCAGGGAGGGGATGAAGTGGATGGAAGATGAATCTCCTTGGTCAGAGGATCCCAGAGCAGTTTTCTGCAGTGCCAATTCAGCTGCAATCTACATACTACGCACAAAAAATTACTTTTGGGAAGCCTGGAGCATCCCAATAATTTAGTTATTCATACAGAGTCTTGTTTTGGAGATACAACCATTCAAAGGGCCATCTTGGCATGTATGAGTCAAGTAAAATCCATGGTAGAAAAGTACCCCAAATAACCTGAGAGTAAGAGCTGTTAGACAGTGGAACACACTTCCTCAGAGAGTGGTGGGATCTCCTTCTTTGGAATCTTTCAGCAAAGGCTGATGTCCATCAGTCAGGGATGCTTTGACTGTGATTTCCTGCATGGTAGGGGTTTGGACTGGATGGCCCTTGTGGTCTCTTCCAGCTCTATGATTCTATGAACTTCTGTTTTCTGTACTAGTTTTAGCAAATTGGTTTGAACTGGTTTAAATGACAATGATTCACACTAGAAGTGATTTGTAGGGGAGGGCATGGGCTAAACACATTCAACCCACATCTTTCTGATGCTGATTTTTGTGTCTTTTTGGATAAATCGATTCTGCACAAGTGTGAACCAGATGCACATTGCAATCTATTTAAATTTGCCCTTTGTCCGGCTGGAGCGGGTCCATTTTGAATTGATTCATTTGTCAATGTGAACCACAAGTGGGTTATTTTATTTTATTTTGCACCAAGAAAATGTGATCGGGGAAAATGTAGTGTGACCCACGTTCTGCTGCCACATCAATCCATCGATTCGGATTGCAAAGCGATTTATTTGTAAGTGGGAATGCGGCGAGAGTTCCAATCCCGGCTCAGGAATGGAAACCCACTGGGTGACCCTGGACAAGTCATACTCTCTCATCCTCAGAGGATGGCAATGGCAAACCTCCTCTGAAGAAATGTGCCAAGAAAAACACATTATAGGGTCACCATGTTGGAAATGACTTGAAGGCACACAGCAACAACAGGAATCTGCATTGAGAAGAACAGGATTTGGAAACCACAGAGGAGGGCAACATTTCAGTTTTCCTCTCTATAGATTGAACTAATTTCCCCTTGTCCAGCAGAGGAATTTAAAGTGGAAACCACAGCATGTCAGGGCTGATTCTTTTCATTTGAGCATGAAGAGAAAAGTAGTTTCCTGTCCTACTACAGATGGTGATTGACTCAGGCATGCTAACATGATTGTGTTTGCACCTACTACTGATGTGGGAACTGCCGCTGTGCTCTTTTTGCATGCTTTAAGGCTTTAGATTTGTCTTAGAGTGTACTTTTTGCATTACATTGCCATCTCATTTCACCTGCTACAGGTTGTCTTTCCCTCTACATTCCTGTGCTTATGTACACTTCAGACTGAAGACGATAAACATGTGTCTAATGAAGCAGACTGTAGGCCACAACAGCTTACATGCCATCATATATTTACTAGGTTTAGGGTTCCAAAAGGTTGTTGGTTTTAATACAATGGACTACTGTGTCTGCTCCTCTGGAAATGGTTACAATAGATGCCAAAACAAAAGCAGGAGAGCGAGCTTTTTAAAAAAAATAACGTAAAGAAGCTTAGAACAAATAGATTTTTATTGAAATTATGAAGAAAGAAAATGCAGTCATTTTATACTGCATTTTAAAATTAATTGGAGAAGTTATTGAAGAACAGTTCGGTCTGTTGCAATCATTGTTCCAAGGTCAGGAAAGCTTTGGTTTCTCTCTTGCTCCAGTGCCACTGGAAGACATTTTCGCCATTTAGGCCAGCTTTTGCATGGATGCCCAACTCAGCTAGAAGTGTTCCAAGCTCTGCTATTGCTTCAGCTTGGCCTGCTTTTGGAATTGTATAAGCACCCTTTCTCCTCCCTACCGCCTGTCTAATCTTCGTACATGGTCAATTTTTTGAGATGCTAAACAACTAGGATGCCAGGTTTTCTCACTCAATTTTGTAAACAAAGTCCTTAATTCACAGTAATTGGCCCAGCTATAAAAATGTCTTTGAAATCCTATGTATTCATAACCAATATTTCTCTTTTTACACCTAAACAATACCTAAATGATTTAAGTCTATCTTCTAGTGTGAAGCCACATCTTTGGCAATGTTGTCGTTTAAGCATTACCCCTTGTGTTCATCTGATACACACCTTTTCTGTGTCATTTCTTGTAACTTTGACTGCATCTGCACTGCAGAAACAATCCAGTTAGACATCACTTTAACTGCCATGACTCAATACTATGAAATTCTGGGAATTGTAGTTTTGCAAAACATTTAATCTTCTCTGTCAGAGAGCCCCAGTAGCACAACAAACTACGTCCCCCAGAATTCCAAAGCATTGAGCTATGACAGTTAAAGTGGTGTCAATCTGGATTATTTCTACAGTGCAGATGCCCTCACAGCAGATTGGCACTGTCATAAATATATGTAGTATTGGCACAAAGAGTATCTGTATAGGACTGAGCCATAGGATAGTCTGCTACATAGATTATTGTCCCTGTGTTGAGTTGCTGTCATGGAGAGGTATTCTTGAAAGCCTTCACATAGTTTCCTGCTTCTACGGAGGAGCTATTCCATTGCCTCCAGGAAGGAAAAGTTATACAGTAAAAGAATAAGTGCCCCCTCTCCATGGTTTACTCACCAATGGAGAATAGCATGAAGAGGTTAAAGTCAGCTGGCACTTAGACTTAGACAATAGAAGGTGATTAATACTGTTCCAAAATACAAAAGTTGTTATCTTCAACATAGCATTTAAATCTGCACAGAACAATTGACACAGCAGTTTTTCTGCTTGGTTTTAAAGGAGGCAAATGGAACCTTTTCTATCCATGGTTTTAAGAAGCCACAGTTTGAGAAGGTTCAGTTTGCCTCCTTTGAAAACTGAATGTAATATATCTTTTTATTTGTCATGCATCTTTTATATGTATAACTAACAGCAGATCAGAGTCTGATTTCTTTTTGTAGGTTTTCAGTCTAAAATTATATTCATATTGTTGTTACATTGGAAAATGTAGGAGCATTACAAAGATAAATTCATTAGTACTTGGAGTTCAATAGACAGAAGTGCAAATCATTGTTATTATCTCCCTCTTTATACATTTTTAAATAGAACATGATAATCATCTTTATGAACTCTACATTATTTATAAAGGTCATTGATGTTTGAGACATTTTTTGAGCCAACACCCACATTGGTAAATAGTATTTTAGTTTTAAGTATAAGAAACCCAAACCCTCCTTTATCATAGCACTTTTGAAAAATCTGTGTGGTTTATAATTTCTTTAGGAATATAGTAAGTGATCTATTAAACAGAAGGTTGTATAAGACTGAAGTTTTCTTTCAGTCCAAATTTGTGGATTGATTCTGAATTGTGAAGGCAAGAAAGCAGTAACAAATTCTACATGTTTACTGCTTCCTTTTTTAAAGTTTTTTAAGTTGAGAAAGATATGTGCTTGTAGCATGCCAAGATTCATACCATCCTTTCAAAATGTCCAGTAGGAGGTTTCTTTGAAGGCTTCTAGCATTTTGCAAGTGCTGCTGATATAATTCAGGGGATTTAGAGATTTGCAGTATGACCCTATTCCTCGCGTATGTCAAAAATAGGATAGATTCTAAATTCAAGTGGAGGTCAAAGATATATCATGAGCGGTGTAATGCTATTTCTGTGACAGCGGCACCTACAGCTGTCAGAACTCTAAAGTATCAGCAGCAGCACAAGAAATAAGGCAGAGGGGGATGTGTGATGAGATAGGAGTTAGGATCCTATGGTTGCTATCTTGAATACAAGAGTATGTTTTATTTACAAAGGAGGTGTCACTAGTAAAAGAAAAACAGCCCACTTCCTTTCATCCCAAACATAGCCACAATAAACCATTAGGGTCCACTTAACTCCCCAGTCTATCATGGTACATTTTCTGGTTATGTTTTTTAATGTTTATACTGTTCAGCTGACTTATGACATGAAAATGGTATCATAATAGCTGAAGCGTTAAAAAAGAACCAAAACAATGTATGCAAATCCAGATATTTAAAAGCCAGATATAGAAGCAACAACAATAACAACTGTAAATGAAAGCTGTAGCCAGGTCACATTTATCAAAATCTCAAGATTCATAATACAGAGCCATTCCTTTCTACCCCATGTTTATCAAAATGGATACCCACAGGAAATCATGATCATGATCATCTCATCTGGAAGACTTATGTCCTGAGCATAGCATCTATTGAGGATAGGATGTCTTGGAAATTTCTTGTTCACAGGGTTGCCATTATTCAAGGTCAACTTGATGTCAGTTAACAACAACAGCAATACAGAATACAACAATATAATGTTGGAACTCAACCTCTTCTACTATACTTCTGGGTTCTTCTGTCATGTGTGCTATCAGTTGGGCCATAGAAGGCCTTTGAATATAACATCAGTTTTCTGTTCCTCATAGCATGCTTGCTGTGGGGGCATTTTAAACATGGCTACATTTCCTACATATTGCTATGTGTTGATTGATACATTGCATATGTTAGCAATATGATATATCATCCAGATGAGATGGGTAGTGCCAGATGTTCCACAAATTCTTGCAGGAGTATTCCCCTGCCCTCATTGCATTAGCCATTGTGACCACCATTTTTATCAACTCTGCTATCGAGTCCGGTTGAGCATCAGTTATGCCAGTAATATCAAGTGGATGCTGCACTGTTAGAAACTAGGGGGCTATACAGACTGGTACTTTGTGTTAGCCCATGCCTAGGATGAGGGTAAAAGTCCACATACTTCAAGCCCTCACACCGCCTGCAGGGCACTATTTTGGCACATGCCCATTTATGACATGATGGTGCCCAAATGGCACAGCATGGAAGGGGCATCATCATAGTATGCTGTGGGCGGCTTCTTTTTGCTCCCTGCAGGGAGCAGATCGGTGCTGCTGCGTGGGGTTGCAGCGGCACCAATCCAGGGTGAAAAGGGGCGGCTGCATGCCGCCCATTTGTATAGCCCCTTGAATGGCACCACATTTAGGTGCTAATAAGGACTCTGGAGCTCATCTGCTGGGAAACAGGGGCCACACCACTACATCCTATTGTGCAGTGGCTTTGGTGTGGAGTTCTTTGTTCACATTAAGTTAATAAAACCACAGTTTTGAATTTCATCTAAACAGGGAATTTTGGTTTAACAACACTAGAATAATAAGCAGGTCAAAATGGCAGGAGAGAAAGTGGGGGCCAGCAGCAAAGAGTTCACATCCAGAGCTCTTAGTTATCCCATAGAATCTTAGAATTATAGAGTTGGAAGGGACCTCATGGACCTTCAAATCCAATTTTTGCTGTGTACACGATCTCCAGTAAAAGAATCCCGAGCAGGTACCTGCCCAGCCTCTTTTTGCCTTCATTGCTTGAGCAGATGCCAAATGTATAAACATGCAATCCATAAAAAAAAAATCTCACTGCATTTTATGTAGGGTGATATTCTATATAATCGCTCTATCCTTGGCATTTGATCTTTGATGGCTTATTCACGTTTGTAGCTCTTCACTAGATGCTGCGTGTTTGTGTAAACTAGCATTTACTTTCCCTCTTTTGTATTCAGTACATTCTCCATTAATCTGGCACATTTATTTAAATGTTAATTGATGCTTGTTAATTTTTCTGAGAGCCAAGGTCAAAAGTAAGACCCATCCACATTAGCATGATTGCAAGATCTCTACCTTTACTTGGGGAAGAGTGTCTCTGTGTGTGCTTGTGTGTGTGTGTGTGTGTGTGTGTGTATATATATATATATAATATGATTTGCATTAGCAAATATAAAATGGGGAAGAGGGAGAAATATTAGGCTATCTGAAAAATACTGATGTTGGAAACGTACTGATTGAAAGTGTATTGAAATCTGGCAGAAAATTGTGTACATATTCCTTTGATTGATGGGGAGAAGGAGTAGTACACAGACGATTAAAGTGATTATCAGACAAAGCGAAAAAGTGAAATAAAAATAGAATGGATGTATCTATGGCCAAAGTCTGTCAGATGATGCTGTGGCTGAGCTGTAGCTGGTCAGTCGTTCATTGCACAACTTTTCATTGACAGGCTTTCCCTGTCAATTGCTGTCAAAATCACTGCCGTAGCATTAGATTAGATTGTGTGTGATAACATTTCAGTTTCCATCCTGGGATTGGACAGTCACATGGTGTCAGTTTCCTCCTCTTCCTCATCTCCCCTACCCCTGCTATTTTCATTTTGGGGGGAAAACCCTTTATTCCCCCCCCCCCCCCCCAATAAAGTCATTTCCATAATTACCAAAATTGTTTTAAAAAAAAAAAAAAAAAAAAAACAGAAAAGGAAAAATCTCAGAAAGGCATGCTGGCAAAGTATTAGGAGGCGTAATTCCCACTATGGTTTAAACCGGATTGTGATTCCAAATGATTCAGTTTAAACCATCATGGTCCCCACTTAATTTGAATTGCTGAGGCAATTTGGAAAGGGAGGGGCATGGTTTTTACCCATTTAACCAGTGTTTTACCCATTTAACCCATGTCAAAAAGACCCGGGTAAAATGAGGTGTTTTGGGGGCTGAATCGATTTATTTAGAAATAAATCGATTCAGACCAAGTGGGAACCAGGTGGATTTGAACTGGATTCGAATCCGCCCTGGTTCCCACTGGCAGTGGTTTCCCCCCGGCCTCTAAGCCCTGGCCATGCCTCCCTCCATCCCCAGCCTTCTCCCATCACTGGCCTCTCTTGCCTACTCAATCTCTGGATTCTCTGTCCATGGCCCCTTACCATCTGGTCCCTGCAGCCTCCTTACCAGCCTCCCAGGTTTTTGTGCAACCTCCTTACCGACCTCCCCTTGCAGCTGTCCTGAACCGATTCTTGAAACCAGCACAAACTCAGTGGGAAGCAGTGAGTTTGCTGAACCGGTTTCAGGAATCGGTTCAGGAATCAGATCTAAACATAAGTGGGAATTAGATCAGAGAGAGCATGAAGTTGAATGCTGACAATGAGAGTCCCAGACCAACAATGGCTGTTACAGTGATTGTGGACACATGCAAAAGAGAGTGCTCCAAAACCAGTAAGCATGCTTTTCTGAGGTGTGCGATAATCTCCTAACGTAGACACACCACTACTTTTACTTATTTAAGTCACTTTGTTTAGTCCTTGTGAAGTCAGTTTACATCCTGGCACATTTCTGCTTAATGACTGGGGTGAAGATCAAGCTGTTTGTCAGATGCACAAGTGTTCACAGTTGAACTTCAAATTAGCTATTTTCCTTCACACGTGCGCAGTGTGGCAGCTTCCAGTTTTTGCCCCCCCCCCCCCCCCAATTTCAGAAGCTCCCTTTGCCTTCAGTTGGATGCGCAAAGCTTCAAATGAACAAGTGCTGCTATCGTAGCATTTTAAAATAGTAATCAAACATGTTTTTACCCCTTCTGTTTGTGTTCAAGAGTGCAGAAAGGTAACTTGGGAAGACAAAAACAAGAGCCACATATGTGTTGTTTTTCCTCACATACCAGGTATAAGGTTTTGGTAAATGACTTCAGTGCTTCGAGGAGGAGAGGAAGGGGAAGAGCGGAGAGAGAAAAAATCTGTGGTGGTGCTATTTTTGTCTTTCATTCCTTTATGACAACTTATTTGTACTTAAAGGAATCTTTCCAAGGAGCTAAGAAGCATCATTAAATAAAGACTGTGAAATGTGCAATATGGCTTATTTATTTAAATGTTAATTGGTCCAACGAACACTTCTAATTAGCTCTATATTTGCTTAGCAAAAAGTTTTACAAATTCCAATTGTGAAAAAAGCAGCTATTTTGAGCTGGTAAGCATGTTGCAGCATCAGCTATGATTTTTCTATAGTTCTCAGCCCTTGAAGGCACAATTTAATTTTTCATGTATGCATACGAGCAACGGTAAACACTTGCGAGTGTAAAGAACCTTCTTTAATTAGCTGCACAACAATTAAAGGATTCACAAACTAAATTGAACCCTGTCTCTGTGCTTACTAGCTGAATTCTACCACCTGTCACAACAGCACTTTGTTCAATCTGTTATGCAAAATCATTATAGCAATATAGCTGAGCAGAAAAAAAAAGAGAGAAAACAGCAATTATTTCTTACTTTTCTCTTGAATGGGTTATTTTGGGTTAGATTCATGTCAGGTTCATTGAAGCTAACCTTTTGAAATCTGTAACAGTATAATACTTATATGGCAGGCTCAGAATTGCTAGGAGACTATTTTGTTCTACCCTTTCAAGAGCAAGGAAAGCATATTCTTAATGTAAGGTACTTTTCTCTGATCATTTGGGAAAGGGGAAAAAAAAATCCAACTGCTCTAATTCTTGCAGCAGCCTGTTATTTCTCTTTGTCAGACTAAAACAAACAAACATGTAATAATACAATACCCTTTATTATTAAAGCTTGTTTAGAATGTAGAAGCTAGCATCAAGAATGTGATGATGAAATACTCTCTATGGGGACGGCTTCGTTTTGTTTTCTTGATTTGTACCAACCTGTTCCTTGCTTCTTTCTTATCTTTTTGGAAAGAGAGCATGTTAAACTCTTCCAGAATTGTGACAGGGTTTATATTGAGAACATGATCTCTTGCTAACTAGTTCATCAAATAACGCTATTAATTTATATGGTGGTTATGAGGTACTCTGTCTCTTTGCTGCAGGTATGGAAATCATTCATATCTCTTCATGCTTCCTAAAAGTGTTAAAGTGTGCATTGATAACATAAGGTTCTTGTTTATCTGTCCTTGAATGAACCTAGAAACTTAAGCAGACACAACCATGAGTTTTGTCTGTTGCAGCAAAAACAGCAGAGGTCCTTTGGCACCTTAAACATTAAGAAACCTATTTCAGCATGAGCTTTCATGGACTATAGCCCACTTCATCAGGTGCATCAAGTGTTATATCGGGTGTCCATACATAGTTTCCATGACTGGGAGTGCGACTGTAGAAGAGAACTCAGAAGGAAACTGAATAGAAGAAGTTTTCTGTTGCTGTCAAGTTGACTTTGACCTATGGTGATCCTATGAATGAGAGATCTTCAAGACTCTTGTTCATCACCTGCCCTGCCCAGGTCCTGTAATTGAATTAATATACAGTCAGCCCTCTGTATCCATGGATTCAAATATGGCTTGTAAATATTAAAAAATATATACATTTCCAAAAGCAAGCCTTGATTTTGCCATTTTATATAAGTCCCATCATTTTACTATGCCAATGTATTTAATCGTACTTGAGCATCCATGGATTTTGGTATCCACAGGGGATCCTGAAACCAAACCAGCCCACTATGTCTTCAGTGTGGTCTCCCTCATTTCATACTGCCTCCCATTTTACCAAGCGTTATTATCTTTTCCAACAAGTCACATCATGGTATGTCCAAAGCACAACAGCCTCTGGTTAGTATGAAACCATACATGGTTAAGAAGGTTGGGTTGTGAAGATAGCTGACAGGAAGAAAATCAACTCATTTGAAATGTGGTGCTGGAGGAGAGTTCTACAGATGCCATAAACTGTTAAAAACAAGCAAACAATAACATTTACAGTGCTTTAGAAATAAACTATAATAATAAGAAGAATAAGAATAAGAATAAACAAATGGATCTCAAATGTTTCAGAATCTTTAAAGAAAGTACTCTTGAATCATGTACTATGGAGAGTAATGTCACTTATCCTACACTATTTTCTGCTGGCCAGCTGCAATTGAATCACTTTCCAAGTTATATATATTGGGTTGGATCCATATGTTTTGTTTAGGTAAGGGACAAGATCTTGTGGAAGGGCCTGCTGGAAAAGGACTTAGGAGACAAGACCATTTTTACTGTTCTCTAGTTCCCCCTGCAGTATAAGTTCCCATAATTTCTCAGGTTGAAAATAGTCCTTCAGGTGTTTGAAGGTTTTTTAACATAGGCTGGATGGCCATCTGTCGGGAGTGCTTTGATTGTGTAGTCCTGCATGGCAGGATGATGTTGGACTGGATGGTCCTTGTGGCCTCTTCCAACTCTATGATTTCAAGGATCATTCTGTTTTATGAATCCATATTTGCAAATCTCACATTTGAATACCCGTATATTTGTAGTACAGAACACAACATACATAGAGATCTTTTGGAACCTTTGAGACTGAAAGACGTTTGTAACTTTACGTGGGGGATCCATTCCGGACCACCACCACCCCGCGTAAGGCAAAAACCATGTATGCTCGAGTCCCATTGAATATAATCGGACTTGGGTGCGGTGGTGCAGGCACACCATGGATGTGTGCGCCATTCATTGTATTGTTGCACAGCTTCAGCATAAGCTGAAAACCATATGTAGTGTGCCCGCACATGGTGCAGGTGCACTGTGTTTAAAAAAGGAAACCAGTAGCACTTTGAGACTGAGAAGAAGAAATTTCTAACATAGATATTTGAGGAAAGTCTGCTTTCTCACATGCATCTGATGAAATGGATTGTGTCCACAAAAGCTTAAGCTAGAAATTTCTTCTTTCCAGGTAGTTTCAAGAATACCACTGGATTCCTTTATATCATTTTATTTTAAATAAGCCTATGACCACTATCTTTTGAATACAACATAGGCAATGGTGAGGGACAATGAGAGCTTCCATCCAACATTTAGTGGGACATATATCTTTCACCCCTGGCATAGAGTTTGTGGCAGCCAATAGTTTGCTAGGTTGACCCTTGGCTTCAGTCCTGCATGTCTGGGCTGAATTAGGTAAAAGCACAGTTAAAGGGATTTGAAAGGATTTTTATGAGAGTGCAAGGCTTTACACTTAATAGTGATTATGCTCATTATTTTGATATTATTTCAAGTATTGTGTTCAGATACAAGGCTGTACACTTTGCAGTGATTATTTGCATTATTTCTTTATGGTGGATAGCAGGAATGGAGTATTCTTACAAAAGATAATAAGGGGTATTTCCCTTAAATAGTGAACAGACAATTGATCTACTTTCTGTTAGCATGCTAAAGCTGCTGGTGTGATATGAATAGCTTCTGTGACTGAAGTTAAAGAATTTGTTCTTGGGTGAAGGACACACAATACAAGCATTTCATAATCTGGGGTTACAAATGAATAGCTCTGATTATACCAAGTAGCCATATTTTTAAAGTCTTTCAATATTTTTAGATACTTGTCCCTTTGCATCATTTTTTGAAAATGTGCAAGTGGGTACAAGGAGGCCTTTTGAAGGCCTGACATATTCTCCACAAAATGAAATATAAAAGCCAAAGGTCTGAAGTTATGGAAGAATGTATTTTTTCTTTTATTGTCAGCTGAAAACTGGAAGAGAAGCTGCCTCTTTGATACTACTGATTTGTAAAAAATCTTGGATAATTCAGCATTTCAAAATAAGAAATTAAGACATACCACATGTGTCTTGTCTGTACTTGATAAGTTCTTGTCATAAGTATCTTGCTTGTGTTGCATTACTTGCTGCTATATACAGAGTAAGCAAATTTAACAGCAAAGATATCTTTTAATGTTGTATGACAGTATCAAGAGGTACTGAAAGCATACATCACTACAAATGACATAGAATAAAAGAAGCTGATGGTTGGTTCTGAAGTGTCTGGGTTGATTTTTGAACTTGGCTCCATTTGAATCCTATCAGCAGTGCCAACTATACTAACATAGTGCTGTCCTTCCACTTTAAATGGTTTGGCTCTGCCCAAGAAATCCTGGGATTGGCAGTTTAGACAAGGGCAGCTAGAATTCACAGTACTCTTGGGTTTCACCAAACTACAAATCTTAGGATTCCATGGCAAGGAACATTGACAACTAAAGTGGAATCATAGCACTTTGTTGTGTAGCATGAAAGAGACTCTGAACCATTGAACTCTCTCAGGTGCTGACTGACTATATTGCCAGATATGCTGTTTAATGATTCACGCGTCCTAAGAGGCTGGAAACTGCACCAAAGCCATGCTCCTGTCCTAAGGACAGGAGCACAGCTTTGGTGCAGCTTCTGGCTTCTTAAGATCTGTGTGTCATTTAAACAGCATACCTCCAAAGTGGCCCGAAGCAGCTTTATTTTGGCCTGTCTGTTCAGGCCCATAGAAAGCTGCCTTATACAAAACCAGCCCAGTCACCCATCTTGCTCAATATTTTTTTCTGGTTGCAAAAGGGCACTGATACTCATTTCCAGCCCTTGCGGGAAGTATTCAGCATTGAGCCTGGGACCAGCTGCTTGCAAAACATGTACTCTGACCATTGAACTACATGGGAGGGGAAAAAATTACCCTTTACTAATTAATATTCTCTGTCTTTGTCTAAATATGATTACCATACAATGGAAGCTCACACAAGTCTGTGTGGCTGTTTCTTCTAAACTCTGATTCCCACAATGACACACCTGTATGTATCAAGGTACTCTCTGATTTTGGGACTCTGTAATGTTTTCCTTTGATAATGCCATCCACAAAAATTGGATACAAAGAGCCTTGAAAAAAACAGGAGTTGCACTGGGAATCCCAGCAATGGGAATATTCATGAATATGTTTCATTATAATAATTCAGATAGCTCTTCAGCAGAGTTTTAAGAATGACAAATAACCAGCAGCCAGTCCTTTTACATGTACTGTAACTCTTTTGGCAAATGGCAATACTATTCTGTTTTAGAACAAATCTGCATATTGTGTGCTTTCATTTGCTCTTCAGTTCGTATCTTTGCAGCTATGATGTGTGCCTAAAGTACAGAAGCTCAGAGTTCAGAAACAAGATATAGATTTGCAATATCAAAGTCAGTTCATATTGGCTGCGCGTGAAGAATATAAACCGCACTTTGGAAAGACTATACCACTTATCTCCATATCAAAGCCTAGCAGGATGTCATTGTGGTTTTAAAGTTATCAGCTGAATACTTCATTTTTGTTTTCCTGGTCATGCTCAACTAATAAAAATGGTGACAGTCGTGATAATTTATCATATCAGCAGAAGGTTTCATGGGCTGGACACTGCCTTGTAGGAGGAGAGATTGTTATCTGTAGCCAGTATCCTATTGGAGATTAAGAAAACATTTGGAAATCTGTACTGTACATGATAAACTACCTTCTCTATTCAAAGAATAATGCAAAATTAAGATTTAAAAGTTAGGGGGTGTTTTTTTTAAAAAATATATATGGTGTATATTCTTACAGTTCGTATTGCAGTTCAAAACCTAAATTCTCTTTTCATTTCTTCCTTTGATACACCTACCTCCCAACAACAGAGCTCTCAGTACCTCCCTCTTCTACTCCTTCTGCCTTGTGAAAACTTGTTTTCTCTGTGGGCTGAGCTATGAACCTTTGAATTCTTAACCAACTCATTTCTGAAAATTATACAAAAGAAAAGAAAAATCAGGAAAACAGGTGGCAAATCATGAACAGTTTTGGGGAGGGAAAGTTGGAAGTCTTTTAATCTAATGCTGGAGCTGAGAACCTCCTAAGGGCCCTTCTTTCTCATTGAAGAGAGCTAAATTCTACCCTCTCTGCATGTCTCCTAGGGCCAAAGCAGATGCTGTACTCTGTACCTGCCAGGTGGTAATCGCTTTACAGATATGGGTCAAAACAGTTGTGAAATGGGAGACCCATAGTATAACTGCATGCACTTAAAAAAGAAAACAATTTTAAAAACACTTAGAAGAAAAAGGATTGCCAGTTCAAGTTGATCCCTGCCCCTGTCGTTTCTGGACCTAAGCCCGAGATCTTGGGACAGCCATTGGTGATGCCATTAACTGTTAAGTCTTCAGTATCAACCACAGTTGTCCACAGCTTGCCTTCCAACTTATGGCAACTCTAAAGTGAACCTATCATTGGGTTTTCTTGGCAAAATTTGTTCAAAGGAGGTTTGCCACTGTCTTCCCCTGAGGCTGAGATTCCTATGTGACTTGCCGAAAGTCCTTCAGTGTGTTTTAAGGCCAAGCAGGGACTCAGACCCTGGTCTCCAGAGTCACAGTCCAACACTCAAACCACTACACCATGCTGACTCTTTCATTCATTGCTTTCACTGAATTCATTGCATTCATTGGCACTTGTATTTGCAAGTGGGACATAAAATTAAACCTCTTCATCCCACCATGTTTTTTCCTGAGTACCCTGCTGGAGCAGGAAAAAAGGACCATTGTTATTTTAATTCCACAGGGAATTCAGGAGACGGTGCAATTTTCACTGGGAAAGTACTATGCAGAGAGAAAAGGGCTGAACATCCGTCCCCTTGCATTGTTACCCCAGTACAGTCCCTACCACTCCCATGGCTGCTTTTAACTTAAAGGAAAAGAAATATTGGGAGATTTCTATCAGAAAGCATTGGGCTTGTACTTGTTTTGTAAGGAGGTTGCCTAGAAAGTGGAGCAGAACACTATGTTTCTCTGTACTGATATCCAGGGTTGTGGGATGTCACCATACATCCGGAAGATTATTTTGCTGAACTGGATATTAGGAGCAATCACTAGGCTGCACAGTTCAAGTCACACTGAGGGATGATTTCACATTTTTATTAATCCATTATAAAAGATGTGGACCACATCTTCCTATTTGAAAAGATAAAATATTTTTATAGTCTTTAATTTCTTTCTTAGCCCATTTTCTCTACCTAACTAATTCTTCCTCTTTTGTCACTAGTCCCATACATCTGTGTGACCCATTTGAATTATTTTTCTCCCTCAGCTCCAACACACCTTTCTTGTTTCTTGGTACAAGCTCTGCATCTCCTACCTGTAACTTCTCTATTTTATCTGTTTCTCTCCTCCATACATTTCCCTACGCTCCCAGCTCTTGGGTTACTCCACTTTTTTTCTAGTCCTTCAGGCATAAGTCTCTTCTTTTGTTGCCTGTCTTCTGGAATTATCTCTCCCCAATTTTCATTTCTATGTACACTTCTCCTTGCTAAATTCATTTTGGATAGCAAAGGTGGACTTCAGATACACTGGCAGATGTCAGAAAAAGACAGAAACCATAGAAGATTGAAATTTCCAAAGCAGCCCCCCAATTCATCTGGGTGGAGGCTGGCATTATGTCCTTATCTGTCTGCATTGTGTGGGAGCAATTAGGCACATCTGTAAAGGAACACTATTGCTTTAAGTTCATTTCTTTTTGTATTTATTTTTACATTTCACTGAGGGTATGTCAAGTTGTATCTCATCACAGAGCCTGATGTAATCTGAGGCAAATCAGATGCATGCATAAATGAATTAAGGGTTGCTTCCTTTTCTGAGACAGCTCTTTGGGTTTTAGGCAAATGGTTGATATATCTGTGACACCTGTGTCCACTGCATAAACAGCCGAAATGCCATTTCCTTGATTATTCCTTTCTCATGATTTATGCTTTAAGGTACCAAAGCAATACAAATTGAAGTTTCTCTGTGAATTCTCAAATTTGGAACCTTCTCTTTATCAAACGTAGTGCCATTTCTTGACCATTTCTGTTTCTAATTCCTGTATTTGGCTCTATATCAGCACAATTAGGCATAAGGAGGACACACATTTACATAGACTTCTGATTATCCAGACAGTTGAAATGTTCTTACGTTCATGTGGTGAAGTAATTTTATGCACTGATGCTTTACAGTGGCCATGATTAAAATGTATTCTTGTTTAAAACCCAATAGCCTATGCCTTTATTTATTTAAAATAAACAATTCAGGAGTAAATGCACATATTAATACATTATTATTATTATTATTATTATTATTATTATTATTATTATGAATGTTCATGTGATTTCCCTCTCATTCTATCTGTGAAAAAAATGCATGAATGTGGAGGGTAGATGCAGGATCAAACCTATTAGTTTTGTTCCAGTACTGCTCAAATTTTACCTTCAGTTCAGCACACAAAGGTGAGAAGTAGGAAAAGTGGGGAGTACCCTGATTTTCCATCCATGCTTTGATTATCAAGATAAAAGTCTGAACATCACAAAGTATCCATAGGTCCCCAGCATCCCACTGATATCTGGGTTGCATAGCCCTTTTAAAAGCACCTGGTGACTTGGAAACACCATTTAAATCCCCCAAATTCTTCTAGAATGAATTTGGTTAACACTGGAGGTGCAGCTAATGTGGGTGGTGGTGGTCAAACATGAAGCCCTCCCAGTTCTGTTATGTAGTAAGCAGGGACGTAGCCAGGATTTTGGGAAGGGGGGGCCCAGACTCAGTGCCACCATTATAATGGGGCTTGGGTGCAGCGGTGCGGCAGCACACACCATTCATTTTATCTAACGGAAGGGGGTCCAGACCCCAAGAACCACCACCCCCCTTGGCTACGTCCCTGTAGAAAGTTGACCTTTGGAGCTCTGATAAAATCCTAAAGCCTATGCTCCCCAGAAAGGAAAAGCTTTTGTTCCACTTAACCTGGAGTTAAAATTAAATACAGTGGGCCCTTGGTATCCATTGGGGTTTGGTTCCAGGACCTGCTGTCAATACCAAAATCCATGGATGTTCAAGTCCCATTAAATATAGGGCCAGAGTAAAATGGTATCTCTTCTATAAATCGAGGTTTGCATTTTGGAACTATCTATCTATCTATCTATCTATCATATTTTAAAGTCATGGATCCTTGAATCCATGCATAAAGAATCCATGGATACCGAGGCCCAACTGTATTCTTATTATCAATAGAAAATTTTATTACAGTTAAAAGAGCAATAATGACAAAAACAAGCAAAACCTATTATCTATGCTACCTTTACTTCAGTCCCAGGTCTCAGCTGATTCCATTGCTTCCCATTGCCTTTCTATCTGTTGAAGAGAGTGCTTCTTTTCCCCTTGAAACACATTTATTTATCCCACTGACACCTACCACTGAGCAAGATAATCCACAACAGGCACAGTTGCTGTCGAACTTGGCCAACAAGCAGCTCATGACTCAACCAACAGATGTTTCAGCAGCTTAGGTCAAAGGGAACCTATGGGCTTTGTATTCCCCCTCCCCATCACTTTTAGTTCTCGAATGAACGCCAGGAATGTCAGCACCAGGTAAAAGCGTTTGACCTACCCAGTCATAAGAGCAACTGAACTCAGGCCCTGAGGAGATGAAAAGGCCAAAGCATTAGTCTGTTGAGCCAGCAAGCTGGCTACAATCCAGTATTTCAAACAACTCACAATATGATTGTCTGCCTGGAGTTTCGGAATAGTTTTGTGTGCCGCTATTTGATGGTTTGTATCCAAGCTTATGTTCCTGACAGGTACCCCTGTGAACAAAATCTCGCTGGGCTACCTTGAATGAATATTTCACTATCAATATTGCTTTTGATCTTTTTTTTGCATATGTGCATTTCACATCATACCTAGTTTTGCACCAAATCAAACCTTAAGCCCCTGTGAAATGGAAATAAAACAATCAACATAATCATGGAATTGGGGAGGGGCTTGCAGGTTTAAATTGTTTTAAAACATAGGGACGTTGATTTGGAGGGATTTAACCCATTCTACCTTCTTTTCTTTACATGTGTGAGTACAAAGAGCTTGCTCTCCCAGTTTTGACTGACTGAAACTGTGCTTGTGGAAGCATGATTTGTGTATATTTATATCAGGAGTATTCTGGTGCAGTACTTTACAAGAGATAGGGAAATCAAGACGACCTTAATAGATCAGAAAGCTGGGCCAAAGCTAACAAAATGAATTTCAACATGCAGAAATGTAAGATAGATAGAAAAAAAAATGAAATGCATAGATATAGGATGGGGGACACCTGGGTTAAGGAGACTACATGTGAAAGGCATCTAGGAGTCCTAGTAGACCACAAGTTAAACATGAGTGAACAGTCTGATGCGGCAGCTAAAAAGGTCAATGTGATTTTAGGCTGCATCAATAGAAGTATAGTGTCTAGATCAAGGGAAGTAATAGTGCCACTCTATTCTGCTTTAGTCAGGCCTCATCTGGAATATTGTGTCCAGTTCTGGGCACCACAATTCAAAAAGGATGTTGAGAAACTGGAGCATGTCCAAAGGAGGGCAACTAAAACGGTGAAGGGTCTGGAAACCGTGGCCCATAGGGGGCATAGGAACGTGTTAGGGAGCTGGGGATGTTTAGTCTGGAGAAGAGAAGGTTAAGAGGTGATATGATAGCATTGTTTAAGTATTTGAAGAGATGTCATATTGAGGAGGGAACAAGCTTGTTTTCTGCTGCTGCAGAGACTAGAACACGAAACAATGGATGCAAGCTACAGGAAAAGAGATTCCAGCTCAACATTAGGAGGAACTTCCGGACAGTAAGGGCTGTTTGACAGTGGAGCAAACTCCCTTGGAGGGCGATGGAGTCTCCTTCTCTGGAATTCTTTAAACAGAGGCTGGATGGCCATCTGTCAATGGGGATGCTTTGATTGTGATTTCCTGCATGACAGAGGGTTAGACTGGATGGACCATGTGGTCTTTTCCAACTCTATGATTCTATGATTTACAAAAATGAATAGTTATCATTATAACAAATGCTACTGCTGTGAAAAAATGTGGCACTCTTTACTGTTGTGAATTAAATAGAAGTAAAAGACAATTGTTTTGTTATTTGAAATGGGATTCTGCATTTTTTGTTTCACTTCAGTTCACCACCTCTACCATTTTGGATTCGGATGGTAATATTACATTGTGATTAGTATATGTGCCCGGTTAAATATTTTTTAAAGTCTTATTTTGTGGTTTTGAAGGAGAGATAAGAAAAATCATAGGCATTTCTCAAAATGATATGTTTGGTTGAACTTTTGTGTCAATTTTTTAAACTTTATTTCAGCTCTCTGTACAAAGAAACAGTGTAAATAAGATAGTGATAGGTAAGATGAAAGCTAGCAATGAGCTATGCTTACTAGCTTTTATAATCTTCTTTTGGGATATGATGAATCAACATTCTATGCTAACCACAGCTAAATTTAACTTACAGTATGCAGTGCCACTAAAATACAGTTAAATCCCATGAGAGAGCTCCAATTGCAAGGAGTATTTTTCCTTCTAGAAAATAACAATATGATTTAGTTGTCAGTTGATCTATGGAAAAATGTTATACAAATAAAATTTATTATTATTATTATTATTATTATTATTATTATTTGCTCATTTCTTGATGCAACTGATATAATGAACTAGTTAATGAAAGTCCCGACAGATTACACCAGTTCTTAAATTGGTGAAGGTGTTGCTTTATTGGGATGGTTTAAATATGTGTGTAATATTATGATACCAGTCCACTGTATTATTTCTATTATTATTAGCAAGTTTATTATTATTTATTATTTGCAAAAGCACATCATTGTCCACCCATTATTTTATTCTTAATCATAGTGATACTTGCAAGTAAAATTCATCCAACACTGAACAAACCAACTTTTCACCCTGTGTATCAATTTAACTACAGTGAGTCCTTGGTATCCACTGAGATTTGATTCCAGGACCCCCCCCCCCCCCCCCCCCGTAGATACCCAAATCTATGGATGCTCTAGTCCTGTCAAATACAGTGATAGAATAAAATGGTGTCCCTTATATAAGTTGTTTTTAAATGTATATTATTTAAAAATATTTTAAGCCATGGATGGTTGAATCCATGGATAAGGAATCTGTGGATATGGAAAACCAGCTGTATTTCAGAGAGAGGTAGGCTGGTTTAAATTGACAATCATTATAAACAAGAATAGATAAAGATTGGATGCAAGATCAGTTGTGCATTGACTGAGTGCGTCTAATAATCTTTTTAAGGTAAATAGGCCCTTCTTCCTGTTCCTGCCAAGATTTAACTATTTCAGCCATGTCTTTTAGCATTGTCTGTGTATCCATCAATGAAGAATAGGTCAACCGTACCGCCCTACTGTTTATTTATTAATCATCTGGCAAATAAACCACCCTGTATCCTGCCCACTGCAGTAATATTTGTGATGTAATTTGTTTGGATGCCCAAATGTCACCAGTGTTGATTGTAAGAGATAAAAAAAATGCACTTGCTCAGCACACCCAGCTCTGGGCTAAAATGTAAGCATGAAATCTCTGGTTTATTTTTGTAATAATGTTTACAGCTGCTTAATGACCCTGAAAAGGTTCAGGAGTCTGGTGCTCTGTATTTCTTAACAGGAGTATATTATCACATCATAACAACCTTAGTTAAGCAGTCTCTTGGTTACAACAATAAGAATCATATTTAACACAATTTCACCATCTATTCAGCTAGGCACACATCATCTATTCACCATCTATTCACTAGTACACATCTCAGATTTACTCAAGACTAAAGTGGTCTTGATCCACTGCGGGCAGGAAATAATCTGTGTTCCCAAAACCATTCACTCTTGTTGAAAGTAAAATATAAGGGATTAAAGGTGGGGTTTTGCAGTTACTCAAAGTATTCAGAAATTCAGTTGCTCTGGATCTGCTGTGGGAGGGGAAACACTGAATGAATACTACTTGAAATGCCCCTGTACAAGCAACAATAGGACCATTTAGATTTGATATTTAGGCATTTTCTATATTTTAGATTACATGAGGTTATCTTTTTGGCAAATGTTTTATTATTTCATATCAAAATCATGGCTGGAATTCACAATCTCAGTTATGATTACATAACGTAGGGTTATGCATTCTAGGCTTATGTATTTGTGACTGGTTCATATTCACAATCCCTATGTAGTCAGTAATGTAGGGAATATAATAGCAATAGCAATAACAATAGCAACAGCAATAGCATGTACATTTCTATACTTATCATTGAACCCAGCACTCTCTAAGTGATTTACAATCTGTAAGCCAATTGCCTCCAACAAGCTGGGTACTCATTTTACTAACCTGTGAAAGGATAGAAGGCTGAGTCAACCTTGGAGCCCCTGGGATCGAACTCACAACCTTGTGCTGCAGTACCAGCATTTTAACTGATGCATCACCAGAGCTTACACAGAAGTTGCAAAAGTACCCCAATCTTGATTTACAGACAGCCACTGCTGCAAGCTATGGAATCTGTCTTGTCTATCTGAGGCAGCAGACTGACGCTTCCAGCCTCTCTCATGATCAACCTATGATGTGAGGGAGAATTCTGTCAGAGACCCTGGAGCATATCACATGGGCCCTAGGGAAAGGGCCTGACACAGAATGGAAGAGGGCAGGAATGGAATGAAATGGGGATATCGCCCATTTTATTGCATGGGACAACACCACCAATGCCACCGGAAGTCCCTGTTCCATTCCCCATCTGTTCCACAGAGGCCAATTTTCAAGATCTGTTCTGAACGGTTCTTGAAAATTGGCCTTTGAGGGACAGATGGGGAATGGAACAGGGACTTTCGGCAGCATTCTCACAGCATTCCCCATGCAATAAAATAGGTGATATTCCTGTTCTGTTCCCTTCCCGCCCCCTTCTGTTCCACGCTGGGCCCGTTCACCAGGGCCTGTGCAATAAGCTCCCCCATTTCTGACTGCTGCAACAAAGATGCTCATGGAAGGGGATGTAACCATCAATGTGTTGCCTCCTGATCAACAAGAGAACAGGCCACTGCCAAATGCAATGACTGGTAAGTCAGGATTGGGGGTAGGTGGGCCAGGAGCTACTAGTTAGTTATGTAATTAAGCTAGTTATATGCTAAGTAATTGATCTGATATCACAGCCAATGGGGGGGGGGGCGGATAGTTGCTAAAGTTGTCATACATCAGAGTTCAGTTACCACATCCAAGTTTCTAGCAATTAAATCTCAGTGGGACGTGAAAGTATTTTCACTCTAAGGTTGGCCCAAAACGTTTTGTTTCCTAAAATAACAACGAAAGGACACACTAACTGTTGTTCCACATGCGAAAATCCACTAGATTAACTACTGAACATTACCTCAACACTGGCAATGGCACAGCATCCTCTGCATGAGTGAAGTGAAGAGTATTAAAAAAACGATTAAGATTCATAAATGAAGTCTAGAGTTAGTTTAAACAACTCAGTTCCATAACACATGGTTAGAAGTTGTCTTATTTTAAAGTAATGCTAGTTAGTTCCGAAGTACAGCTCAATCCATGATGAATTAAAAGTAGAAGCAGAAGCTTCCAAAAACCTTCTGCTGGACATGTGGAAAAGACTGGAAAGGGATATGGAAGCAGGGGCCTTGCTACAGTTTCTTGCTCGTTGCTGATTGTGATGTTTCATTGCAGCCATTTGAACATGTTGATCTCAAACTAGAATTGTCATCTACAGGGGCCACCTATTTTTGAAGAGAGTACCCTCCAGTATCTCTCAGTTGCACATCTGTGGCCAAACAACATCACAATGTGCTCAAGATGGCAACAGTTATTAATGAGCAAGGATGCATAAGCAAAACAGGCCACAGCAGTTTGCCTTTGCTTAGGTCTGAAAGGAAGGGCAACGTTCTGCTCAATCCTTTCCTCTTGCACTTCTGAGATAATTGAGTGCAAACTACTTTTTGCACTCTGAACTCAGTTTGCAGCAATTGAAGTAAGCTGAGGACAAAGGGAGAAAGTGGGCAAATGAGAGAGAAACTGGGATATTTCAGAAGCAGTTGAAAAAGTGGCATGAGAGGACTATCTCTGCCCAAAAAGACTCTCTCTGAGACCTCTTTAAGTGTTTCTTTTTTTCCACTTAAAAAGATTACCAGTAATTGTGAGGTTTTTTAACAAAATAAAACTTACTGTGTACTAAGGATAGGCAAAATATTTTAAATGCAAAAATGTATGAACGATCAAGTGTTCTGTTCATTATGTAGGAAAGTTTTCATTTTTATGCTGGGGATATACCGAAAGAAACCGAGAAAATAGATCTTCCATATATTTTCATCTTGACTGTATAACTTACATTTCTAAATACTTTTTAGAAGTAACAGTTTGTGCAGTTTTAAAATTGAGCTTTTATTGATGCTTTTTTTCCCTTGAATAGACTAGAGAAAATGGCAAGGAGAGAAGATTATTATTAGGGACAATTATGCTGACCAGAACTGAGCACTCCTGTTTAACAAACAGCGTTGAGTCCTAATTTTCTGCAGTGCACAGTTTGTAGGTACCATTTGTACTCATTACTGTATATTGAGAAAGTTATTAAAAATACTTAAACTTGTTGAAGCTTCCTGTGACACCTTCCCTGGCTTTAATTGGGTTTTATCGAGTTCTGGAAAAGAGCTCTTTTAAACCTAATCAGAGTCCTTTAGATCACCTCTTGCACCAACTGCAAGATGAAGACAGTTGGCTAAAATCAAGCACCTTTCTCTAAACAGGACTATTTGAATGAGATGCATGACAAATTAAGGAGGTAATTTATGCCTCTTTAGATGGGTACCGTTTCCAAATGATAGAGGAACAATTGCTTTGTAACATAAGGGTTAAATCTTAATCTCAGAGGTTTGCAAAGCTGGTAGTCGCAGTCTCCTTAAAATTTAATATACCTCGTTAATGCTTACTTGCAAACACTGAAGGATTTTTATGATTATAATCATGTGTTACAGCACCTAGTACTGTTTCTAAGCCGCATACTAATCAGCTTAATGAGATATTACTGCACTTTTTGTTGACTAAAGCAAAATCCTTTTTATTGTTCGAAAGCTTGTCCTTTACTTTATTCCCCCCCAACATTATCTTGTTTTATTGTGTACCAGTAAATATCATGCCATCTTTTCTTCCCCCTACATCAAATCATAAAACCATCTTTCTCATTGTGGAATGTGGAATTTATTGAATATGTTTAATGGGACTGAAAGTTTTATAAATGGATTTCTATTTTTGTTTTTTTAAAGGGGAAATGAGCAAGATGCATAACGTTTCTCTTTTATATAGACTGGAAAATGTAAACAGGTGCAATTTCACAGGGAAAGGGGGAACTGAATCAAGTTGAAAGCTTAACACTACTTATTTAAGAGCCAGATATTCAAATTGGTAATGTGTTCATTTTTAAATCCTAATTAATACATGCAATCAAAAAGTATTCAGGATGATGACGGCCCTGTATAATTAAGAGAAAACATAATCACAACTGTACACTATACACTTGACATTTAATATACATTTTATTGGTTTTGACTGTAGTATTATCACGTGTAATTTAAACACTGAATGTTTTGGAAGGTCTGCTGATAAGACTGGACTATCTCCAACTCTAAATCCCTCTTCATGTTTTTTTTTTTTTCAGGGATGGAGGAAGCTAGTTTGTGCCTTGGCGTTTCTTCAGCTGTACCAGAAGCTGATGCTCATCTCAACAGCTCCATACTCAATGGCCAGTATTCCATGAGCCAGAAGTTGCACCAGATAACATCCCAGCTCAGTCATGCATTCCCTGAGCTACAGAACAGGCAGAATCCCGAGGAGAAGACAGCCACACTCCTAGAAGACAAGAGCCACGTGTCCATAGCAAACCAGCCCATCAGCAGTCAGATGGCCCTGTTAGCCAACCAGCTTAACAGAGAGGTTGACACCACTTTGAATGGGAGAGTAGATCTGCAGCAGTTCTTGAATGGACAGAACTTGGGCATCATGTCTCAGATGAGTGATATAGAGGATGATGCCAGGAAGAACAGAAAATACCCCTGTCCCCTGTGTGGGAAACGTTTTCGTTTTAACAGCATCCTCTCACTTCACATGCGCACCCATACAGGAGAGAAACCATTCAAGTGCCCCTATTGTGACCACAGAGCAGCTCAGAAGGGAAACTTGAAGATTCACTTGCGCACTCACAAGCTGGGCAACCTTGGCAAAGGCCGTGGTAGGGTTCGAGAAGAAAACAGGCTGTTGCACGAGCTGGAAGAGAGGGCGATCTTGAGGGACAAGCAGATGAAAAGCAGCCTTTTGCAACCAAGACCTGATGTCAAATCACACCCACATTCCCAGCCTATGCCTCTTACTAACTGCAATTTGTCTGTGCCCACGAATCACAGCACCCCGGATATTTCCAACCCTGTTCCCTCTCCAAAACCTGCCAGTGTGCAGGAAGAAGTGGTAGCTACAGCTGCTGGATTTAGGTGCACTTTTTGCAAAGGAAAATTTAAGAAACGGGAAGAACTCGATAGGCACATTAGGATCCTTCACAAGCCTTACAAGTGTACTTTGTGCGATTTTGCGGCATCCCAGGAGGAGGAGCTAATCAGTCATGTGGAGAAAGCTCACATAACAGCAGAGTCAGCCCAAGGCCAGGGCTCTAATGGAAATGGAGAGCAGGCTGCCAATGAGTTTCGGTGTGAAGTGTGTGGCCAGGTCTTTAGCCAAGCATGGTTCCTCAAAGGCCACATGAGGAAACACAAGGACTCATTTGAACACTGCTGCCAGATTTGCGGGAGACGCTTCAAAGAGCCTTGGTTTCTTAAGAACCATATGAAGGTCCACCTCAACAAATTATCTGTGAAAAACAAATCTCCCAATGACTCAGAGGTCCCTGTGTCCATCAGCAGCATGTCACAGGAGGCTCATGCCAACCTGTATTCCAGATACTTGTCTTGTTTGCAAAGTGGTTTTCTTCCTCCTGACAAAGCAAGTCTCAGTGAACAGAATCAGACTTACAGTAAAGGAGATTTGCCCATGAAAGAGAGAGAAGTTTTGGGCAAGCTTCTGTCCCCTATTGCTGGAATTGGCCATAGCCTTGCTGAAGGGGACAAACATTCATTACTGGGCTGTCTTAACCTTGTGCCTCCTCTCAAATCCAGCTGTATAGAAAGGCTACAAGCTGCAGCCAAGGCTGCTGAGATGGACCCTGTAAACAGTTATCAAGCTTGGCAGCTAATGGCAAGAGGAATGGCCATGGAACATGGTTTTTTGACTAAAGAGCACCAGATACAGCGGAGCCATGAAGACACTTTGGCAAATGCTGGAGTTCTGTTTGATAAGGAGAAACGGGAGTATGTGTTAGTAGGAGCAGATGGCTCCAAGCAGAAAATGCCTGCTGATTTGGTTCACAGCACTAAAATGGGCAATCAGAGAGACTTGTCAAACAAACTAGACCCTTTGGAAGGCAGTAGAGATTTTCTGTCTCACGGTATGAACCAAGGGCTCGATTTTAACATGCAGAGTCACAGCAATGTGAAAGAGAAGCCAACTGAATGCCCTGACTGTGGCAGGGTTTTTAGAACATACCACCAAGTTGTTGTTCATTCTAGAGTCCACAAAAGAGACAGGAAAGCAGAAGATGAGATCATTCAGGCGAGCATTGAAGAGCGGCGTGGGTCTGGGAGCGATCAGGAATCTCAGTCAGTCAGTAGGTCAACAACACCAGGATCCTCCAATATTACTGAGGAGAGCGGAATGGGTGGAGGTCTCTCACAGACAGGAAGTGCCCAAGAAGACAGTCCACATCCTTCTTCGCCTTCCTCTTCAGGTATGTCATGTTCTTTTCCCCTTTCTTGACTATAACAGCTCATGTAATTCTTCCAAATTTCCCCCATCCAGCAGATGCTGAAATAAGAGAGCAATGCTTCTCTTTAGAGTTCATAAAAGATACCATAATGCACAACATGTTTACCATTATACCCAGTCTTTCTTTTAAAAAAGAATAATTCTCTGCATTATTCTACTTTTATCATATGCTTCAGCTTTTCACGCTTTGGTAGTAGCAAAAAACAGTTTTGCTCCAGGAGATACGTTGTTGGGGTAGATACTTCCTTATTTATTCCACTTTTGACTTTCATACTCAAATTTGCTTGTGGACTCTCATTTCTAAGTAAAAGGATGGCATAAACTCAGCATTAGCATGAGTTGGTGAAGAGAGATTTTGTAACAGCTGTGGCCATTGTCCTACATATACATACAGTTTGAAATTCAAAAAGATAGTTTACATATACATAAAACGCCAAGCTTCCATGACGCTGTACTGATCTTCATTTTTTAAAGCACACAGTAGTGTTGGACATGTGTAGTACTATTTGATAGTTTGTGATCAGTGATAGGTTGGCTTCCATTCACTTCTTCATTTAACTGTCCTTATAACCAAGCCATGTTACCTGTTGACAAGCCCTTATTCTGTGGTGGGGCTATCCATTTATGTGGCAGGTTTTTCATATATTTAAGCCTGCAAATGAGGTCTAGAAATGGGGATTGGGGGCCTCTGGAAATTTGACTTGAAAATATGTGTACCCATTGACACTCTGCATCCTTCCATAGATTGCACATGATTTTTTAAAAAAGATCCCTATGCATTTAATGTTAACTTGCAGCATACAAAAGAGGAAAGCAAACTGATATTTCATTGAAGCTATCTATTGAGTTTTCTTGGCACATTAAAAAAAAGGAAGGTAAGATTTCTGGCCTCATCCCTCATTTCTAGCCTCTTGAACTAATGGGTAGTAAATTGAAAGTTATATCTTCAGCTCCTTTATAACAAAAGCACCTTCTAATATTGTAATCATTCTGCAGGCCTAACAACAGAGGAAATCATGCCATAACAAATACTCTGTTACTAATGGCAACATTGATTTCTGCAATCAGCCATTAAGTCTAGAAAATGAAAGACAGTTTGAGAGACCTTAAGGCATTACATTGCCCACTGTTAAAGATCTGGCAGCAGGCTGTTGAAGGTAATTCTTTTTAGGCTCACCCCCTCCCTTAGTTTCAATAAATATTTTAGTATTGAAGACAATCCACGGTTACAGTTATTAAATAGATGCCAGTTTATTTTTGTTGTTCTTGTCATGCTCCAGTATCCTCCATTTCTAAGACCAGATTAATATAAAAGAAAGTGTTAGTTTGGGGTGGCTTATTATAAACCAGTAAAGAAACTCTTAAGACACATAAATCTGCCCTCTGCATTCCTCAGATTCCTATAGTGCTTAATGCTGTTGTTTAAATACCCATGAAACACACTGACTACTCTTAGAACTGTAGTCTCATTTACGATTTATTAGTGGAGAAGCACATTTGAAAACTCTGTGTGGGAACGAGAGAAACAGGGGAGAGCTAATTTTATACTATGTAGTTGTTTGGATTGTTTTAAGAGGATTGAAAATCCAATATGACAACATAAAGATTTTCTTTTCCACACAAGTTGCACTTGTCAGCATTCTAAACAATAAAGAAAAATGTTTTCTTTTTAAACTGTAAGCAGTTTAAATTTCCCAATGGCTGACCACCATGTTTGCAGCATGTGCTTTAGCCTAAACAATTGGGATGACGGAGGAACAATGCATTTTTGCAATTTTTAATTCCACTGGTTTAAATTGTTTTGGATCTTCTTGTTTGTGCAACTTATCCAGCTAGATCCTTGAATGACATCTAAGGACATCACAGCACTGGTATGTACTATCTGAGGGCTGCCTTTAAACCAAAGGTGGATAGCTTGTGACCATCAATAATTTCAAAAGCTCCCTGCTAACCATCATTTCTGGTTTCTGGACCCTTCCTCCAAACAGTCATTGAACAGGGAAAGATGAATCTAGGTGAGAAGGAAAGAGGGGTATGTCAGAAAGATACACGAGGGAGAAGAGTTGGCACAAAAAGATACCACTACATTCTGCTTGTTCCCTACTGACACTCAGCCCATGATTATTCAAGGATAAAGCAGCCCTCAATTAAAAACAAAAACAAAACCCAAACAACCCCTTTCAGATTCTTCTTGCCTTTCCGTTTACTGTAGACCATTAGGTTATCTACTCAATCAAAGCAAGTGTATCAATAAATTTCCAAGCTAGTGCAACCTGTATGACACCAATCCTGTCTAATTAATGGTCAATGGAAATTTATATGGCTGATGCACTCACAGTTCATTGTAGCTTTTAGTGTCTCCATCTCCCCCAAGCAATGTAGATATGGAAGAAAGTCTGGAAGGATGAAGACCAAGGCCCATTCACACTACATTCTAAGGCACTGCAGTCAGCCCTTTATATCCACAGGTTCCTTATCCACAGATTCAACCTTCTGCAGCTTGGAATATCTTTCTATATCTATATCTATATATTTCAAAAAGCAAACCTTGATGTGGCATTTTATATAAGGGACATCATTTCACTATGCCACTGTATTTAATGGGACTTGAACATCCAAAGATTTGGGTATCCATGGGAGGTCTTGGATACCACTGTATTATTCCACATTTATTGCCATAGTTCTGTCCTTTGATGAGGGAGAGCCTCATCAAAGTACAAAACTCAAAGATGCCACTGAATCATAGACTCAGAGTTGGAAGAGACTATAAGGGCTATTCAGTCCATCCTACTGCCATGCAGGAATACATAATCAAAGCACCTCTGCCAGATGGCTATCCAGCCTCTGTTTAAAAACCTCCAAAGAACGAGACTCCACCATCTCTGAGGCAGCTGCATCTTCCACTGTTGAACAGTTCTTACCAATAGAAAGTTCTTCCTAATGTTTAGGTGGCATCTCTTTTCCTGTCACTTGGATGAAGTGGAGTAACAGTACTATCATTGTGTAGTGTGAATAGCTTAGAGAATGCCTCTTCCTTTGCCCTGTTTTTGCCTTCTCTTGTTAGAAAAAGAAGACTATTCCATTTCTCTTCGCTGAGCCAATATTTTTTGTTGTGCACAAGCTTGCCAGCTGTATTCATAATAATAAAAGAAAAAAAAACCATTGATCTGTAATCTTCCTTGATCTTGGAAGATATTGTAATATTATGCCCTTTGTTTTGCCTTTACTTTCAAAGTGCCAGCTGCATTTCTGCACTTTAGTCAGTTCATAAGATTTAATGTTTATAAAGATGGAGCCCAGTAGGTTCAGCAACATTTATCCCTAACTTGTAAACTTACATACTGAATCTAGTTTTCAATCATGTGGGTTGGATGGATAATTTCTAATTGTTTTCTTTGTTGCCTCAGAATAGGAATTTAGCATCTGTATGATGAATCGCATCATTGGCGCAAGATGCCAAATACTAGAATGGTAACTTTTTCACCGAATGAAACAATAATGTTTTATTAATGTAACCTGATCTCCCCTCAGATTTATTTGGCCACTGTAAAGATTCCCAGGAAACAGATTTAAAACATTGTGTAATTCTTGCTACCTATGGAAGATAAACCTGTAGGATACAAAGGAGGTCTTGATTCCTGAAGTTAATGGAAAATAGACACTGAGACAGCCATTAAGAAATTACTACAAAAACACTGTTTAACCAATTTCTAAGCCTGTATAACAATGTCTCAGAACTTAATTTGCATCACTCGATTCCTTTTTTGTTGCAAATTGGGTCAGTAGGGCCTGAGAAACTATTTTTTTCCAGATCTTAACCAGTGAATTCTTTTTTTATAAATTGGTGCTCTTAACATGATAGTAGTTCTGAATTCATCATAAAAAAAACCCACCCTCTTTATGCGCAGTGCCTCTTAGAACAGATCTCTAGAAGACGGCTTACAATGAGTGGCAGAGAAGTCTTTGTTATCTGATGTAATTCTTTGCAAAGGAGGATTGGGAATGGAGTGGCTGGGCTTTAAAAAAAAGATGTCTCGTTCAGTCTGAGAAGAAGAAAGGGTCAAGTTTGCAATCAAACAGTTATTGCAGAGATGTGTGACTGTCACTGGCTGGGCTAATGTGGTATGCAGCTGTTTGTTATGTGAGTAAAAGAATGTTTGAATCAGTGAACATGTGAAAACGACTCCAGTGAACCAGAAAATGTGTTTGTTCTTTGGCTCTCCAAACTGCTGAGAACTAAGCTGAAGATCAACTGCTAAAACTCAGACCTTTTGACAAATGGAGAGGTCATATTTTCTAACAGAAAATGGACAAAACTGGTCACACAGATCATTTCCCCGTCTTTCGGCCTTTGTTTTTCAGTCGTTCTTGTTCTCTTCTTAAAGGAAAGCTGGCAGAAAGTGTCTGCCAACAGGTGACTGCGATACCTTAACCTCATTACTTAGGAGTAAGTCCCAGTGATTTACATGTTTTGTATCTACCTCTACCATTTAGGAGCAAATCCCTCTAACTTGCATGTGTGGCTGTATTGCTCCCACTGAAACCAACAAAAATTTAAAAGCAATTAACTTTGATGGAGCTGTGATCATAGTTTCCAGATGCTGAGCTATGAATACCTCCTATGTAACAGCAATAGAAATTGCCCCTTAGTTAACCCTAATAGCAAGTCTCATTCTTCCTTCTACTGTCCATCTCTTATGTCAGTCAAGGTAAGATACCTATATGAACTTTGATAAGAGAGGGACTTATGATAGGCATATGCCAAAGTGAGAGACGGAGTCGTTTAGGACTGTGTATAAATCGGAGTAGGAGCAGATTTTGCTTAGGAATTAACACATAGAATAATTAAAACTTAATGTAGTAAGAAATGATACTGTTACAGCTACTGGGGTAGTACCTTCTGCATTTGCCTATAATTTTGGTGTGAAGATAATTGAAGTCTTGATAGTATGAAAGGGGTAATTGAATGCACTGACCCTCCAGTTCATTAAATAAAGTAGGCCAAATTGCATGATCAATGGGAAAGTACAGAGATTTTTTTAAAAAAGGAAAGAAGGAAGGAAAATAAAATACTGTTAACTATAATAATTTATTCTTGTCCATAGTAGTTATGTTGACTTTGGCACAAATTGTTTGATCAGCTGGTTTGGAATCTTTTCAGAATTTCTGATTTTTCTATGGCAGTGAGCTCCTTCCCAAACAATGCATCTCAGCCTATATTTATGCCCATTGACAGAGCAAATAAAAAAGCTTTTGTACTGGACAGCACTGGAAAGACACAGGACAGGGGATGTTATGATGCCTTGCTTTTCAGTTCAGTTCTTTCTTTTCTTTTTTTCCTTCCTTCCTTCCCAATGATAATCATCAAATGCTCCCTGTGAACAAAAACTGGCAAA
>NC_056529.1:11346067-11381067 GCF_019175285.1 Sceloporus undulatus | reverse complement strand
GGAGTCCTGAAACCAAACCTAGGAAGATACCAAGTGGCCATTGTATTTCTGCAGTGCAGATGCAGCCAAAGTCATCTACTGCAATTTAATTGGTCCTGAGCCTCCGAAGGATAACCATTTTTCTGGTCCTTTTTGACTGTAATACAGAGTTGGAAACATTATGATATAAACATATGAGTGCTACCAAAAACAGTGCCACCAGAATGCCCTTTAAATCATGCCACTAAATCTAGGCATTTTACTTTAATGTCTTATAGTGGTTTGTCACCAGCATTTACAGGCAAACCAGCAAAACACAATTTAGTTGAAGCTAAATGGTTGCTTTAGTTAGAGTTTTTGGTGACACAATTTGCTGTCATTTTTTTTTTTTTTTTGCAGTAGTGGTCATGCGGCACAAAATTAGTCCCAGACCCATTGAAGATGCCTTGTTGTCGTTTTTGTTATGTGTCTTTAAGTCATTTCTGATTTATGGGTTTTTCTTGGCAGAATTTGCTCTTGCCTGCCTCTGAGGCTGAGAGAGTGTGACTTGCTCAAGGTCACCCAGTGGATTTATGTAGCCAAGTTATGATTTGAACTCTGGTCTCCAAGTGTCATTGTCCAACACTCAACCACCACACCATGTTGCCTACTCTGAGGTAAATCCTGAGCAATGTCATAGTAATTTAAAGACAAGAGTGAGAATGAACCACATTACTGCTAGCATGTGCCATAGGTACATATACCTTTGAATAATCTGCACATAGCAGGAAGTTTTAACTAAATTACACCCTTTGATCTACTTTCATTAAACATAGAGCTAACATATAATTCACATTAGAATAGTTCACTCACTTTCCAGAAGATGGAAAACCTTTCCCCTCTTCTATTTCCTTTATTTGGTTGTTTCCTCCCAAAATCAGACAATTTATGCCAGGAAATAATTAAGAGTGTTAAATTTTAAAAGCACTAAGCAGTGACCCCTGGGTTGCTTCAATTGGCAAAATATTCTCTTGAGAAGATAGCAAACTTTTTTTTGCAATTAAACATATTCATGGTCTGTATTATTATTATCATCGACATCGTTGTCCTCACCACCACCATCATCATCAGACTTTCTATCCTCATTTGGTGTTAGGCTGAGAGAGATGCGAAGCTTCACTACTTTCAAAGCTCAGCTATTATAACTGAGCAACATATGCAGCTTTTCAGTCCCTGAAATGGAATAACATACATGCTGCTCCATGTTTGCAAGAGATTTACTGAAGCTTGTGTTTGGTGTATTAAAGCTGTGTACATCTACACATTTGGGAAAGTACTTACCATAAAGCTGCTGGGGTACAGGCCTACACTAATAACCTGGCAAAGATTCAGCATTTCGTTCTTACATAATGCATCTAAATTACATAAGAACATAAGAAGTTGCCTTACTGGATCAGACCAAAGGTCTGTTTAACCCAGTACTCTGTTTTCAACACTATCCAGACAGATGCTCCCAGGAAGTTCACAAGTCGGGCAGAATGGCAGAAGCCAAAGCAATTATTCAGAGGCATGCAGCTTGGAAAGTGGAAGTTGCTGCATAGAGTGCCACTGAAGATGAAAACTTCAAGCCCCTGCTGTAGGATGGGATCAGGTGAAAAGGCAGCAATTGACCAGGGATAGGCAAATCTGTCATGTTCAAATTTTGCAAATTTTGGTATATTCTGATTTAAAAATAAACATTTTTTAAACTATCCCTAGTCAGGAAATAAGAAGAAGATTGGGAATGGGAAGGGCAGGTATGAAATAACTAGAAAAACTATTGAAGAGTAAAGATGTACAATTGAGCACCAAAGTTAATGTTCAAGCCATCATATTCCCCATTACTATGTATGGGTGTACATGGCTGGACAGTATGGATGGCTGGACAGTAAAGGAACCAGGCATAAGAAAAAGCAATTCATTTGAGATGTGGTGCTGGAGAAGAGTTCTTAGGATACCGTGGACAGCCAAAAATACAGACAGACAGTTCTTGGAACTGATCAAATCAGAGAAATGTGACTTGCCTAAGGTCAACCAATGGGTTTTCATGGCTGAACCAGGATTTGAACCCTGGTCTCCAGAGGTACAGTCCAGCAATCAAACCACTACACCAGGCTAGGGTGTCCAGATGTTCTCCTTTTTCCAGACATGTCCTACATTTCAACTGTCTGTCCAAGAGGAATGCCTAAGGAGCATGAATTTAGATTTATATGAGTGTTTTTAGCTTTTATTTGGTCATGCCCTACATTTATCTTGAATGCCCGATTTTTTGTGGTGCCTTGTTCTCCTTTGTGGTTAGGACATCTGGTCACCTTGCACATGCTGGCTAAGTCTATTACTCATTTAAACATGGTATATTGGGTATATTTTGAGACTCATGGCATGGTCCACCTGAACAAAGAGACCTAGTTCTACTTTTAATCAGAAAACTGCTAGGATTCCATGGTAATTTCTGTCATATGGATGGTAGACCCAGATGGTAGACATTTTGACATTTCCACTCCTTATTATCAAGGGAAATCACTGAGACAGTATGCAGCTTGTCCCAAAATATTGTGGAGCTATGCTGCTATAAAACCTTTTAAAAGAAAATATCAAAGAAACTAATCCTCTTCATAAACACATAATACCGAAGCACATTATGTGTGTAAGGTTCAAGGTTTACCATCCCCACCCAGAAAGCACCTATCTTTAGATTCATTTTGGGTTGCACTGGGAATAAATTTGTGAACATCAGTACAATTACTGAAAGACAGCCCAGCAGTGCTACTAATAGACAGGAAATACAAGTTTAAGAATATTCCTATTTAAATTTTCATTACTAGTTATTTAAGGACATTACCAAAAATATTTCACTGTCACCATATGATATTTCTATATATAGCCACTGTGAATCAGATTACCTACTGTAGAATGCATTATAAAAATAACACTATGATATCTTCGTGCTTAGAACTGCATTTAGGGTTTTAAAAAACAGCCATGGCACATTCTGTTTTCCTCAGCATGACAGAATAATTTGGTGGAAAGGGCTCTAAACATGGCCACACAGAATCATGCAATCACAGAATCATAAAGTTGGAAGGGGCTGCAAGGGTCATCTAGTGCAATGCCCTGTGGTGCAGGAGAACACTACTAAAACACTATTGCAAGATGCTTATCCAACTTCTGTTCAAAGATGGATAGTTAACCACCCTCCAAGGCTGTTATTCCACTATCAAACATTTCTTGCAGTAAAGAAATTCTTCCTAATGCTTAAGTGGAATCTCTTCTCTTGTAATTTGAATCCTTTGGTTTGTGTTCTAATCTCTGGAGCAGCCGAAAACAAGCTTGCTCTGTCTTCTGCATGACATCCCTTCAGATGTTTCAAGATGACAATCTTGTCACCTCATAGCCTTCTCTTCTCTGAGCTAAATGTACCCAACTCCTTAAGTCATTCCTCACAAGGCTTGGTTGCCAGACCTTTGATCATCTTGGTTGCCTTTCTCTGGATATCTTCCAACCTGCCAATATTTCTCTTGAACAGTGCTGCCCAGAAATGGACACAATATTCACATGACATGATTTGCTAATGTTTCCTCATCTGTCAAATTCCATTAACGTTTAAGATCTCTTACATCAATAAGTAAGTAAATCCTTGACTCTTTCATCTCAAATGCAAGACAAATAATTACTATAGTTTTGCCCCCACTGTGGAACAAAATGAATACTTCTCTGCAGTATTTTCCCCATATTGGAACAACCCCAAATCTTGTGGATTTGTTCTACAGAGACAAATGCATGGTTTGTTGGTGCACCCGTCGCATGTTTTCTAGGGTTGTAAATCACTGACAACTCTGCCCTCATAAGCTAGTGCAAATAATTAATACAGTGAATAGTTTTCTCACCACCGTCCCAGAAAATGAATATTTCTACATCGAATTTTAACAATATTTAAAAGTCCCAGAATATTCTGCAGGAATTTTTTTTTTGAAGAAATATCTGCTGTGAGTTTGAAATCTGGACACTAGATGTGTTCACAACAAAGCATCCCCTAAGTATTTGGGACACAGCAAAATGCTCACAAATTACATATCAAATGCTGCGAAGGTCTATCTTGTGAAAGTGACAGGCTCAACTTTTCATTCCCTCCAGCCATTACCATAAAATATGAGCAACACAGTCAGGCATGTGGCTGTAGATTCCTCATCTTGCAAAGGCAAGCAGCCATGGAAAGATTTGCATCTCTCGGGAGATGCATGGGTTTCCTTCCAGATTTGAGATCTTGTGGGAACCCATAAGATCTTGGGAGAGACCTCACATGAGACTAGAGACACCTTATATAGGCCAGCTTCACATGTTCCATTTTATTCTGGGTGAAAAACAGTAGAACAGGAGTCAGGGGTTCTCAGGAGGAGGCTGCTAGTAGGCCAGAGTTGTCTTCAATTCTCATACTTTGGAAGATGTAAATACTAGCACATACCTGCAGAAGTCTCACACTTTAATTATTCTTCCTGATGGGGTTTCATGACTGTCAAGAATTCTGGTTTTTGAATAGAATATGGATAATTGAGAATATTCTTTCCACCGCTAGCTTGTGCCAGTTATTGAGAATAAAATCAGCATTTTGTATGGCAGTGAAAACATATAATCAATATTGGTTCACTACATGTTTCAAATATGTGGAATATATATATATATATATATATATATATATATATATATATATTCCATACATTTGAAACATGTAGTCAACCAATATTCAATCCAGTTTTGTGTTCTGTTGTTGTATAAACATATCCCACAGCACTGGGTAGAGAGGTACAAAAGCTCCCACCTTGTTTTTACAAAGCTAACATCCGTTGACACAGTCTTGGCCCATTTTGCTCATGCAAAAGCGTTCATTTTGTGTGTCCATTTCTCTTGATTAAGTATATTTTGGTAAAAGAAGCCATGATTGACCATACTAAGAGCAGAAAGGAGTACAGCAGTGTGTAATTATTCACACTTAAGGGAGGGCATCATTTGCAGTGTCCCTGCCAGCTGTATTAAGCAGCAAGTGGCCAAGCATGCTGTACACTCATGCTGTGCAATTAGAGGGAGGGTGAGTGGGTCCTCTTCTACCGACGATGCCTTATTGTGGTTCCCACATAATTTTCACCCTTGACATGGCCCGTCCCTTGTTCAAATGATGACTGGTATTAGGTACCTACAGCTTCTACTGGAGTGCTTCCAACTGATTAAACATTTGTAGACACTGTCTTGCAGCCTTAATGTTTTATTTCCAGCTATTCCCATTCTTTCTCATTTTTAAAAAATTATTAAAAGCATTGTTTTTCAACCCGGCATACCAAGCCTATGAAACATTTCAAATATAGCAAGGATTATTTTTTTGTTGGGGGAGGTTGGTTGAAATAATAATAATAAAATAATAATAATCAATGTTGTTCATCAGCTGGGTTTTCACAGCTCAAGTCAGAATTTGAAAGGATTCTTTGGCCAAAGAAAATAACAGACGTTAAGTAGCAGAGGGACTTACTTAAATTGTAGAGTAAATTTTGGCATTTGCAGAAGGCAGAGTTTCAAAACCTTATGTTTTCATTGTTGCTGATTCTTCTCAGTGAAAGGTCCATGTAGGAGAGAATCCAAACAGAAAATGATGAATACTGGAGTGAGAATAAATATGGGAAAGCTTTGATTCCCCCCACCTTCCCCCAAAAAAGGAAGCAGGCATAAACCGAATTAATTTGTAGCATTTTATTTCTTTGAAGCTTTAGAAAGTACAGTCTCTAGTACAGACCAGACAGTCTTTGCAGTATGCTCAACAGATTGCTGTAATAAAGCTAAGTAAATCCCATACATTTTCTTGAAAATGTATGGTGTCAGTGAAATATATCATAGACTTGAGTTCAAAGTTACATGCTTCTGTGTTACCTTGTTAGGTGCAACTAAGACTTTTTCTTTAGAAGGTACACATTATATATCCATACTCACCCATTCACAGTTGCCTCTCCTCAGCTAATCTTCCTCTTCCTCTTGCTCCACTATGGTTTTCTTGTGCATTTTGTTTTACAGTAATTCTTTGATAACTCTTAATCAAATGCATGCCTTTTTTTAATGAGTCAAGCCTTCTCATGATATGGGCAAATTATGACAGCCTTAATTTAGTCATTTAGGTTCCAGGGAGATTTCTGGCTTGATCTGTTCCACGACCCATTTGCTTGTCTTTTTGGTTGTCCATGCTATTCCCAACACTCTTCTCCAGCAACACAGCACAAATGAATTGATTTTCTTTCTTTCCACTTTTTTCACCGTCCAGCTCTCACTTCCATATATAATGATGGGGAATACCATAGCTTGAACAATCCTAACTTTAGTGTTCAGTGTTATAGCTTTGTGTTTTATGATCTTGTCTAGTTCTTTCATAGCTGCCCTTCCCATTCCTAGTCTTCTTCTGATTTCTTGAGTGCAGTCTCCATTCTGATCAATTAATTATACTTCTGAACCGTCAAAATAGTGAATTGCTATTGTAGTATTTTTAAGGTAACATCTTAATTTTCCATTTCTCCAAGGTGATAATTTTCTTCTTAATTCCTTTTTTAAAATAAAAATCTTTTGCAAGCTGCTCATCTATGCTATAAAACAGAATTCATTTCATGTACCCTCCTCAACACCCACAAGAGAACATGAGGCACAGCTTTCATGAACTAGTATTTGAGTAGGTGCTGTTTATACCTAAAGATTGGCTCCTTGTATTATCACACAAATCTATTTCATCAGGCTCCTCCCTCCCTGACCCTCAAACTGTGTCTGCTTTATTGAATCCTATTTTTGAGTTGCGGTGAGGTGGGTGAGAGTTCTACAAGAAAGGCTATAGATCTCTATATTTCAAGCTGAAACAAGATAAGTCTGACACCACCTTTTTAGTTCAGGTTTATTGTTGTTAAGTGCATTCAAATTGTGACCTTATAGGATTTTCAGGGCAAGATTTATTCAGACAAGGTGTACCATTCCCGTCCTGTAAGACTGAGAGTGTGGGTTTCCATGGCTGAGCAGGGATTCAAGCCTTGGTCCCCCCAGAATCCTGGTTCAACAGGCAAACCACACTGGCTCTCTAAGACACAGTACAGACTGCCTGAAAAAGGCAGTCTCCAGGCACTCCAGAGGGATGCTGCAGCTGTTAGACCACGTTTTTTTCCAGGTTCTTTTCCCAGCGCCCTGGTTACATCATGAGTGCGCCAATGGTGTGCTTACAATGTAACAGACATGCTGTAACGTGCAGACGCTATGCATCCATTACGTAAAGATGGTGGTGCCCGTGTGGACGGGACACTGCCATTACTCTGCTGCTTACTTGTAGTAGGGCTTGGGACCGTGTGGTTGGTGTGTGGTCCCGAGCTATCACTGCTAGGACGTCATGTCTTGGCAGCCTCAGTTTAGATGTACTGTACACCAAATATAATTATAGATTTCTTTCATTTATTATACACATTGTGGAACCGTTTCCCCACTCAGTGGCTGCATCCACATGGGTCAGACTACTCCAGGCTGATCCCAGAATATTGTGACCCCAAAGCTGTCCCAAATTCCTCCAATTATCTTGGCACTGCAGAGTGATGCCAGGTGGCTATTCATACATGTGTCCCACTCTGCTGCCTAGCACTTCTGGTGTGAGTAACTCCCTCTGAGGTCAGAATGAGGCATCCAGCATCAGGGACATTCACACAAGAATGAAGGATTGGGCCCTACATAATCTGGACTGACCACAGTTGGAGGAGGGTGTGTTATTTTGCTTGTGCAGACATGGGCAATGTGGTATAGCCAACTAACACTCCGTTATAAATCTTTGTGTTGTCTACCAGCTCATCCTTCACAGGAAGGTATGTATTCCCTGCCATTGTACAGATTATGAAAAGCAATCAATATTATTTCTGCCTTTATATGTTTTTTTCCTCTCTACAAGTTTATATTATTTCTGTTTCTTTGGGATTCTCTGCTCTACACCCAAGAACCTCCCTCCGATCACCTTAAAGCATTCAAAAAATCTGGGTCCTCTTCTCCTTTTTAAAATAAGACAATAGCTTTTGGGGACCAAGGGCTTTTATATATCAATTAATCATGACCACATTATGCTAGCAAAACCACATGATTCAAACGCTTGTTCTATGAGCCTCTTGAGAATCCCTGTGATAAAGTCGGTGAGTGGAATGAAGCAGAATTTGCAAATGTGGTGAAAAGGCTTCTATCTTATTTGCAGGTCCTTCTAGATGATCACAGAAACGCACCGATGAACAGAATATGAAAGGGAATAAAGTTAGGAGCTCGGTGACAAAACCCCTTTTCATGCTTATTTAGTGCCGTTTCCTTTGTACAATAATATCTTTTCCCCAGAAGGCCTTTGAAAAATTCGGTCACAAAATAGCACAAGAACGCATTTATTGTGGGTAAAAGTTGGAAGCATTGTTCTGATGACACCTGTAAAACATAATTATAGCTCCCATAGCTGTTTTCTCTCATATTTAGAGAGGAACATTCTTTGCCTCTAATCTCAGGTGCATACCTGTGGAAGGTTTAGATTCCTTTAAGCAGCATCAAAGTAATGACAACAGCATGCAGCTGCTAACTGTCTTTTCCTTGTAGTTACTCACCCAGCTGTTTAGAAAAACAGGGGAGGGGAGAGGAAACGAATCTCTCTTATCATACCATATGGCATAAAGTTTATTTGTCATGCAAAGTTAAAAATGTACAGGATTGGTCAGCACTGACAGGTTCTTTTAATATTTTGGGAGGTGGCATAAGCAGGGATAGGGGGAATTTTATATTAGAAAATAATTATGACTTCCAGTGCATGAAGGTTGTTATTTTTTACATGATTACAGTTCCTCTCAGCATGCTGATCAATTGTTGTAAAGTCCAACCATTTAAAAAAACAATATCAGGAAAGAAGGTCTGGCCTTCAGATAATGTACCCTCCAACTTCTTGATTTGACAGGAACAGCCCTAGAAATACTTTGAATATGTTTAAATATTTTTAATATATTTGAGAAAGAATTGAAAAATATATTGAAATCCTGATGAGAAGAATACTAAACTGATGAGAATCGTCACAGTTGAGGATTTATTCTGAACAAAATCTGAATGTGGTTATTTTGCATGGAAAGCATCATTTTCTGCACAAGAAACAGGTTTTTTTTCTGCACAGAAAATAATTTTGCCAAATATTAAATATTTCCCTGCAGAAGACAAATGCCATTTTCTGCGCAAAACCACCATCTGCACATTTTCATAATAAATCCCAGGTTGTGAACAGGCTTTGAAAACTACATTTGAGAAGACAATTAGTCATGAATTACATCCCTAGACAATCCTAATTAATCCACTGTTCTCTCCCCCTTTTCAGCTTCTTTTAGCTGTCCTCTTCCCACTTCCCTCCTTTGTCCTCAGCTTTCTTCAGTTGCTGCAAATTGACTTCAAAGTGCAAAAGTAGTTTGTGCCCAGTTAACTCAATGGAGGAGAGGAGAGAACAGGTAGAATTTTGCATTCTTATTAGGCTCAAGAGAAGGCAAATACTAAACACTTTGATGTAGCTTGGAAAAACATGTCCCATTTTTCATCTGTAGATATTGGAGGGTATGATACGATGGGATGCCATGATTGCAGTTTTCTAGTTCTGCATCTCATACTAGTCCAGTAATATAAAGATATAGAAATCATATCTGCCTGTGTGGCTAAGTGAGGCACCAGAGCTCTCTGACAGGTTAGGCTGAATACTTCACCAGACTACAAATCCCAGGATTCTTTGGATGGAGGGGGTGAAACAGACAGTGGCTATAGTCAGGATGGCTGTAGAGCATTACCAGTATTGAAATCACTGTCCCTTTGTATATCAGTGTCTAGGAAATGCAATTGTACTCATATCCTCCTAGTGGGTTCCCACTGGCAGTTGAGTGGTCATTATTTGAGGTACTAGATGAGTCTTCTTATGGATTTTTTTGGATTTTCTTATGCTGTTATGTTCTTTTGACAGCCACCAAAAGACTGTTTTTATTTCACAAAAACGAAACAAAACAAACAAAAAAAACCCACCACATTTGTGAGTCACATCATGGTGCATTTTTAATGTTATTTCTCTATTTATTACAAGTTTTGCAAGCCCATATCACAGTCTATGGACTTCCAGAATAGCCATGTGCATCCTGATTTTGTCAGTGGCTAGACATACCTCAGTTTTAAAAAGAGGACCACAACAGTCTGGAGAGGCTGAACAATTCACAAGACTTTCTGCCTCCAGATCTACACCATACAACAATAAGGCAGTTTTAAATATAATTAAATTAAATTTCAGGAATCTCAGTTTCAAGACACAAACTTCCAGTGATATTATTAAGCATCTTAAGGATTGTGAATTAATAATGCAATTAATCATATGCTGAAGATACACCAATATTAAGGAATGAAATTGAAACCTAGTTCTTTAATTTATTTGGCATGCAACAACAAGAATGATGCGTGCATGTTGCATTTGTAGCATTTTAAAAACTGGTTTTGATTTCTTCACAAAAAAATTACTGGTGTACATAAAAACCTGGCTGTATAATTTCATTTTGTTTTATTCTCATTTCTATTTTACATTAAGTCTCAGCTGTTGCAATCAAATGGAAGCCTCTTTACTTTATTGAAGGGTTCCAGTAGGTACATATGTCAGGGGACTCGGGCATATTTTCCTCCCTTAATTTTAGTTCTGCTGATGAGGAAACATCATCCTTGTTGGGCCGTACCACTTGTAAATTGAGTCTGCAGCTGGACTTTTGGAGAGTTTATTTGTGGCCTGCAACACAATAGCTGTAAACTACTACTGCGCTGTACAATAAGAAAACTAAAGGCCAAAGCGGTCATCCAAAATAGGCCTCATTAGACACAGCATCCATATGGTAATGGCCTCAACACAAGGCACTGGAGGCTGCCTTTTTTGAGAGAGTGCTTATCGGAACACAAGCACATTGACAGCTAGGATCAATGTGTGGAATTTTGATGGCTTGGCTGGAACTGCGCAGATATTTGGTATATAAGACACTTGTTAAAGTTACAGATAGGATTTTACCCCAGCATAAAAAGTTTCAGGATTGGTCTACACATTGCATGACTCATGTGGCAATCCATTTCTGGATGGTAAGTCTTGACACCTCATTGTAACAGGCTTGTATCACCTGGTATGTGAAAACTGATGGTGTGAAGGAGTCTGGTACCAGATGGATGCCTCCAGAGTGTTTAGAGCTGGAGTGGAAACCTTCCATGTCGCTGGGGGGTTCCACCTGACAGATGGCATTCTATAATACAGCAGAGTTTGCGTAGCTGCTAACCTCACCATACAACAGACATAACCTGGTCTTGAAACTCTTTCAGGATGTTATACCACCATTTTTGGTGATTCTATGGCTGCTCTTGGGTATATTTTTGAAACTTCTTTCTTTTGCATTGCACCAAGGCCACAACTTTATTTACACAACAGCAGTATGTCAGCAAGCTTGAACAAAAACTCATGAAGGAGATGAGGTGAAGCCCAGTTTGTGAGATCTTGTTCTTCTCTTTTCCCATTTGCATTGTTCTGAATTAACCTGGATCAACTTCTCTCTCAGCTGGAGCCCAAACCAAAATATGACCAATTGTGGCTTTGTGAAATGGGTTGGTAGAGAAATCCCCTGTCACTGTTGTTGCTGTGAGCCTTCAGGTTGTCTCCAACTTATGGCAACCATAAATTAAAACCAGAATAGGGTCTTTTCAGCACGATGTGTTCAGATGGAAGTTGTCATTGCCTTTCTCAGAAGCTGAGAGAATGCCACTTTCCCAAGGTTACTCAGTGGGTGCCCTTTCATGGAAATGGGGTTCACCTCACTCACCTCAGTTTTCCTAGTTGTGATATATGGCAACAAGGTTTGGCTTGATCCTTCTGTATAAGAAATTGATAAAGTGGTACATGTAAACATGCTGGCTAAAAAGTTGAAATTGTGTGCAGCATCAACAATATATTGACCAATGTAGTAGTGTAAATAACACCACTTAGCAAAACACAATCTCTAGATGTGGTGAATACCCAATGATAAATTTTTTTTCTTCCAGGCCCTTGAAGGCAACTGCTTGGGAGACTATGTAGCAGTAGATGGGCAGGTTGTGTTCTGTGAGCAAATGGACAAGACACATTGCGTGAGCCACTATAATGCTTTCTGGAAGTACTGTAGTGGGAAAACCCTTAAAAGTCATCCAAGCTCTGTGTAATAACAAGTTTCAAGGGAACACCAGAGTTTGTGATAGATGCAGACTGCAACCAATGTAAGATGTAAGGAAGCCACATCCGCAAGGTGAACAGGTCTTCAACCAAGTGCAGCTGGGCCCCTATACACACACAACACACACACACAATTTAAATTGTTTCATGACCCAGAAGTGTGAAGAATATAATGAGGCCCCAACGCCAAATTATTAGATTTTCTTCAAGTATGTTTCCAAAATGCAGCATAAAAAGGAGGAAGGAAGAGGGACTGGAGGAGGAGGAGGAGGAGGAATGTGACAGCACCTTTAAGTCTGTTTTATATTTTTGCATGAGCTTTTGTGGATATAAACCTGCATCTGAAGAAATGGGTTTATATCTACGAAGACTCAAACAAAAATAAAAACCAGTTAGTCTTAAAGGTGCTGCCACATTTCTTCTTTTTCCTTCCCTTCCTTCCTCCTTTTTATTCTTCAACTATGTTTTCCATTTTCTTGACTTCCATGGAATTATGCCAGGATCAGGCATGCTTAGCATTTTTCTTTGGGATTAACATGCAAGTATATGCAGAATAGCCTTTGCTAGCTGATCATGCAATCACACAGTTAAAAGCTTTTTCTTACATTTATATTATACTCCCCACTACCTTGGATATCAAGGCATTATTTATACTGAGTTTCCTGACAGTCTTCTATATAACCAGTGAACAAGCACAGACTTGCTTCATTCTTCATCTTAGGTATCTGGACCATGCCATGACAGAGCCAAGTTAAAAATTTAGCAGCAGTACCATGGCACTGCCAAAATGATTCATACAAAACATATTTTTGTTTATGAATCATGGTTGAAAGTGGAGTCACCAAATGATTCATTCTGTTGCTAAAAGGGGAGTGGGCAACCTGTGACCCTCCAGATATTGGACTGCAATTACCATTACCTTTTTCCATAGGCCATGCCAATTCCGAGTGATAGGAGATTTATGACATGATTTCTCTAGAAACTCTAGTCAAATTTACTTTGTGGCTACCTCTATCATCTACAAAAGACAGAGGTCTTTATGGAATCTTCAGTAAGGGAGGAATGCAAATGATAGTTTGTTTTTCTCTGTTCCATTTCACCACTCCTTCTTCCTAAAAGAGTTCATTTGTTTCCTGTTTACAATGTGTCAATCTTACAAACAAATTTGTTGATAGCGTCATATTTATGAATATGATCCAAGGGCATAGAGGAAGTATGAAAATGATTATGGATTGATATAAATTGAGAGCAAACAATAAAGGACATTGGACATTATATTTGATTTAAATTTATTTTTAAAGGGAGAATCAGTATTGATAACAATGGATTTAACAGTTATATATTCTTTTTTTATTTGTAGTCATATTAATCATCTGTAAGCCGAAATTCCCTCTTCAATATTGTTTTGCTCTTCCCAGATGGGATCCATCCCTAATTATTTTTGGGGCGGAATGCAGAAAGGAAGTGTTTGACATTCTTGTGGTAGCAATGACCTTCCTTCCTTCCTTCCTTCCTTCCTTCCTTTTTTATTTGCAAACATTTATATATCACTTACATCCAAGTGAAACAGGAGACATCAAATTTCAAAGCAGTATACATGGGTAAAATGTTATACATAGAACACAACATTTTTTTTCAGATATGAGGTTGGACTAAACAGAGAAAGCTTGTCAAAGATGTTTCTAACATGCAGCATGTTTTATTCCTTGGTCATACATAGAAACCCATTGGGTGACCTTGGGTAAGTCACTCTTTCAGCCTTAGAGGAAAGCAATGGCAAATAAAACTAGTTGCGAAAATCCTGTGAAAATTCTATAAGGCACATTCCAGACGCGCACAAAGTACGTACTAGGTACGTACTAGGCTTAGGAAAAGGTGTCCCTTCCAGATGCTCTAACCCTAGTATGTACCTAGTACGTACAAAATGGCAGCACCCATTCTACATGGGTTCCGTCATTGGGACGTCACAACCGCGCCGCCTCCAAACAGAGCGGCACGGAAGTGATGTCCTGGCACCGCGTGAGGGCGCCTGGGGCACCCTTTCCGCAGCGCCGGAAGGAGCTCCGAAATGGAGCTCCTTCCAGCTTTGTGTCACTTGGCGCAGCCTTTAGACGGCTGCACCAGTGACGCAAAGCAGAAAGGGGCTGAGTGGCCCCTTTCTCTTTGTCCCCGCCGCCGTCAGGTGTCCTTGGGGCATGAAGCCCCAAGGACACCCCTTTCCAGGCTTCGGGGAAGCAGCCTTTTGCTGCTTCCCCGCGGCCTGGAAAGCAGCGGATCAGGGCCTCAGAGGCTGCCACTGTGGCAGCTGAGGCCCCGATCCGGCAGGAACAGGACACCCCAAAAGGGTGGTCTTTAAACCGCCTGAGTCACCCATATGTTAGATTCAATTTGAAGACACTTAACAACAAATAACAAACAACAACACTAAACACAATTGGAGCACATTAAGTTCTAATGGAAGAGCATTCTACATGGTAGGTGCCACTGAATTCCTTGTTGTGAACAACTCCTCAGCAAACAGGAACTTATAGCCACATGACTGTAAGGTGACCTCAAAAACGGAATTAAGATACCAGAATGAGGACAAGAAGTATTGCTGTCTGATTTTGGTTCATTCATAATTAAGTGAAACAATCTTATTGGTTGTATGGCAACAACATGAAGCCAAATCCAATTAAGATCAAGAAACATTGCTGTCAGTATGATTTGATCAAATGTTTCTACCATATAGCCAGTTCTGTTGTTGTTGTAGTGTGGTAGTCTCTGCAGTTAAATACCAACCCTGAATGCACCTTGGCTTATCTGATTTCAGAAGCTGATCAGAGTCATGGTATCTACACTACATCCAATTTTGCTATATGGAGCTTGCTACTTGCAATAGAGGCCACCAGATAATACTGGGGATCTGTAGGAAACCCTCAGAAAGATGCCTGCCTGCAGGGCTGGAGAGATGCTGCTATTCACAGTGGACCTTATTGGTCTAAGTGGACCAATGTTTTGTGATCATGTGTCACTATGCTTTAAATCAAGAGTGAAGGAAAGGCTTTAGGATCTTACTCATGCTTCTTGTGCATAAAGAAGTGACATGTGGGAGCACAGTCACTATCCCTGACAGGACCAAAAGCAATGGCAAGAAGGGGCAAAAAGGTGAGATAAAATAGTTTTTTGTTATATATCAACAAAAATCTCCCCATGTCTCCCTTTTGAGCAGAAAAAGTTCAGTTGAAAATGTTTAGCTCAGCCTTCAAATTATATATCAGTTTTTCTCCCTAGGTTTGCATTTAACTGGAAATTTATGTTTGCCGTATGGTGGTTTTAATTCATCTTAAATTATTTTCTCCTGTGTTCCCCCCCCCCCCCTTTCAGTTTTGGCAGGATTTGCAGGCTCTCAGTAAATAGTCTTTCTTTTAACTGAGGTGTCTTGTCAACTTGATTGATAACTCTCTCTGCATTTTTTTTCCTAGACAGGGTTTTAGTCACTTGCCCGCTGGCAAAAGCCACACCTAGTGCAGGATTAATCGATTATATGCTCTATGGTAGCGAGCAGGCTCTTAAGGTAGGGAATGCTTCCAAATTGTTACACTTGGAAAAGAATTAAGCAATCCTGTGATAGATTTCCATATTTGCTGTTAAGGGCTTGGCTCAAGAAGGGGAGTAGTGAATCATATAGTTGTGTTTGGAAACTGAAAGTGTATGAGTAATATCTAGAGACTTGTCGCATCTAAATATGGCCCTTCTCATTGTCGATCTGCTCTCAGACTTGGTTAGAGAAACAAAATGTCTGAAAAGTTGTCAAAGCTACTGAAAAATTCAACTTCACCCCTGAAAATTCCAGTTAAAATTTAAGCATGGAGATCAAGCTTTCTAATATTCTAGTCATGGCCTTGGGATAGGATGGGTAGCATTTGGGTAGCATTGAGATGATATTTCCCCTTTTGCCTGCTTCCCCTTGTACATTTCACAGTCCTGGATTGGTTCCAGTTGTGTAAGGTCAAGCAGCTGGGTTCAAGGGATATAAAACAAGAAAAGGGAAAGGAACAATGCCAAAAATTATCTGGATGAGAGGCTCTATGTAGGTAGGGACCCTCCAAGGTGGCAACTAACCTTCTTCTGCCCTTTGCTAACTGTGGGAAGAAGATGCAGCTCAGTTGCTGCAGGCCACTGGGCTTTTCTTCAAGTGATGGGGAAATCTTACTTTCATTTATATCTCAATGCTTGGCTCTGACAACTTATCCTAGGGCAATAGATTGGGAGGTGAATTGTTCTGAGTTTCTTGTAAATATGATAATACTCTGGCACCATTATTATCATCACATAGTTCAGGCTGTAGTGAGCTAAGGTGATGTTTGAGTTGGTGAGTGCTCTAACGGAAGAGATAAGCGTTCCTACCTCACAACATGTAGGATTTGTAGGTTCTACTTTGTGTTCTCATATATTTTGGCAATCAGGAATAGAATTTTTGTTCTGCAGGGATAAAAAGCTAACTCATTTTAAAGGTAGTTTTCTGTCTCTGTGCATCATTTTCTAAGGTATAGAGCTGAGCTCTGACACCATCAAAAGCTGGATTCTGAGGTGAATGGTGGCAAGGACTGACTAAAAATGAAGTCTTGGTAAACAGAATGAGATATTTTAGTATCTCGGGGAAAAACAATCTGCAGGAAGAGGCCTGCTAAGAAAGCAGGACCAGATGGAATTATACATCACGCCTGTTGGTGGGGGTCACAAACAAGCTAAAGGCCAGAAATCATGAATATTTGGACATGTGTTATGGGTTTTTCCCCCCTTGTAATAAATGTGCCCCCAGGATGTCAGGGTGTTAAATTGGAAACACTAGTTCAGTGTTGCTCTGCTGTGCAGAAACCACGACTTGGGACAGTCCCAACACTCTTTCACAGCTATTAATTCAAGAACCTAGAGAGAGTGCCAGGGAGCCTGCTGCCACTCGCTATAGAATCTGGTAGCTGGTTTGTAGATAGCAGAGTAAAGTTTAAATGTGCCGACATAGAGGCAAGCTTCTCAGCTACAGAATGCTTTTTTAAAAACAAAACAAAACAATAGTAAAAACTCTAATCCTTGCATTCAAAGAAGCCATATAGTCATAGCTGCACCTATGCTGTGTGTTCCATGTAACTGTACTCAACCATACTCTGTAAATATACATGATATCTAGAATTTCAGCTTATATTACTTTTTGACTTGGCTTTGTAACTAGGCTTCCAGTCCCTGTGTCTCTGTAGTTATGCAGAAAGATTTCATTTTTAAAAACAAGGAAAGAAAAAAAGAGGTTGTCTTTTCCATCCACCTAGCTAACCGCTGCAAAGTATCTAAATTTGCTTAGGATACAGAATTTGCCATTTATATTTCTTTCTTTTCTTTGGTACCCAACCTATGATTGTCCTTAATGGTGGCATTGCTTTGCTGTCTGTACAATTATTTGTTTTGGGTATTTTTTGGTGTGAGGTGAAAATGAGGTTGAGGGCATAATGCTTGGATATTAAACATAGACTGAAATAATGTTGCTGCCTTATGCTGGAGTGTCACCTGTTACACTGGCTTAAGACACGTTTGGAGGATTACATAACAGAAGAAGTGGGGAGGGGGCAGTGCAGAAAACTGTCTCCAGAGAATGAAGCTTTTCCAGCTCTTGTCAAGGCATTGACACCCCCTGCCTTCCTCTGTTGTCATTTTATGTGCCCTCCACACTACCACCCATGCTGTTGCAACCTATGCAACCTTGGTTATATTGGCTGAAAGGATCAAGGCATTTCCATGTTTAGGATATACATCAGGAAGTGTGGTGAACATGTAAAAAAAAATCTTGATGAACAAAACACAAGTTGAGAGAGTTTGGAGAAGTTAGATTTTGCCTGAACCCTCCGGGGAAGGACAAGATTCCACTCAGCCTCTCCTCTCCTCTCTGCTAAGTTGAATGCAAACTAGTTTTGCACGCTGAATTCAGTTTGCACCAATATATGTAAGCCAAGGACAAAAAGGGAAAGTGGGAGGAATCTGGGATATTTTCAGAGCTGGAAAAGTGAAGCTATAAAGGATTAATTGGGACTGTCCCTGCTAAATCGGGACAGTGGGAGGACATACTTTCTTACCTACATGCATTTGTTTATTATCTTTTAAAATCCCGCCTTTTCCTTCAAGACTCAGAAATATGAGTGGTCCCCATATGGTACCTCACCTAAATACTGTGCTAGCTCTTCGTAGCATTCACTTGGAGTTACAGGCCATCTAGGATTCAAATGCAAGGTGCAGCAGAGAGAACAGAGGTCCTTCCCCCTTAATGCAAGGTGGGAGGTGAAAGAAAGTCAGCTAAGTGCTCTGACTATTGGGAAGCTCTCCAAGGAATTTAAAAATCTCTCCTTTATATAATTGATTTTTTGGTTCTTATTTCTAGGGGCCTATTTTAGTATACTTCATTTTCATTAACATTAACTCCTAAAATGTGAAAAATTGTGTTTGATTTCTAGTATAGAAAACTATAACTCCTTTCCTTCCATCCTTCCGTCCTTCCTCTGTGTCTTGTTTCATTCTCTCTTTCCCTTGGCCTGAAAGAGGCCATCATTCTAATGAGAACAGCAGTTTTCTACTAAGAGAAAGAAAAGTGTGTGTGTGTGTGTGTCTATGTTGTGTGTCTATGTGTGTGTATTTGTGCCTCCCAAAAGTTATGGCATATTTTGTCAAATGGATAATGGTAAGAATTTGGTTTCAGACCACAACAGTGTTTTAATCAAGGTTTTTAAAAGATCAGGAAATTATTTTGTTTTAGGATTTTGATTTGGAAAATGAAACATAATACAGAGTAATAATGAAGGCCCAGCCCAATCAACCTCAATGAAGTCATCAGCCCAATGACTAATGATGCTCATGAATTCTCAGAGCTTGATTAAAGACACAAAGTGTTATTCTAATGACCTTACACTAGCTATTGGCAATTCAATATTCTTGCTGTGGTGTATGTTGTATGTATTATTTCAGGCTGCACTTTTTACAAATATATGTAGGCATATGCATAGAGATTTCAGCAGATTAGGGTTATCCTCAGAAATGGAAGAAGTTATTGGAGTTAAACCTCCCATGCTATGTGTGACAACTAATTGTAGAATTACAAACCTAATAGGAATCAAAAGGTCATTTTTAGAGACCTTGTGATGAGGGTGATCTTCCAGCAGGCTGCACTGAAGTAGAAATAGATGCTTGTGGAACAAATACTTCTCAGTGATTCACATATGCACATTGTAGTGGGAAGTACATCTCTCTTCTTCCTTGTTGGAAGCCATCTGAAAGTGTGCCTGAAAAATAATGTGCCTGAAAAACATGTGAACAACCAAGCTGGTAAGCCATCAGACATACATGTCTAGTTGACCTATAGTCACATTAATTTTTGTTGTCTTCTTGTGCTACATTCAGCATGATGGATCAGAGGCTGCGTAAGCCTGTGATATGGCAATCAGTCACATCTGGGAGTGACCAACAGACCACCCACTAGCACATCTGGGGTTGCTACATTTCAAGAAATTAGATGACATCTCAGAGAATTAGTACACTTGTCCAGTCTTCAGGAGAGGAAAGAGACTAAGTGGCAGTGAAGGTACAGGAAGTTTGATTTTTGGAAGTAAGGTAGCGTTATAGCCTGGGCACCCACCAGAGCTCTCTGGTTCAGTGGGAAGGTGTTTATATGCATATTGTGCCTGTACAATGCTGAATCAAAGTGGCCTTCCCTTGCTGACCTGAACATTGGTGCACCCAAAATCCAAGAGTCAGTTGGTATCTGCACTAGGGCCCATGGTGCCATTTGGAGCAAGGAACATCAACAGTCTTAGATATGCAGATGATATCATTCTACTAGCAGAAATCATCAGAGACTTGAAACAATTATTAAAGAAAGCCAGAGAGGAAAGTACCAAGGCAGGCTTGCTGCTGAACATTACAAAAACAAAAATAATGACCACAGAGGAGTTATAGAAATTCAGTCTAGGTGATGAGGACATTGAAATAGTCAAGGATTCGCCATACCTTGGCTCAAACATAGATCAGAACCGGGATTGCAGTCCAGAAATCAGGAGAAGACTAGGATTAGGAAGGGCAGCTATGAGAGAACTAAACAAGATACTGAAGTGTAAAGACACTAAGCACCAAAGTTAGGATCAGCCAAGCCATCATATTTCTCATCACCATTTATGATGTGAGAGACAGTGAAGAAAACCAACAGAATTTAAATTCATTTGAGATGTGGTGCTGGAAAAGAGTGCTAAGAATACCAAAAAGACAAACAAATGGGTATTAGAGTGGATCAAACCTGAACTCTCCCTGGAAGCCAAGATGACTAAATTGAGGCTATTGTACTTTGGACATATCATGGGAAGGCAGGACACACTAGAAAAGACAATAATGCTAGAAAGGTGGAGGGCAGTAGAAAGAGAGGTAGACTGCACACCAGATTCAATCAAGGAATGGTGGTAACTTTTATAAGTACTGTTTACTTTTTGCTACCTGTACAGCCTTCAAAAATATTTTGGTCTTCTTTCCATTTTCGTTAACCGTGTCTTTTTGGATAATTCGATTCTGCACAAGTGTGAACCAGATGCAGATCTGAATCATTTTAAATTTGCCCTTCAGCTGACTGGAATGGGTATTTTGAACCAATTCATTCGTGAATGTGAACCACAAGTGGGTTATTTTACAGGGAAAAATGTGATTTGGGTAAATGTAGTGGGGACCACACTCTGCTGTTAAATTGATCCATTGATTCGGATTGCAAACCACTTTTTATATAAGTGGGAATGAGGCCTAAGTCAGTTCACATTAGTGTAGCAAGGGTTTGTAGAGATGCTGGAACACCATTGGATTGTACTGGTTTGGTTTTAGTTTTGGGTTTTTTCTTTTTCCTTTTTGTCTGAGAAACTTGTATTTGTTCTAAGTCTAAGACTTAATTGTATCTCTGGGTGTACCTTGGTGTTTGGTGGCTTAAGAGATGTTCATTGTTTTCCCTGACCAAAAAGACTGAGTTGAGACTTTAATTTAGCTTACAGAAGGGCACCCATTATTTTACTTTGACTCCATCTGAATTAACAAGATTATATTATTCTGCTTTGGGGAGAAGGGAAAAGTGTATTCTACACCTTTTTTTCATAGCAGGAAAGATCAAATCCTATGTAAATAGAGAGCGTTTTTCATATAATGAATGTTCCTTTTATACTGCATTGCTGTATAATATTCAAAATTCTGTTTTTATAAGAGGGGGCCCTGGAAATAAGCCAACGTGATTTTCTTTTAACTTGATATTTTGGGTTCTGATCTTTGTTAAATCGACAATGGTATGTATCTCAAAGAGTGAGAGGTCATGTCTATAGCTACTACTATTTCCTATCATTTCTGGGGAATGTTTGTTTTCCAAACAAAGAACGGGGTTGGAGCTTAAGTATTGTATTTCAGAATGTATTTCAAGCTGAAATTAAGAATGCTAAAACCTTTCCCTTAAAGGTCAGATGTTATTTATTATTATTATAAAAAAATGATCGGTGATTTATGAATTTAACTTATCGTAAACCTGCTTTGTAACAGAATATGCAGTCAGAAGCTTAACATTACATTGTTTTCCTTTGACAACGTATCCACGAGACCACTGCAGCTGTTCCTTTACTCACAATAGCAGATTAATTAACACAATCATATGCTGTTGGCTCCTACTCAATGAGTAGGTCTGCAGTGGGATAGATAGGTAAATCCTTTAAATGTGTATGAGATAAAGGATATACTATAGTAGTTTTATAACTAGCCAGTTTTTGCTTCTGACTAGTCAGCCCTATCAGCAATGGTTCACTGAATACAGAAGCAGTGAGCTTACGTTTCAAAGGCAACCACACCTATTCCAGAGCAATGATGCTGGAATCAAAACGTTGGGGGGAAAAACAACAACAACAATCCACCAGACTCTTCCAAAAGCAGCTTGTTTCATTAGAATTACACAAGATAACTGCCTCCAGCATTTGGAATCGGCAGTGTGCCCTCCCTTTCCTTTTCCTTTTAAAGTTTTAGCATTGATTTCTTTAAATATCTCATTTCCCTCTCTCAGTCCCCAATTTTTTACAATGTCTCTTTCATCTTGAAGTCAGTTTTAAGCAGCAGATAGGGCATCTGTGTCTTAAATATATTTCATCCATTTTTCTTTGTGTGTGCATGTGTGTTAATGAATGCAATAACAGTTAAATCTCCTTTTCCTAAACAGTCAGTGTAGTATTATAAGAATGCATTTGTCAACTTTTTTTTTAACATTTTAATGCTTGTTCAAAAATCTTTATTGCAAAATATGTGTAGCCCATTTGGAATACTTGAAAAGACATGCCTTTGCATTTGGAGAGTCTAGTAACCCAAATGAAAGTTGAAAGAAATTTTGGATGATGTTCTTGAGAAATAACTATTTTACACTTTTTAGAACTGAGAAATGTAGCAAAACTATACTTCCATTAAAAAAAATTGGGGCCATTGTTAAGACATCAAGCCACTGAAATCTTGTGCACGCACACACACACACACACACACACACACACACACACATATGGTGCTTTACATTTTCTGTATTTTCCCTAAATTAGCTTAGCATTTACAGGCCTTTTCAGCACAAACACATGCATACCCTTTTTTATTTGAGAGATGTCTTATTAGGGAATAAAACAATGTTGTTGGATTCAACAGTCTTAATGGAAGTATTACTTTTTGTACCTTTCAGGGCTTGTTGCAGGGAGAAACACAGCTTACCTTGAGTATTTGTGAGGCTTGTGGAACATGTTGGAAAGATTAAGTACTGAAATCTTCAACCCTTACTAAGTCTTGCTTGATACAAAACAAGGATAGCTTTAAAATGCAGGTAAATTTTAGGCTGCATCCACACTGCAGAAATAATCCAGATTGAAACCACTTTAACTGCCGTGGCTCAATGCTACAGAATTTTGGGATTTGTAGTTTTTGTGAAAAATTTAGCCTTCTCTGTTAGTGTTTTGGTGCCACAACAAACTACAAATCTCATAGCATTGAGCCATGGCACTTAAAGTGGTCTCAACATGGATTACTTCTGCAGTGGAAATGCAGCCTTGGAGAACCACAATGAAATCAAGAATGAGAGATGTTCAGATCTTTACCTCTGGCTTGTAGTACCACATACTTTCATCAATATTTTGTCCATAGGACACTAACTACAGCTTTGAGCTCTAGAAACTGCAGTGATGGCCAGAAGTAGACTTAACCACTTTGGACATAATAGTGCCAAAATGGGATGAGCACCTTGGATTTGTTGGTGTTAACTGCCTTTGTGGCGATTTTGACCCATGGCGATCCAATGGATGAGACATCTCCAGGCCTCTCTGTCCTCTACTCCTCTGCCCAGCTCCTGAAAACTCATATTCATGGTCTTTTTAATAAAGTCCATCCATCTAGCATGTGGCCTTCCTCTCTTTCTACCTTTCCTAACATTGGCAGGTTACAGACCGCCAAATAGTACGTATACAATACGTACTAGGGTTAGGAAGGGGCGGTGCTTCCGCACCCCCCTAACCCTAGTACGTATTGAATACGTACAAGATGGCGGCGCCCTGTTCATACGGGCGCCGCCATCTTTACGTATCGGACGCTGAGCGTCCGTACGTGTCGCAGCCTTTATGATGTAGCGAGTGCGCCCCTGCCGCCTCGCTACGTCACAAACGCGACTCAAAAAGAAGCTCCATTTTGGAGCTTCTTTTTCAGTCCGTGTGGGAGCCGCGCCGTCTGAAAGCTCCGGCTCCCCCGCGGACCTACCGGCGGCGGCGGCAGACCGCCGCAAAGTGGCGGTCTGTACCCCGCCATTATTCTCTTTACCAACGATTCATGACTTCTCATGCTGTATCCAAAGTATGATAGTCTAAGTCATCTTGGCTTCTAGGGATATTTCTGGCTTGATCTGCTCTAGGACACATTTCTTTGTCCTTTTGGCTGTCCATGGAACCCTCAGCACTCTTCTCCAGCACCACATCTCAAAAGAGTTGATTTTCTTCCTATCTTCTTTCTTGACTATCCAACTCTCATATCCATACATGGTAATGGGGAATACAACGACTTGTATGATTCTGACTTTTGTGCTGAGTTGTTTGTCTTTGCATTTTAGGATCTTCTCTAGTTCTTTCATAGCCGCCCTCCCCATTCTTAATCTTCTTCTGATTTCCTGGCTGCAGTTCCCATTCCAATCAATGTTTGATCCCAAATATAAGAACTCTTTTAATATTTCTATTTCCTCATTGTCCAGTTTGAATGTGTGAGCCCTGATGGCACAGTGGTTAAATGCCTGTACTGCAGCCACTCACTCAAAACCACAAGGTTGCGAGTTCAAGACCAGCAAAAGGGCTCAAGCTTGACTCAGGCTTGCATCCTTCCGAGGAGGTGGCTAAAATGAGTACCCAGACTGTTGGGGGCAATTAGCTTACAGTTGTAAACCGCTTAGACACTGCTTAGGTGGTATGAAGCAATATATAAATGAAGCTTGGTTTTGTGTGTGTGTGTGTGTGTGTGTGTGTGTGTAAGTTCTCTGTTGTCATTATTTTTGGGTTTTTTTATGTTCAACAGTAAGCCTGCCTTTACACTTTCTTCTTTGATCTTTCTTGGTAGTTGTTCCAGGTCTGTGAGGTTCTCTGCTAATATTATGGTGTCATCGGCATATCTCAGATTGTTGATATTTCTTCCTCCTATTTTCACTCCTCCTTCTTCCATGTCCAAGCCTGCTTTCCTTACAATATGTTCTGCATATAGGCTATGTTTGGGTGGTAGGATGCAACCTTGTCTGACTCTTTTGCCAACTGGGAACCATTCTATTTCTCCATGTTCTGTACCTTGGATAGCTTCTTTAATTTTGCGAGTAAAATCCAAAGCAGATTCACCAACTGACTGATATGAAAGCCAAAAGTCACCAGAGGCTGATTTTAAGGTTCCAAGGATACTGGATTTCTTGAGCTATTGACAAAGCTTTGAAAAAAAAAATCAGGGAGTGGAGTAGTATAGTTTCTGCAGGACAGATGCTTCCTAATCAGACTAAGCTAAAATTTAGTAGAATCCTACTTTGTAGCCCCTTGTTCTAGCCCACATGAATATAGTTAGAGCTGGGAGTGTGAATTCTTACCAAGCCCATGAAATAGAAGGGAGCTTACAGAGAACAATTGTATTGATCCTTAGAGCTAAACAAAACCAAGGAGTCATCTAGTCTAGCTGACTATTGTAAGGGGGACCTTCCAGAAATCACTGTCATGCATTCTCCAAACAGAGAAGAGGCTGGGAAGATTGTCAGTGTGGAGAGCGGAAACCAGGGGTTTTTGCTTCCTTGTCAGTTATTAATGGCCTTTGCCTCAACTCTGTATCTTTATCTGTTCTGCCACCCACACAGTGAGTCCATAGCAAAAGAATGTATCTCATATTCTAAGCTCCGACTTACACAGGACTTTGAGCTCTGTTCATGAAAACTTTCATACAAGAACAAAGGATTTGTTCTTGTGGACGTTTTAGGTGGCATGGCTATAATAGCATTAACTTATCAGAATACCATATGGTTAGCTTTCTTTGTTTTTATTTATGTTACCCAGTCTACAATTCATGCATCTTTTAATTAGCTGAAAGTCCAAGTTATCCAATACAAGGTCATGTCTTTTCAGTATCTTTTCATCTAAAGCAACTCACTTAGCCTAATTCTTTCTTATCTAAACCCTTTGCCTTCCATTAGCATTTGAATAATGATGTGTATGTAAATGACATTAATGTTTTTGCCCTCCTCCATTGCAGACACACACACACACACACACACACAAAATCATAATCACATACAAATTGTCAACTGTCCCTTATTCTGAAAATGTTTCCTGTTCTAAGAGATAAGTCTAAGTTAATTATGGTACTTTTTGTTTTGTCATTCAGCTTTCTTAGGTTTGTTGTGTATCATTTGCCTGGGACAGTGTTCCCTACCAGAGCCCTCCAAATCTGCTAGTACTACAACTCTCCTCACCAGCCAGCATAACTATAGGATGGGGATAATAGGAGTTTTGAGCTAACATATCTGGAGGGCCATTCAGTTGAGGAAGGTTGATCTGGCACATCACTGGTTACAAATTGCACTACAGCAAATCTTTCCCAGTGAATAACTCATTATTTGAATTCATTTGGTGGCCAAAGGCAACTTGGCACTGTCTTTCTTTGCCTATCTTACAGGGCTGTTGTATGGATAAATGAGTAATGACTTGTGAAGTACTTCAGTACCCTAAAGCACAGTATTCATGCTATTACTGTTATTTAGTCCATTAGATAGCCAGAGGCAAAGCATAGTCTCTGCCTGCCCACCCCATAGGGTTGTTATAAGGCTAATAATGAACATTTATCTCTAAGGTTAATTTAGTATTGTCTTAATATTTATAAGCCATCTCAGCAAGGATTCAGAAAAAAAAATCATTTGTTTGCCTTTTTAAGACTGATCTCAAAGCATGCAATGTTGGTGCATACTTGCTGTTGCATTACTATTATGTATCTTCAAGTTAACTCTGACTTATGGGTTTTCTTGGCAGGCTTTATTCAGAGGAAGTTCGACTTTGCCTTCTCTAAAGTTGAGAGGGGGATTTGAAGCCTGGGAGCCATTCACATTACAGAATTATGAGACTATTATTCCACTATAACTGCTATAGGTCCATTATATGGAGTCCTGGGGTTTATTAGTTTGATGAGGCAGTAGAAATTTTTGTTAAAGAATTCTCAGTGCCTCTCCATAAAATGCCAGTCCCAAGATTCCATAAGACAGACCTGTGGCAGTTAAAGTGGAATAATAGTGCCATAATTCTGTAGTGTGAGTGGGCCATTAGTCTCTGGACTCTTACTCTAACACTCAAACCACATTTGTTGGTTGGTAACAGCCACTTGGTAGAACAAGCCTATGATACAACACCATCAGCTTTGTTATTCACCTGAGAGAAGAGCCTGCAAAGCGACTGTCCAACTGCTGAGTCGTAACAGTGGGAAGGTGGGGAAACCACCCTTGGAAATAGGAATGGCAACAGCCTGCCTTACTGTAAAAACTGACACCCTCTAGAATAGCTTAGTCCTGTAAAGTCACAATAAATAGAGCAGGTATACAGAAGTAGGCAGGTGCTTTCTGGCTGTCATTAAAGAGTTTTGTTTATTTTGGTTGGCTCCTGTTGTCAAGTTTCTTTTGTAAATAGGTGAGTGTTTTCCGTGCGGAAGCACAATAAACCAGATTTCTGACTTTATACTTTCTGGCTGCTTTCAAAATCCAGTCTAACTGTAGGCCATATACCAAATATCCATGCCAAAGAACTGCCTGAACATTTAGATGTTTCTCCCTCCATTCACACCCAAAAACAAGAGATGATTTTACATCTGAAGGCAGGACTTTTTTTTTAAAGCCTGAGACAATGAAAAGAATTGACCTAAGTGCAGAAAGGACTCTCCAAACAGAAAACATATTAGTTGAGTAGTCTCATCATGCCATTTAGCATTGCTCAACCTTTGGCTCATTCTTTTCATTGCCAGTGACAGCTTTTACATACATGCATACGTTCATTAAACTTTAAAAGTTTCCTATTTGCAATGTATACTTTTTTGTATATTTTTAAGCCATGGATGCTAGAATCAGTAGATAAAGAATCTGTACATATGGAAGGTCAACTGTATACGTATAACCACACTGTGAAGTTTGTTAAGGAAGACGTTTCGATGTTGTTTGGTGTTGATTCTATTGGAAGCAAACATAGAATGATAACACATAAGGCTCAATGATGTTTTCTAATTTAATGGTGCCTACTTTCCCTCATAACAATGAATGGAAAGTGACTGCTGCCTCCCAAAAACACACACAAGGACCCAGAAATGGAAAGTACTGAAGGTGTGAATTTGTGACTAACAGCAAAGGGAATATGGGGAAAGGATTGGAGGCTGGAGCCAGGAAAGACCCAGTAGTGTCACTAGAGAGGTACAGAGGGTACAGATCACACCGGGTGACACAATTGAAAGGTGATTACACCACAGAAAGGTGGGGTGACACCCGGTGAGTGTCCCCCACCTCCCTGCCCCATGCCAAGGGAGAGGGCCTGGTACACACATCCCAGTCCCTGCCCTGCATGGCTTTACTTCAGTGAAAAGACATGCAGGACAAAGAGAAGAGGGTTCGGCGTCCCCCATCCCTGCTCTGCACGACTTTACTCTGAAGTAAAGCCGCAGGGGCTGGGAGTTGGAAGTGGGCCCTTTTGGCTCTGCCCCGAAGCTCCACTCCCTGCACCGGGTGATACCTTGGTGTGAGATGCCACTGGAAAGACCCATCCTTATCAACACCCAAAACCCAGATATCCTCTAAATTTGAAAGCTAAGCAGGGTCAAACCTAATTAGTACTTGCATGGGAGACTACCAAGAAGTAGCATGTGCTATAGGCTGTATTTCAGAGGAAGGCAATGGCAAATTTTCTTAAGAAAACCCTATGCAATTTGTGGGGTCACAATCAGTTAAGAGGTAATTATAGGCACATGCACACAGAAACATGTGCATGCGCGCGCACACATTCACACACGTCAAATTACTGATATAGGTACATTGGAGGGGAATGGAGAAGGTTGTCTGGAAGGAAAGGACGGTAAAAAATGCTATAAAATTGTATGAATATAAAATACATACTTCAACAATGCAGAAACAGACATTATAAAGTAACCTGTCTGGTTTCTCTAAGGATCTTTCTTGTTCTGGCACCCAATTTACCTTCGTGAGAGAGGTTCATCTGGTCCCTCTGTTGTTTTTTTTCTGCACAAGGCAATTGAAGAATAATACAGAACAAGTCAATAGTCAAATCGAAAGAGAAACAGAATTACAAGAAACCACATAGCACTTAAAATAAATAGACATTTAAAAATGAAAAGCAGTGGAAAACACAACAAAATTTAGATTCAACAAAGGGCTCCAGGTGACAAGGGAGCAACTAACTGAAATGAAGAAGATTATATATACTGTATATATCTATTAAGCATATGAGCAGTAGTCTACAACCCCTCCTCCATTCTCTCTAAATGCTAGGGAAGTGTTAGATGTTGCGATAGAAACATCTGATTTCTGTGATAGTATACATTTTTGATGGCTTTAAAAAAAAGATAACAGAAAATAGCTGAGTTGCCTTGAAATGGCAAATGGTTGATTCCTGCAAAGATAATGCTCAGTTTCTGTCAGTGACCTTTATAAGACATTTACATTTTCTTACAAACCTGCACAAGTTACAAGATCAGTTCCTGTTAGTTAAGGTTCTTCTAATTGCTACACTGATTTAGATTTTTATCTCACCCCATGGAGAAGGATTAAGCTGGGGGTAACAGTCCTTTTAAAGCCAATCCAAATAGAAACCATCAAATGAAATGTCCATTGAAGTGTAAGGAGAGGCTACAACAATGCTATTCCAGCTTAATCCTGGACCACTGTAAGTCATATCCAAATAATAAAAACCTTGCAGGGTTTTCAAAAGAAAGCTCAACTTTTAAAAGAAAGCTATAATTTTATCAGAAAGAAGCACCCAAGCCAGCTATAACTTTACTCATTTTGTGGTGTTAATATAATTGGCTTTTCGTAACTTTTGTAGTTATAGGCTTCGTATGACTTCATTGCTTATGCTATAGCTTCAACCTGGGAAGATTATATAGAACCTGGGCAAGTGCTGACCAGGGCTGTTGATGATCGGGTGACTTGGAGGTCTCTCATTCATAGGGTCTCCATAAGTCAAAAATTACTTCTCTGTGGGTTTGACATTCAAATTCAGATCCTGGATTCTGGAATTGTTAACAATAAATGCAATGATCCTCGAACCAAGTGGATTCACTACATCTCTCAAAATTGTATTTGAACAGGCAAAGTCCATTTGTTAATACCACATTCATAGAATGGTTACCCTATAATTAGTTCCAAGAAATGAATGTAGCCAAGTAGCTTCAAATTTTGTGGGTCTGACATTCAAATTCAGTTCCTGGACACTGGATTGGTCATAATTTCATCAAGCATCCAAAGTGTGGTGAAACATCAGGAGCAAAAGCCAGGTCATGAATTACTTGTAAAAATTCTCTACTTCCCTTCTCTTGCAAGTACTGTACAAGAAATTAACTCCCTGCTGATTCTGACGCTGAGATGGTAGTCCATGATTCCCATAATAAGAATATTTTTAAAGTGGTGAAGACTTAGCTCTGTCTGGTAGAAAGCTTAAAAGATTGAAGCATGACTGTTCTCTCAAGGGGACACCAACAATTCTTGCTGTTTTATTTATGATGTAGCAGGGAAGGCTCAAGAATGTAACCTGAGACGTTTGTCATAGTGCAAATCATGAAGAAGGTGACAAAGGCAGCTGGATTACATATTTGTTACACACACACACACACACACACACACACTGCATAAGTGGAATGAGCTGTCCTTTTTGTTGTCCAAATAAACCCACGAAGGCATGTGCAATGGATCTTGATTATTTAAGTTACGTTGGAAGAAATCACTTCAGTATTGTTATATATTTCCCCTGCCCTCCACCAAAGCATGCTGGATTTGGTCTTTTGTGGTTCACAATGTAAAAATGATATACTTTAGACCCAATTCATATATATAATAATGCAGTATCACCTTAGCTACTTTAAAAAAAATTGAAAGTTCAGAAAGTTGGATTTAGAGATTACACCTCAACGTTAGGAAGACTTTCCTGACAGTAAGAGCTGTTCTACAATGGAACTTGCTCCCTTGGACTGTGGTGGAAACTCCTTCTTTGGAGGTTTTTAAACAGAGGCTGGATGGCCATTTGTTGGGGATGCTTTAACTGTATATTCCTGAGTAGCAGGGGGTGGACTTGGTGGTCCTTGCGGTCTCTTCCAATTCTATGATTCCATGAGCCTAGAAAAAATGAAAATTCAGAAGGTTGGCTCCAGAGTTGCCAATCCATTTGTGTGAGGAGTTTCTCGAGTAATTTTTTCCTTTCCTTTCCCTTCCTTCCTTCCTTCCTTCCTTCCTTCCTTCCTTCCTTCCTCTATCTTTCTTTGTTTACCACGCAGCTAAAATGTATGCAAATAGGATGTGATTTTGAGATTCTTCCTCTACTTGTAAATGTGCTTCTGGATCGAGACATGAACCATCTACAATGTCTTCTCTCCCTTGGTCTTCTGTGCAGTATATTTATGTGTGTTTCAATTTCATATGATGATAATAACTTCTACACAATGTCTTCTGCTCCACCCTCACCCCTGCAGGCTTCCCCTTTGTCCTTTCATCTGCACGCTGTGCAGCACACCCAGAATTGTGATCAATCCAACAGATGTGGTAGGGGCTGACAACAGGATAGACAGGACAGAAACTATGGTTGTCTTCTCCTGGGCTAAACAGGAACTTCCAAGGCAAAGGAGAACTCTTCAGATTGCAACATAGACAGTATAATCTTTTATCTCGCTACTCAAAAGTCAGTCCCAGTAAATTCAATGAAGCATACTTGTGGCAAACATGAGAATAAGATTGCAACCTGAGGCACATACCTTCCAACTCTCCTGATTGGCCAGGGGAAGTCACATCAAATCCTCTGCCATCCCATTTTTACAACTATCTTTAAAATGTCCCAGTTTCTGTTTTCTCTTCCCCTTTCCCCCCTTTGTTTCCAGCTTGCTTCAGTTGCAGCAGACTGAATTCAAAATGTAAAAATAAGTTTGAAAAGGCAGTACCTTGCCCCTTAGTGGACTCAGGCAGAAACAAACTGGTGCAGAGTCTCCTATAGAATAGAATAGAATCATAGAGTTGGAAGAGACCACAAGGGCCATCCAGTCCAACCCCCCTGCCATGCAGGAAATCACAATCAAAGCATCCCCGACAGATGGCCATCCAGCCTCTGTTTGAAGACCTCTAAGGAAGGAGACTCCACTACACTCCGAGGGAGTTTAGCTTGTGTGTTCTTCATCATTAATAACCTTTTCTCTCCTAGCCACACTTTGCTGTTGCTTGGCCACATGCGTCCTGGTTTTTATCATATGAAATGTTGGTGGAAAAAAAAGAAAGATTTTCTAAGTACTCAGCACTGTGGCTATTGATGTTTCCCTAGTTTTGTGCCTGACTAAACTAAGTTAATGGCAATTATTTTTAATGGAAATTACTCCAAAAGCAAATGAAATCAGGGTAGTTAGTGGTAGCATTTAGTTAAAATGGGCAGAATGTTCAGGGGAGCTGTTTCAGATACAAAGAATTTGCCAAATATTGTTGCTCTACAGGTAGCTCCTTTTTAAAAGTGGCTTCCAGATCACTAGCTGAATGTAAGAAACAGACCATAAACAGTATATTTTAAAAACCCCAGCTTCATCAAAATGGTTAAATATACTGTTCTTCCTCATTACTTGTAGATTTCCATTTCACTTCAGCCGTGGTTGGCAGCCGCTCAGGACTTGATTTGTCAAGACAAGTAGGCTTAGCAAAGGAATGATTATGTCCTATATGAAGGCATTATCATTAAATCTCAAATGAAAATATTACAGATCAAAATTATAAGCAGGAATTTCTACAACAAAGATATCCGTTGGCAGAGGGTGCCCCTTATAATCAAACGATGAGCATCCCATATTTTTTTTTAAGGGGAGAAATTTTTGCCCACATATACACTAATAAAAATAAATCTGTTTCCGATTACTAACTATGCAGCACAGGTGCTTGTTTGTTATGAGAGAGGCATGTTCATTAATTTTCAGCTATGAAAAGTGCACTGTGCCATAAATATACAATTCAGAATGTTCTGCTGATGAATGGATACACAGATTGTTAATGTGCCAGAGTAGGGTATTGGGCATAAAACACATGCCAAACAGGAGCACACTGGTGATGTGCTAATGCTTTTAAATCTGGGTTTAATGTAAGCACATAACCAGCTTTTTACATTATTGCGCTAAGTTTTACCAGAATTTAGGGCAATATCTATTTTATGGGACATTTTACTTTCTACTTTATTTAATAGTGCTTGACACCCATACAGCACTGGTACCCAGGGATCACAAGGCTCTTTACAAATGTTAATTAATGAGTAAATGAAGTCACAAATCAGCTTATTGTGTCTGCTGAAGCTAGAACCCGGAAGTATAGCCTCTTCAAACATTAAAACTATTGAATGTGGCCAAATACAGATCTGTATATTTGTAATATTTGTAAGTGGTTAGGAGCAGAGGTTATTGGAATTGTGATGGCTACATAAGTGCATTGCATATATGGTTTCTCACTTAGGTTTGTGGGTGTAATTCTTCACTAATTTCATTTTTTTTTTTTACAAATTTTCTTCCCTTTACGGGTGACTCTACACTGAAGAAATAATGGAATTTGGCACCACTTTAATTGCTGTCGCTTTGTCCTTTGGAATACTGGGATTTTTAGTTTTACAAGGTCTTTAACCTTTTCTGCCAAAGAGTGACAATGCCTCAAAAAACTACAGATCCCAGGATTCTGTAGGATGCAGCCATGGCACTTAAAGCTTTATCAAATTGCATCATTTCTACAATGTAGATGTAATTTTTGAGAACTATTCATTGTGTGGACTTATTCTACACCACATTTGCCTATATATATGTGCATGTGCACATGTGTGTGTATGTGTGTGTATAAAACAACAACTGAAAACAGTGCTTTCAGCAGAGGAATCAGCATGTTCTGTACCTATCCAAAAATAATATTTATGTGCAGAAAATGCTTTAGTTGAGGACAAAATTGTGTGTGTGTGTGTGTGTGTGTGTTTTAACCTAGAAAGTGACCTTTTCTGTGTGGGAAGTAGCATTTTCTATGCAAGAAATAATGTTTTATGTTTTCTCTGTGCAGAAATAACCCAGGGGTTATTCAGATGTTGAAAATTATCTCGGTTGAATCTTTGCTGTTCAGATGTATTTAGAAAGCATCCAAATAAATTTTGGAATGGCTGCATAAACCCCAGTTACCCCAGGATAATTAATATCATTTTATCCTTAATTTTCTTTTTAAATCACATTGTTGGCAGTGTGAATAACTGATGCGAATAGACCCAGGATAAACCAGGATAAAACTCTGCATGTCTTGAATGTATTTCAACAAGCCTCCTCTAGGACGACACAGAGTGTGTTATACATCCATTTAAAGCTAGTTTTTCCCTTAGCCTAGTTTCTTGTAATAGTATAATGTCAAAGTAATAAATTCCACAATGAGGGATCATACATATTTCTTCTCCATCCAGTGATACTCCATGACAATAATTTCATGTGTGAGCAACCGAACTCACAGACATGCACAGAGATGCAGTTCCATAGTATCGAATAGCAAACCCGGAATGTGAGAGTGAGATTATTCACATGTATGTGCTAAAAAAACCAATCTGAATGAGCCCCGAGTTGCTGAGATATTGAAACATAACCAGGATATCAACAAGTATCGAAGAATATAAAACTGGGGATCTTGGATTTATCAATGACAATTGAGAGTTGAACTCCATAATGCTTTGCTCATCCAATGTATAAACATATTATAAAAGTAACTAGAAACTCTTTCCTTTCTTTGTTTATTGTATGGTAGTATTCTCGCTATGTGCTATAGTCTGTATTAAAAGCGATGGTGCAAAGTTTTCATTTTCATTTATACACAAACCATTAAAAAAAACGCATAAGGTTCATGAATTCCTAATGGGAACAAGATCCAACAATATATTTTAATAGTATTTGATTTTTACTGTTT
>NC_056529.1:11203567-11341067 GCF_019175285.1 Sceloporus undulatus | reverse complement strand
TGGAAATGCAGAGCTCCAAATTTCACTTGCGTTTAGACTTTGTTTTGAAGGGAACAGTTACTGTTATTTAAATATGTAGATATAATTTGGATGATTCACTAAAAAGTCCCATGGTGCAAGGTTTGGGAGATTTTTAACAACACCTTCAGGTTCACCAAAACACTCCTCATAAACAAAATAGTGAAAAGACACTGCCCTGATCAGGTAGTCTTTTTTTGAAAAAATCTTTAAATATTTTAAACATAATTTTTGCCTAAATTTGGCAAAAATGAACGGCAAATTTGGATAAGGCAAATTTCAAAACTAGTGTTCAAGAAGGGAATTTATCATACAAAGCTATTAAAGTGGAATTTTAACAGGGTAAATGTTTAACAGGGTAAATTTTTCTTTGACTGGTACACAACATCATGTCCACCCTCCTTTGGGCTTGCATTCCATTCATTACTGTAGTGCACCTTTTTATTGACAGGCAAATTGTCAATAGGCTCTCCCTCTTGGTGCTATCCTATTGCTGCCTTGGAGCAATAGAATCATAGAATCATAGAGCTGGAAGAGACCACAAAGATCATCTAGTCCAACCCCTTCCATACAGGAACTCTCAGTCAAAGCATCCCTGACAGATGGTCACCCAGCCTTTGTTTAAAGACCTCCAGGGAAGGAGACTCCACTACACTCCGAGGAAGTGTATTCCACTGTCAAACAGCCCTTACTGTCAGGAAGTACCTCCTAATGTTGAGGTGGAATCTCTTTTCCTGTATCTTGCATCCATTGTCCCATGTCCTGTTCTCTAGAGCAGCAGAAAACAAGCTTGCTCCATCCTCAATATGACATCCCTTCTAATATTTAAACAGGGTTATCATATCTCCTCTCAGCCTTCTCTTCTCCATGATCCAACTCCATGTAGCAGTTGCAATTGTGCAAGTGAGTGGAGTAAGCAGTCCATTCAGATTTAAGATGATCAGAAAAGGAGGGAACCAGATAACATTTTTTCTGTATTTTTCAATGCAATATAATAAGAGTAATGGTAACATGTTAGAAACTTTTAAGTGGATCCAGTTTTACAGAATGACCCCCTCCATGCCGTTCACTTTACCTTGTGCTTCTTGTGTTATCACATGCTTCTTGCACTATCTTTTGCCATTCATACTGCTTGCACTATTCTGTGCTGCTCACACTACCTTGCATTCAGCATTGATTCACTCCTATTGATTGGCGCGCGTCATCTGTCACTACTGCCAGTAAAGGGGTAATGCTGGCAAAGTGATAATGCTGGTTTTCAGTAGCCATGATGCCTCTGTCTTTCATTTTGGGTAAAAATAACAGGATTCTAGATTTTATGTGGAAATCGTATTATACGATGGGTCTTGAAATGTATCTCTCACATAATACACTGGCCACTTGTATTTGCAAAAAAAAAATTGTGCAACTTTACACAAATTGTACAAATACATGAATTCCTGTGCCAAATCTTGCACAAAAGAAATATTTTCATATAGGAATCAGTGTATCAAGTGTAAAAATACTGTTTTGTGGCCTGAAACAGTTTTTATGCATACAAAACCTGTGTGTACATTTGCACAAATATATTTTCCCAAGTGAAGGTCCATAGTATATGTTGCGATTGAGAAGTGAACAAGAAGATCGGTGAAAATGTTCATTTTTGCTTGCAGGAATGGAATCAGCAACAGTTTACATCCCTACAAATGAACAATCCAGCATATTTTCTGGGCTACAGTACAGTAGCAAGAAATGAACATTAGGCGATGAAAGTAATCTGTAATGTAACTGGTTCTTTTTTAAAAATACCATTTCAACTTTTGATAAATTGTAGTAATTTCTTGCCCTCTGTTCTGGTCTGAGGCAAGCCATGGCTTACTTTTGTGTTTGAACTTGCAAATCATCTTTTACACTTGTCTTATAAATGACGTGAGACATGCACCACTTACATTGCCCCCTCCCCACCATCTGGCTATCAGACTGGCTAAGCTGAAGCCTTGTAGACTTCTCCTAGGGTCAGTTATTGAGACCTTCTGTATTATTCAGGTTGGCCAGTCTCTTTGTTAGTTCATCACATCTCCTTTCTGGTTATGCCACTACAGTCCAATACTCACTCATATGGTTTCACCCAAAACGCAAGGGTCCCAAGAGGGCACCTACAATCAGTATTTAGTAGGATAATTTTATTAGCTCAATTATAGCAGACAAGAGGGCTTGGGCAACTAATATGGGGATTGAGCCTATGCATAATGGTTCCGAGAAGCAGGACTCCCAAGAGCAGTTCAATGCAATTTTATTTATGATCAAAAGAAATCACCATTCACAGGAGATGTCCACTCACACATACACTCAAGAACTAATAATATAAAGATGGTAGCAGGCAGTGACTTAAAGGGGTTTGCGGAGGGTAATACTGTACCAATTCCACTCCACTTTGTCTATTTTTAGGTTTATAGATTTATTGATGGGATTTTAACTGTTATTGAGTTTAATTAATTGGAATTGTTGGAGGGTTAGGGGTTGATTTACATTTTCATATGTTTTCCTCCATTTATTTGTATTGTATTTCTGTTGGAATCCCACCTCAGTCTGAAGGGAGAGGTGGGAAATAATAATAATAATAATAATAATAATAATAATAATAATAATAAGTCGCTCCAATTGGGGAATGCAGTGAAATGGAAATTGGTTCAGCAGCTGTTTTGGGACCCTGGAGTGACCAACTTATGATGATGAGTCAGATGCGATACTGACAGTGTCTTCCTGAATCTCAAATGAGAACAGATTGGAGGTCCCTTGGCAGGCATACAGTGGGTCTTCGGTATCTGTGGAAACGTGAATTTTGAGCTTCTACAGATAGCAAGCCCCCATTGAACATGACCGTGGCACCGTTAGGGACAGTCCCCAATGTCCCCAGTGGTGGTGTGTTCACTACCATTAGGGACAAGGGACTTCTTCTGAAGTCTCGTTGTCCCTAATGGTGGCACAGCCACATGCATGCTGGAAGCCAGAGCTCTCCTGGGAGCTGACAGGTTCTCATCAGCTTTTCCTGATATGTCAAGTAGGGGGATGCAAGTCATTTTTGGCTAACTGGCAAGTCATGAGAAGCTAGGATGGAGATAAGATACCTGAACATGGTGGCAGTTTTCAAAATGGCCTGTTGTAACTAAAACATGTTAGCCTGTTCTAGGTAAAACCAGGTAAAACAGAAACCTCTGTGTCACCTTAAAGACAGATTACAGCCCACATCATTTGGAGGATGAGAGGCAGTTCCCAATCTTCTTCACTGACAACCATCTGAATAGGGAGGACTGGAGGCTTGCTCCTGCATCTCTCCAGCGAGAGTGGGATGTAGTCTTTGGGGTTGTTGTTCTTGAATCTTTTCTTTCATACTAGAAGCAATTGTTCAGATCTTTGGAATGATAGACCTGGATAGGGAGCTGGGTGCTAATGTCCTTCATTAGGCAGTAAGATGTCTTCTTTACTGCTTCATAGACTCTTACAAGGCCCACATTTATTAATCTTGTCTAGTAAAGCTTATTGCATACCCTTTGGCATGAAATGAGAGTCAGTGTGGTGTAGTACAGTGGACCCTTGGTATTTGCTGGAGTTTGGTTCCACAATCCCCTGTGGATACCAAAATCTGTGGATACTCAAGTCCCATTAAATACAATGGCATAGTAAAATGGTGTCCTTTATTTCAAATATCAAAATCAAGGTTTGCTTTTTGTAATTTATATCTTTTTCAAATATTTTTAAACTCTGGATGGTTGAATCAATGGGTAAAGAAATCTGTAGATATGGAGGGCTGACTGTACTTTGAGTGTTGGACAAGGATAGAAGCATGATGGTTTGAATCTCTGCTCAACCATGGAAACACATTGGGTGACCCAGGCCAATTTACATTCTGTCATCTTAAAAGGAAGGCAATAATAAATCTCCTCTAAGTAAATCTTGCCAAGAGAATGCTAGGACTTGGGGCTGCCAAATGTCAGACCTGATTTGAAGGCACATACCAACAACAATAGTGCAAGTATGTAGTAGTTGGAGTATCAGACTATGACTCTGGGGACCAGGATTTGAATCCCCACTCAGTCCACTGGGTGACCTTGAATAAGTCACACACTCTGAAGAATCTTACCAAGAAAACCCTGTGAAAGGTTCACTTTAGGGTTGCCATAAGTTGGAAATTACTTGAACATGCCAACAACAATGCAAAAATTATTTTCCCCCAAGTTGTGTATCACACATTATTCCATCTGTGACAGAGAAGACCTGTTGGCCTGCTCTTTGCTGTACCATTTTGGTAAGCTAAAATGTAGTAGCAGAGGAACAAGCTTAGCAGTTGCCAAATGACAACAGAGTCTGTAGAGTACTGACTAGAGGTAGAAAGCTCATCTCTGGGCTTGACACTTTGGTCTGAGCCACCTTTCTCTTGAATCACAACCAATCTGCTTTCAGTCTGTGCTTGACTGCTTGCCCACCTGCCTGTTTGCCTGCTTAGTCATCCTCTTCTCACAGCTTGCTTTTGAGTCCAGATTGTCAGCCCTGACAAGTATAGATATAGGACAAGGTCCCATGGAAAGAGAAATGTGTGCCCTCTGGCTGAAACAGTAATGAGGACAAATAACTCAGTCTTTCAAATATATGTGGATTCATCAATAAATATGTACAGGGCAGTAGTGGTGGATATGATCTTAAGGCAGACACCATTATTTAAAGCTGAATAAACTGAAAGTATATGCTGACTGACAAACTTCTGTATACATTATTATATTTTAAACCCACTCTTATAAAATACATGAGGAAATAGAGTGTATCTGCCAAGGTTTCATTGTGATGTTTCAAATGCAACACATGTTTTCATTTGATGTTCACAAAATTGGGAATCTAAACCCCGGTGTAACCGAAGTCAGTTATAAAGTACCCTGCCTTAACTGCTCTAAATTCAAATTATTCCCTGTGGTTATTGTTTATGATGATGGTGGTGGTGGTGATTTCTGTGTCTAATGGGGATGGGCCAATTTCTTACAAAATTCAGAGTTCCAGTCAAATTATGTTGTTTAGTGCTTATTAATTCCATCCTATCTTTTGTTGTAAATCTCATTAATTTATTGGAGATGGTCTGACAGTGTGGAATCAAGTCAAATATGAAAACTGCCATCTAGCTAGAGCTAGGCCAACATTTATCAAAAAAGATTGTTTTTTTCTAAATTTTGTGATTTATTTAAAGGATCCCCCAAACAGTTGGAAAATTTCAGCCCCGCTTTCAAGGATATTGTCCAGAATGTCCCCTATACCAGTGTCACTGTTTGTTAATAAGGGTGAAGAATTGTGGCTGCAGCCAACACATTTCAGCTTTACTATAATAAGCAATGGTTTGGGCACCTGCGTCTTCTCATTATTCTGGGTTTATATTGAGAGTCCAATCAGTATTCTTCCAAACCTGTGGCTCCCTTGCGAAGGTATCTTTCAGTGAAGTAGTTCCAGGAGGGTTCTTGGAGTACAGTAAGTACATTCAGGGATTTCAGCATGGAGTAGTAAACTAAGGTGCTTGAATTCTATCCTTCTGACACACATACAGTTGCCCTAATCCAGATTTAGTGGGCTTTCTTCACTATGCCAGCTTTGCCAATATTGATCTACTAAAGCAAGTGTGGGCAAAATTGGGCCCCTGGGTTACATGTATTCAATATCCTACAACATTTAACAGATGAAAACAAGGACACATATGCCCACGCGACACCAGAGTGTGGTCAAGATGACTGAAATTATTAATGTAGAAGAATAAACAAACTAGGAGAGGCTGCAGCACTTTGTTTTTGCCTGGGTCTACAGCGAAGGGCAAGATTCTGTTCTGACCTCCCATTTCCTTCCTGCTGAGTTGAGTACAAACTCCTTTTGCACTTTGAATTGAGTTTGGATCATTAGAAGTAACCTGTGATCAAAGTGGAAAAGTGGGAGGAAGAAAGAGAAACTGGGATATTTTTAAAGCAGCTGAAAAAGTGGGATAGAAGATAATTAATTGGGACTGTCTCTATCAAATTGGAGCCCTGGTGGCGCAGTGGTTAAATGCCTGTACTGCAGCCATTCACTCAAAACCACAAGGTTGCGAGTTCAAGACCAGCAAAAGGGCCCAAGCTCGACTCAGGCTTGCATCCTTCCGAGGTCGCTACAATGAGTACCCAGACTGTTGGGGGGCAAATTAGCTTACTTGCTAATTAGCTTACTTGCTGTTCACCGCTCTGATCTCTGGAATAGCGGTATATAAATAAAACAAATTATTATTATTATTATTAAATTGGGGCGGTTCGTCTATTTCTTTATTAAATTTAAACCCCACCTTTTTCTCAAGATGGGATCCGAGGCAACTGGAAAGTGTGACATTCCCCCATGCCCCATGTAATCTCAGATCCCACCTTCTACCCAGCCTAGTTGTAGGTCAGAAAATGTGCTTTCTTACAATTATCTTTTTTTTTTTTCTGGCCTCATACAGGCCCAGAAAAACAAAACAATATTTATATGGAAAATTATCTCTTCAGAAGCTTCCTGGAGAGTAATCTGACATTTTCTGTTCAGTGACATTACTTAGAGGGGATACAAAGTACCAAGGTCCATGTGGTCAGTGGGATATTTCCAAATAAATACTAAAAGTAGCTGCAAGGATGCTAATCCAGAATGGGACTGCAGCAAGAAGGAAACTCGCCTCTTTGGTGAGTTCCCTCCTTTTCCATTTCTTATACATGTTCCATTTAAAACTTAGCTCAGTTGAAAGTTCCTTAGTCATCCATCCTGGTTTCTTGAGACATCTCCCATTTTCCTTCTTCATTGGAACTGCTTTAAATTTTCAGTGTCTCAATTTTGACAAACTCCTATCCATCCTGAACTCCCTTCTCTTATAGTATTACTGACCACGGGATCAACCCCAGTATTTCTTTAAGTTTACTAAAATCCACTCTCCTAAAGTCTAGAATATGTGTCTAACTATGCCTGGCTTCTTCTTTCCACTCTATAACAAACTCCAGGAGAACATGGTCACTTCCACCTAAGGATCCCACCACTTGCACCCCATTAACCAGGTCATCCCTGTTGGTTAGGATCAGATCTGAAATAGCTGACCCCCTTGTTGTCTCTTCCACCTTTTAGACAATGAAATTGTCTTCCAGGCAAGTGAAGAATTTGCTAGACCTTGCAGATTTGGCTGAGTTTGAATTCCAGCAAATGTCAAGATAGTTGAAATCACATTCAGTTAAGTTTGAGTGATCTCAGGGAACAAAATTCCCTGGAGTAAAATTCACAATTGGATGGTATTTTGAAGTTTCAGAGGATATGTTTTTGAAAAAGCTTATTTTGTTTCTCAAGTTTTCCCTTACTCTTAATGTCGGGGCAGTCTTTCTGGGGGCAGTCTTCCCCCTTTCTGCTATTGTCAATAGTATCTTTATATTTAATTTTCATTGGTTTTCATTGGTTATTATTATTCATAATTTCACCTATTATAATTATCACCCAAGCTATTAATAATAGCTCAAATGGAATTCTGCAAAGGCTGGTTAATTTTAAAATTCTCACAATATACATAGTCCCTGAACAACCAACACAAGGGACAAATGATCCATTTGTATATTTTTATAGTTAGGGCTCACTGTCTCACAGTAGAGACTGACAGATGTGCAAGTTATCCCTTCGGATGTCAACCTGGAAAAAATACAAATGTACTTATTTCGTACTCATTCACAAACATCTGTAAGTGCTGGTTTTATGTGACATCAGAAATGACAGACAGGTTGAGGTGAGAATGGATCTGAGCTGGCTATTTGCTCAAAGAAATCTTCTATACAATTGTGACAGTTGATGTGTACGGTCTCTCTCTCTCTCCTTCATGATTTTCTCCTTCATTTTTGGAGATTAATCAACAGGAGATATTCATCCCAGTAGTAGCATATCAAGGACTTAATTAAAGAGGAATGTCTGTAAAGCAACTCTTCCAAGTTGAGTATCTGATCTAGCTTGGCATCAAGAAAACAATGCTGGGTTAAAAAGTATTTATCAAGCTCCATGGTAGCCACTCTACCTATTGCAGTGATGCAAATATGCCACAGATAATCTGCAGAAGCTGCTATAACCCTAGTGATATGGGCTTTAAAGCCATCTGGTTCCCACACACCTGCTTTCAAATAACACTTCTGAGTACAAAAGATGATCCGTTTGGACAGCTTCTGCATTGAGAGAGATCCCCCACTGGAATTTTCTCCAAATGAAATAAACAGTCTGGATAAAGTCTGGGAAGAACTTGTCTTATCCAGGCAATAAGCAAGCTGCTCCTTCATGTAAAACCTGTTGATCAATGCTATCCCAAGTGTTTCTTGAATCTGGAGATGGAAACTAGGAAGACAACAAACTGACTTACATGAGAATATGGAGTTTCTTTTCCAATGAGCTTTTGGTGAAGTAGAGCCTTTATGATTTCAGAATAATTGTATAAAGGATTAGTTAGAAACATGGAAGTTCCCTTGTCACTTGTCTGGAAGGTGTGTGAGTTTATTGACAACCCAGCTTACATTTCAAAGCTTTCTTCGGTTGCAGTCAACTTCTCTATTCAGTTATTATTAATGGACATCCTCAAAAAGGTGATAGCTGTTCAGTCACACTTTCCAAGAATGTGAAGCAATCACAATTAATTCCAGCCATATGCTTCTCAGTATCTTGAATAGAAACTTTGATTTCTCTGAAACTTTTACCAAACACACACACACACAACACCAAACAATAACACTGTCCATTCTTCATATTTATTTGTATTAAGATTTTATAAAGGAAGGCGAGAAATTCACTAGGGACTCTAAAAGAAACTGTATTTGGATTTAGTACATGGGTTTTACATTAGGCATGATGTTGTAAGCACCTCTCCAAGACTCTAAGCAAGATTTCTTCATTTCTCTGACCTGTTCTTTATCTTTAGTTATCCTAACAATGCATCATAGTAACTGTGTGTGTGTGTGTGTGTGTGTGTGTGTGTGTGTGTGTTTATTAGCATGTGTTGTTCCATGGTAGAAAAATAATTCCCCGATAGGAAAATTGTGAGAGAAGGGAACCAGTTTTTGAACTGGTGATGGATTAGGGTGCTCTTGTCATCTCTGGCATATGGGTGCCTTGATAACAAGGATGATTTTAAATGTTACATCACCAAAGTGAAAAGTATCAAGAAGTCCTTCTCATTGATGATGTTCCATGCAAAAGACATTGACCTAGGTCACACATCATGGTAAAACAGATTTCTTTAGACTTTTTGCTTACTGGCAACAAGCAAGCTGACAAGCTGATTGATTTTCCCAACTTGGCTCCTGCTAGTAGGAAAGGACACTCCTTTTAGGAATAGTGGGTAAATAAACTAGGAAGCCTCTCTTTGTGCTTTATTTAATGACACATACTAAGAAAGTAGGCTTTCTGGCATGTGGCTCTAGCACTAAACCAGAATTATAACTCATGGTTTGTTCTTAAGATTGTAGTTTGTTTAAAAGAGGAACAAGCCAGGGACCAAAGTCTGAAACCAGGCATATGTGGAGGCCTTCTGATTTCTTTAGCATTTCTGATGGTGGAAGGAACCAAATGAGAATGTTTCCGCAGCATTTTTCCAAGTGCTTGCTCACTATAACCAATAAATCTATGGAGCTCTAGATTACTATTTTGGCAGGACCATCCTAATGTGTTTGAAAGCCCACCCTTAATTCTGGACATCAATAAGAGTTTAATTATTTCAAATCAACCTGCAATAACTCAAATATTTTTGATTCAATGGGACCTGAACAATTTGTAGGAAAAGAGAATTTCTGTGAAATATATGATAGCCTGTGTTTTCCCCTGGAGGTTTGAAAACAATTATGCTAGCGTTTAGCTTAGTATGTCTCTTCCAAACAACAAGAAATACCCCACTCACTGCAAAGGAACCAAACCTTGCTTGGGAATTTTTTCTTCCTATATGGGGGTTATACCCATTAGCAAATGATTAGATAGTAGATTAAGGGCCCGAACAGACAGACCAAAATAAAGCAGCTTCAGATCACTTTGGAGGTATGCTGTTTAAATGACACACGCATCTTAAGAGGCCAGAAGCTGCATTCCAGTCCTTACGACTGGAGCATGGCTTTGGTGCGGCTTCTGGACTCTCAGAACGCATGCAGCATTTAAACAGCATACCTCCAAGGTGACCCGAAGCAGCTTTATTTTGGCCTGTCTATTCGGGCTCTAAGTTTCCCCTTTCATTTATTTCTTGCAAAAGAAAAAACAATATATTGTTGATAAAAAGTTATAATGAACTTTTGCTTTTTGTTAATTTTCTTTCCTAAGACTTCTTGCTTTTTGTCCAGTGCATTTATTTCTTTTAAATAAAACCAAACTGCTAGTAAGAGGTAATTGCTGATCATGTATCTCTTTGTTCCAGACACTTTTATAAAAGAGTATGTATTATGTATGATGTGACCTTCAAATGTCATGGATGTGTTGTGCAATAAACTGTCAATATTTGTGGTTATAAGGTACTAGATGACTTTTACAATAATTGGAACAGCTATATTAAAAGCTCCGATCACTCAGCTGGTTAAAGGGAAAGACACAGGCCAGTGTTCATGAGGGACTTTACCTTCTGGTAAATGAAAAGTATTGCAAGGTGGTTAAGATGTTTTGTTGTCAATTTTAAAAGAATATAACAATTGAGAGTTGTTAATCTTGGAGCAATCATGTTCATATCAATATGCATACTTTTCAGAACAGGGTATATTTTTTTAAATCAATGGGAAGTGACAAACATTTTTTTTTCCTTTCATAAAATAAAACAAAATGCAACAGCATCCCAACATTTCCCCACATCACTTAAACTAGAAGGCTGCAAAACTGGAAGACAAGAGGGAAAAAGGTTTAGAAAATAGCTTCTGATTTCTGACTAAAATGCATAATGCGGTTTGGATTTTGACACAAAGCCATTTGTTTTGTTTTGAATATAGTTGCAGAAAGCATATGTTCTTAGTGGCATATGAATACTGGTCTTATTTTCCTTTTCCCACAATAAGTGCATTGTAAATTTGAGTGGAGGCAGTTCAAAGACCATCACCATTTTGCAGCCTTCAGACTACGGTACCTTAAAATAACCAAGACCTATTCAAGTCTTTTTAGGCGACAGACTCTCAGCACACATCAAAATCTAGGTGCAATTTAACCATGAGACAACATATCAGGATATAGTCTTTAAACATGTGTTACCCAGTTTTGTTCCTTTGATCCGGCTGTGTGGTTAGCAGTAGCTCATGGGATGAGTCTTAAAGGTTCAAGTTCCAAATATTGTTGTAAAAACAGTAGGTGATAGTCATCAATAAGGTTTAAGCTTACTCAGATGAAACTGTCGGAACAGAATTTTTCTTTAGCCATTCCCCTAACCACCCCACTTCATATTTGCTCACTATTAGAAGAATGCTCTTGCACAGTTCATACAGTCAGAAAATATACTCATCCAGATCTGGATCATTGAGATTACTCTATAATTTGAGATATTTTGTATTCCTGAACACTTGACAGACAGTCTTATTCTCCATACATAAATGTATATATGAGGAAGGAACTTGTCACACAACAGACAGTTGCATTTATGTCAGCTACCACAATGACTGGGACATACCCTCCAATATGTCACAGATTAAAACTGGGACAAATGGGGCCAGACAACAAACCTGTGATCAAGATGGCAAAAGAGAAGGCACAAAGAAGGAGAGGCTTTTTGCTTTATGCCTGTCTCTGCTTGGAAAGACAGGATTCCACTCCCTTCTCTCTCCGCTACTGATGTAATTGAATGCAAATTACTTTCACATTTTGTCCTCATTTTGCAGCAATTGGAGGAATCTGAGGACAAAGGGGGGAAGTGGGAGAAAGAAAGAGGGACATTTTTAAAACAGATAAAATGGTGGGATGACAGAGATTGGTTGTCAGTACAGTTGGAGGTATTTAGAGCATCTCAGCTGCACAAAGTAGAGGTCTACAAGCATGCTGCTACATGTTGAGTAGGTTCCCCCTTGCAGACATTGCACTGAATACACAAATTCTGGGTGACCCTAATTTTCTATATGTACAGTCATACATGAAAGGGGGCACTATAGAGTCAGCCCTCCACATCCATAGATTTTTTATCCATGTATTTAAGCATTTCCAGCTTGAAACTATGTTAAAAATATATAAATTTCAAACAGCAAACCTTGATTTCTTATCTTATGTGATATTATTTTAAAGTGCCATTGTATTTAATGTGATTTGAGCATCCACGGATTTTGGTACCAATAGGGGTTCTTGGAACCAAAACCCAGTGGATACCAAGGGCCCACTGTCCCCTTCCATTGTTTTAAGCTACTAAAATGGAGAGGGGGGGCTGTGTGTATTTAGTGAGTTTAACATGTTAACAGATCTTTTTCTTACTGTTTTTTTAAAATGAGATAGTTAAATGTTATAATTATTTTTGGGAATTTGTTCAGACTTGCCAAATTATACTAAGGCGTGTATGAACAAAGTAAGGAGGTATTGAGTATGATAACCACCACCTTGCTGGATATTCATTAAACCATCACATATGTCTGCATTCCTCATTCAATAGGTTTTTATTACACTAACAATTACTTCAGAACATTTCTAACTTCCTATTCTACATGACTGAGATAACTGCTTTCTTGACGTCTGGGGTATTGGCTATGTTAGAGTTATGATTATTTAAGGCATATGGTGGCCTAAATACTCTAAAGGCACCAGATCCAGTCTGATCTTGGTAGCTAAGCAGGGTCAGCCCTGATTATTATTTGGATAGGAGATTACCAGCAAATACCAGGTTCTGTAGACTATATTTCAGAGGAAGAAATTGGCAAAACCAGCTCTGAGTATTCCTTCCCTAAGAAAACCCTATGAAATTCATGGGGTCTCCATGAGTTGACGGGTGACTTGAAGGCACATAGCTACCCCCCCCCAATATGTTGCTGCTCTGAGCTTGATGGTTTTCCCCCATATAGTAGTTTGCATGCCCCTACTCTTAAATGTGATTTGTTTAGAAAGCCAGTATAGTTCCTTACTCACTCAGAATACACTTACTGAAAGCAAGGCAGTTTGGATCTTTTGTTTGCCTGTGTCACTCAAGTGACTAACAGGAAAATCTGAAGTCTATATTTTTCAGTTACCAAAAGAGCTTTTTGGTATAATCTTCATTTCTAATTACACAAACAGGACAGAGCTATTTTCTTTTCATTGGTAGGCTCTCTTCCAAATCGGCTCTAAAATAGCTCTTTGTTTCAACAAATTCTTTGTCGATCCATATTCATGCTTAACACTGTAACATGACCATACATGGTCACTTAAAAAAGCACCCTAAACCCTTTGATAAAATAACAAAGGCAGCAAGTTGTTAAGAGGCCCCAAATGCTTGTAACTCTTTTTGAATATTTAACATAAGGTCACTTATTAAATACCAAGCACACTGTTTAAAAGCAAGTAGCTGTGATTTTCAAAAATGGAGAAGATGAAATAGCTTTATGTTTTAAATAGCAGACAATAGAGCATTTTCTTTGACCGTTACATCCAAATAGCCTTTGCTTACTGCTATCTCAAGACCAGTGGGTATTTTCTGTCCATTATATGATAATGTCTAGCCCTTGGAGTTTAGGTATTGTTTAATTCTAGAAATTGTCTATAGCACTACTATTCAAAATGGTGGTTCTTGGATCTGTGCCAGTCCCAAAGCCATTGGCTGCTGGTCCAAGCTGAGTTTCCTGGAAAGGGAAAGAAAGAAATAGTTGTGGTCAATGGGCACAAATATTGTGCTGGAACTGGGGAAAACATTACTGATCCCCCACATCAGATAGCCTGAGAAGCACTGAGAAGCAAAATGTCCTCTGTTTTGACTAAGAAGCATGCATTTACATTTATATTAGTGTTTTCAGCTTTTTCTTTGTAATGTCCTACATTTTGTGGTGCCTTGTCCTCCTTTGCGGTTATGACATCTGGTCACCCTGATCACACCCATACTGTTTCTTTCATTACTTCCGGTAACTTGCAGTAGAACAAAATCAAAGATGAAAGAGATGCATTATTCTTCATATTTGCCAGGAAAAGGCCATTAGTAACACCTTTCAGAGTAATTTATCACAGTAAACTTGACTAGCCACTAAGCTTTGCAGCAGAATTAGCTGAACTAAGACTCCAACACCCAAATTATAGCTTTATTCATTTTCCTCATGGGACTTTATATTGTGCATGCCTCACATGTCTTGACCCCCAGACATGATTTCTCTTATGAGCATGCTTATTGAATGCTTAAGAAGCAGTTGGGAACATCCTACCTCCATACATGGCCATCAAGGACCCAATTAATTAGTCATTTTAGAATATATATTAACATAGGGGGGATACCATACAGCCCGTTTTTGCCACTCGTTGGTGCCACACCAGCCGCATGGCACGGCATCAAAACACTCCCTAAAAAGGAGCCATTCTAGGCGGCTTCTTTTTAAGGGCATCATGATGGTGCTCACATGCCATGATGACGACGCTTCCGGAGAGCGCCTTTCGGGTGCTCAGATGCACGCACGTAATTGTTGCGCACCCTGTGTGGATGAGGGCACGGTGAGATAGCACATGGGTGCCAAAAGTAGGTCTGGGCATGTATGGACTCCCAGCCCTACGGTGCTCTAAAATCGGCCCCAGGCCGGCACAAACTGCCAGTCTGTACCAGGCCCCAGTTCACGTTGGCTAGCTTAGTACATCTCAGTCTAATTTTGGAACATCTGCTTAGTTCTGTTTATTTCTTGAGTTAAGCTATAGTTGCAATACCACTGTATACCATTGTTTCTTTGTGTTTGAGTGCTTCAGTTACATTTTGAATATACAGATTTCCTCCTCTGTTTTTTACCTTTGAGAAAGGGCTTCTTTTAGGAGAGATGAACCGGCTTTCTTTTTTTCATTGTAAAACTCATTGGCTGGTACATCAAACCTGTACAACAGGTAGCTGATCAGGCCAACTATTGCTCATCAGCCATGTGCGATGACTCTCATGTTAGTCCATTTTGGGAGGTTTTACTGTCCATAGCACTGCAAAAACAAGAACTAAGATCTTAACAGGCTTAGTCCATAGTGAACAGAACTGGAAGTGGGGCAGCCATCTGTCCTCACTAGAGACCTCCCATGCTCCCGAGGGTGACCAAACTCTGGAACAGTTTTCAAATGGCGCCAAGGGTACAGGTGGAGGGGAAGAGAAAATATTCCATTGAGGTAGTGTTGCAGCTCCAGTGCCATGTTGGATTTAGGCTGTTGACATTACCAGTCACATCTGGTCTGTTGTATTTATGTTGGCTGCTTAGAGATCATGCAAGCCTGGATGCTCTATATAACAGAACTCAGAATGAAGGATGAGGCATTAAATAGCTGAGGTCCAGAAGATTAACAGGTATTCCAGGTATCACCTCCTCTCAACACAACTGCTGCTGTAAATTATTTGGACTCATGCTTAATGTTTGGCGGTTGAGTCTTGAGGAACCTCATTTACTAAACCAAGACTGTTTGCCTAGATATCAGTTTATAGCATTCTGTTTGTACAGTAGACAACCATATTAAAATATTTTAAACATGATTTATATATCCCTGTGATGAAGGAAGGAGCTACATCATAAACATACAGAGCAATCCTATGTATCTTTCTTTGGAGAAGTAAATCCCAATGTATTGAATGGAGCCTTAGTAAGTGTGTTTGGGTCAGTGGCTTGAATTACCAAAATAACATTAGCTATTCCATATATGTGTTTATTGAGAAGTAAGTCCCAGTGTGTTTAGTGGTATTTATCACTGCTTAAACTTGCAACTCCAGTAAATAAATAGAATTTCATGAGTCAAAATTCTGAGTTGGGATCATGGAGAATGTCTGGAAGGACTGAAAATAGAACAGTCAATGGATACAAAACTATTGATTTTATTGAATGAACCAATAAGATGTAGATGGAGAACTACTAATTCAGATGGCTGCAACATGAAGCAATTTAGAAAGTTCTGTCTATAGGGAGGGTCAGGGGGCACAGTTTAAAAAATGCCTCATTGCATCTTTAAAGCTGATGAATATATTCTCCATGGGAAGGAAAAGTACTTATAGGTAAGGTCTGTCTGAAGTAAAGCTACTAGAGCTATCTACTGTATGTCTACTTAAATCTAAAGGCCAACTCTTCAGACCACCCACAAGTTGGGCTGCTTCACTGTTGTGTTCAGTTTGCTTTTTCAGAGGGATTAGTGCTAAACACCACTGCCTTGCAGCCTCACCAAAAAAGAAGGGGGGAAAGAAATCAATTTTGTGTAAAGTGAAAATTAGTCTCTTAAATCTGCAAAGCGAGCTGTTTATCTTACAAATTTATTCTTTTTTTATTGGGCCACACATACCCTAGATAGAAAGATAAAAGAGAAATGTCTAACAAGCTGTCATTAAGAATGACATCTAGCAAAACATAACTAGTACTCTTATTCTGTAAATTTATCCTGAGTGGCTTGTTAGCTTTAGCTATCTGTTTATCTCTATTTTTCCTCTCTTTTTGCACAGTGTTTATCAAAACTGATTTATAAAAAAAAATCCGACCCTCCACACATGCTTCATATGTGCTTTCTTATAGCTTTCCTGTGCATAGTTCAGCATATTATTATTTTTCTGTTGAATTCTGCATACATTGCTGTGTAAATACAATGACAATCAAAATCCCTTGAGAAATCCAGAAATATAAAATAGCCCTTCTCCATGACTGCTTGAAAGACCACATAGATTCTGCATTGTGTTACCCTTAAATGCTGTGAATAATTAAAAAGTCTGTTGCTAGCTTTCTGACTTATACTTTGTTTTATAACTGGCCAGCATTTCAAGCAGAACAGAGAGAATCTTAATCGGTCATATATTTATTTTATTAAATCATTTGCTTTTATCTTTAAAAAGCAAACCCAAACTTACTCTTGTTAAGGAAAAGTTCATGACCATGTGCGATTCCCTCTGTAGGTAATTTAGCCATAACATATGGGAGGAAAGAGATATATTTTCATCTTTATTAGTTGTTTAGGAAAACTATGTGTAAAGTTCACTCTTTTATATTTCTTGTAACTACTTCTTTGCTACTCTGGTTCAATGCAGGCATTCCTTTCATCTCCACATACTGTACTTCTGCCAGTCGTTCAAGCCTTGATCCATTGCTATTAAACCATGTCTCAATAAATGTCAGAGGCATATGATGACCTGAGTCCTAATTGCTTCTGAACAGAAAAGGAATCATATCTCCTTTCCATTGGAAACAAGCACACCAGAATTTTCACTAAAACAACAACAATGACCATAGGGTTCACACTTTCTTATGTCACTTTCAGTAGGAACAATATATAGAAAACTGAAAGGAATTGCACACTGACTCCACCAAAGATTGAGAAGGAAAGTGCTTGAGATACTACTTGGGGGATCTGCTTATCACCTTAAACTGTTTTGAATTTGCTCATTCATGCAATTAGGTTTATCACTTTGCCTTTTGGGATTTGGTGAATAACAGGGTCCTGTGATAAACAAAGTTCCGTGTTGTATAAATGCAGAAAGCCGGTCCCTGAGCCATGTGGCAATTGGTGATGTGGAGTAGGGGGTGCCTTGTTGGCCTCCTTGCGAGGAGAACAGACTTTGCATTTGGCCCATGGAGCCAAGCGATGTCACATGCAGGGGGCAAGGGAGGGGGTTATTTAAGTTCCCCCTTCACATGCCATATCAGGGGAAAGTATGTCAGTCTTCTTGGAGGATTTGCAAAATGGGATGAGCACTATTTTGACAGGCCTGGTGGGGGGAAGGCATGCAGTAGGGAGATAAGATGTCAGACTGGCTCACACCTTGGCATCCACTTGTAATGGAAGGTTAGGCTTTGGAACTGTCTCCATGGAACACAGGAGCAGAGGTCTTGTGAAAAAGTCTGCCATTGGGGTGAATCTGAGTGGTTATTTTCTCTGAAAAAGTCATGGGGGTTTGGGAAGGAGCTCTCCAGAAATGCTTCTGAACAGTTCCTAAAAATTGCCTCCTCTGGGATGGAATGGGAACCGAATGGGAACTTCTGGTGGCAGCAGCGACAGCATATAAATACATACATATAAAAATACATAGCAATACAGGAAATGATTCAATAAAACAGGCAACAAAAGAACATCAAATAGCAAGTGACAATTTGGTTGGACAACAATGGCGTACTAAGTCAAACCATTGTGCCCTCTAGCTGATTATTGCTTATGGTGAGTAGCAGGGGCTTTTGAGGAGTTCCTAGACGAAGAGAGAACCCAGGACCATTAGTATGTCTAGGATACTCTCTACCAATGAGAACAGCACTGAGCTACAGCTCTCTTCAGTCAAGGGTCCCATTCAATACAGAATTATAGCACGATTATTCCATTTTAAGTACCATGGTTCAGTCCTGTGGAATCCAATAATTGGGAGTTAGGGGGAGTCTTTTTAGAAGTTTCACCCTCATCAAACAATGAAACCTCAAGATTCCATAGGATGGGACTTTGGCAGTTCAAGTGGAATTAGGCTACTATAATTCTATACTGTGAATGAGCCCAATGTGCTAAGTCAGGGTTTTGTATGACTTCTTATGACTCTGAAGATTATTACAGTTTTGAAATGTTTCACTTTTTATGTCCCTTTCAGTTAGCCAACATCACACTTGTATTATTAAATGTTAGCAAGTTTGAAATACATTTAGTCATAATAACTGTGTGAAAATAGGCGGCTTTGGTCTCAATGGTGGAGAAAACTAGGTTCCCTTTTCAGTTCTTTTCTCACACCAAAATCCAGGAATCATCTTCCCTTGGCCATTTGTACCATTACTTACAGATTTTTGCCTGGGAAGTGGTGATGCATTAAACAATTTGTGGAGAATCCTGGGAGTACACAGAGTATTAAAATATCAGATTGAGAGAATGTTGTAGTCACAGAATCTGTGACATGTGCTGTCCTACAGACAATGTGCTAATTGTCTGGATTCGAGGGAGTCAGTTAACTGAAGTTCTGGCCTATTTTGTCATTGATATTTTTTCAATGTGGAATGAAACAGGAAAAATTGGAGATATAATTTAGCTGTATTGACAGCCCCTTGCCTGCAAAATATGACCGGCTGTCATTTGTGTGCAGCCACAAGTGTAATTTTTAAAATTAACAGAAACATTGGGCACCATCCATTATTAACTGACCACTTTTAAGCCTCTTTGATTTCACTGGGAGAGATTTGCACAGGTTCTTACTCTTAAAAAACCAATACTTCGTTATCAATTAACTAGGGACTTGGAAGAGTGTAATACCTTCAGTATTATGCCTCTTACTATAAACCGAAATAGTTAACAACAATACTTATGTTATTACTATCTTCCTTGCTCTTACAACTTTTTAAGTGGCTTTCATTTTGCTTTGTATATATCTGCATATTGATTAACTGTGAACCAGATTCAAAAAAGCAAAGATACATTTCTCTTTTTTTAAAAAAAAGAAAAGAATAGAAAAGTTTTTTTTAAGGATGAGAAAGTACTTAATAGGAATGAAGCAAAGGAAGAAATCAAACCAGCTGCTGACACAGCTGTTTCTTTTCTTGTCTAATTCAGTTCAGTATAAAGGTACCATATGCTGCTTAAAACGACGATGGGGAAGATGAAATAATTTAAGAGAATAACAAGAAAATACATGAATTGTCAGCATTCTGTCAGATTTAAAGAATGAAACAGACAGGTGTAGTATTGACATGTTTAGCTTTGTGTTGCGTTAGCAGTTTGAGTGAGAACAACTCCTTGACATGTGCTGAAGTGATGTGAGAATGTTCTCTGTATTTCAGACATCGGAGATGAAGCGGGGAGATCTGCCGGAGTCCAGCAGCCAGCTTTACTGAGAGACAGGAGCCTCGGGTCGGCTATGAAAGACTGCCCCTACTGTGGGAAAACTTTCAGGACATCACACCACTTAAAGGTTCACTTGAGGATACACACAGGTGAAGCCTCCTTTGTTTTCTGGGAAAGAAAGCAATTCACAGAGCATCTTAGCTAAGAAACCCAGATGTAAACCAGGATATCATCACCACTTCACAGGTTATCTGTGATGTATTTTACAAGTAGCCTTTGGCAAGGCATTGTTTTATCTTTCCTCCACCAACCTTGTACTTTTACGGCAATTACGACTTACCTTTCAGGGGAGTAGTTAGAATCATTGAGCTGATTCGTAAAGATGGGACTCTAAAAGAGAGCAGAGCCAAATATTCCTGTGATTTTCGTGCTCAGAAAGGGAGTGATCCTTTGTTACATTTTTAGACTAACAGATTTATTTATATCCCACCCAATCATATGGAATCCGGGCGGGTTACAACAATAGAGGAGTACAGTATAATACAACACAATTCAAACAATATCAAAAGAATACGCTACAAATAAATAAAGGTCATAATTGATCCCTCCCCTCCCCAGCACAACTCCACTCAACTAATATTAAATAAATTAAATCAAAATACAAACGTATCATAATACCAAAATAAATACATCATAAAATAATATTTTGCTTTCAAGTGTTTTTCTGCATTGTGTTCAAACAACTTTTTTAAAGTGTTCCAGCAAATTGTGCCGTCATGAGCTATAGATCAGAACTCCAAGAAACTCCAGAGTTGTGTTCCATGGAGTAGCTCAGAGACTTTAAGGTTTCCCAGAGTCTTAAATGCCTCTTTTTGCACACTTTAGGAAAATTGGATGAAATTTTGGAAACAGGTGGGAAAAATGAAACTAAAACAACTGTTAGCATGGTTCTTAAAGTGCTATAGAAACGATAATTATTAATTATAATAAAAGACAATCAGATAGAGTCTGATTCGTGCCTTATTAACAAGCACATAAACAATATTAGTTTTTCTTATGCATGTTGGATTGAGAAGTCTGAATCAAAGCTAGATTCATCTGAAGCAGAATTGAATAAATGTCCGAACATTCCTGAGATATAACAGATTGTATATCTGCAAAAATTGGTGCGTTTCTCCTCAATTCTCCAAATAAAGAAAATATCGGGTTGGGGAAGGAGGGAGAAGAGGGAATATAGTTTTGTATCTGGCAGCTCTAACTTCTAATCCCACTAATCGGTTTTACTGGGATGTTTAGTACCAGCGCTTTAGGAGACTGTTAGCAAGATTTTTAGCAGGAACAAATCATAAATATTTCTTCCCCAAGTAAATCTATACTTAATTGAACTTAATTGAATTCAAACAAACACATTTCATTTGATGTCTTCCCTGAGTTGTTTATTTCAGTATTTATTCGCCATAACAGTGTTTCTGAAAACTATCAGAATTTTCCTGGGAAGAAAGCCTGACATTAAAAGAAAGACGATGAATGCATGGCAGTTTCATATAGCTTTTACAAAACACTTGAAAATAATATTAAAATAGATAGATATCAATTTCCATTAACTAAATAACAAAGTATGAGAAAATAATAAGGAAAATATTTTGAAATGGAACACAAGGATGGCATATGGGATATATAATACCAAAAATAAGAAAGTTATATATTTTTAAAGAAAAAATACAACTCCTTATACAGTCAGTTATAATGACAGAACCATCAGCAATTTTAAAGATATATGAGCTTTCTCAGTTTGTAATTTTCAACTTAGCAGATCCTCAATTTCTTGCAATACACTTGTTCTTCATTAAAAGTCTGGATCATATATCATTGAGTGATTAAAACCAACATTTGTTTTATTTCTACAATAGTCATGTCAGTATTTTGGGTATTCCCAGCATCTGTTTGTTAGAAAGGTACTTAAGCAGTCCTGCAAAAGTCAGTTTCCTGTGAACACCTGGCATTTTCAGGTCCATGCCTTAAATGACTTTTTCCTAGCGCCAAACCCATAGTTAAGGCTAAAGTAATCCATGGTGGTCAGCATGAAAACCAGTGGTTATTTATAAACCTTACAGAAGAACATCCCTAAGGATTGAAATAGCAGTTCATGATTTCTGTTTGCATAACTGTAAACAAGCAGTGTTTTTGTTCTTTTGTACTGTGTTGGCCAAATGGCTGTAATAAAGTTATTATATTATTATTCTTTTGTAGGGTATTGTCAAAAAAGTCTTTTAGTGCCACGGACTTCAACGTTTTCAAGCACTGGGCCCATGCTCACGCTCTAAGGAAAAACCAACTACTACTAGAGAGTTAGCTCTCCATGTCTATGCATTTTTTTAATCCATGGATTCAACCACCCATGGCTTGAGAATATTTTTAAAAAGTCTAAATTCCAAAATGCAAATCTTTATTTTGCCATTTTATATAAGGGACACACCATTTTACTTTGCCATTCTGTTTAGTGGGAGTTGAGCATCTACAGATTTTGGTATCCATGGAGGGTCCTGGACCCAAACAGATACCCAGAGTCCACTTTAAAATCCCAAATGTTTACTGTATCTGCCTAACTAGATATATCCCTCTTGCCGTCTTTCTCTGCCATTTTCCCACTCCATTTTTATTTGCCTGGTTTGTCATCTCCCCACATCATCTTTCTTTTGTCTTCACCTTTATTCTTTTCTCTCTTGACTCAGGGGTGCATCTACATTGTAGAAAGAATGCAGTTTGACACCACTTTGCTCTGGTTCCATCCTAAAGAATCTTGGGATTTGTAGTTTTCTGAAGTGCGGCCACTCTTTGGCAGAGAAGACCCTAAAAAACTACAAATCCCAGGTTTTCATAGGCTGGAGCTACAGTCCTTAAAGTGGTGTCAGTTTTCATTATTTCTACAGTGTAGATGCACCCAGATGGTTGCAAAGCTAGAGGTGAGATTATAATTCACAAGTTAAGGACCAAAGTTCTAGGTGAAGGACCATCCCATATCATTGTTCCCAATCAGAAGTGACGATCTACTATAAAAAGTTAGCTAGGGAGCTCAAGTGAGACTATATACTATATTCTCTAATTTGAAGCTGCACTGAGTAAATCAATTATCCTTGCCAAGCGAGCTTGTCTTTAACTATTTTCAGGAAGATTTGGAGACAGGATAGGTGTAAAAATAATTTAGGGGAAATAGCATAGGACTCCAAGAAGAGAGACTTTTTGTCCTTGATTTTTTTTTAATGCACATCGCAAAGTTGAGTTAAATGGGCCTTTTTCTTTGTTTGTCTACATGTCTCCAGATAACCCTATCCTTAACATTGCACCACTTGCCTTTTCTCAACTTAATGACATCCCAAACTTTTTGTTGAAAATAATTGATTGAATTTAAATTTCCTTAAAAGTTTAAGAGGTAATGTTACAGTATAAATTTCCTACCAAACACTAAGTAGGGAAATATCCATTAGTGAAATTAACTACAGTTTCTAGGTAGCTAACAATGTGGCGTATACAGTAGGGCATGGCTAATGAACACTGCAGTGGGTGATATTTCATTATACAAATTAATGCTCACATTTTAATGGGAAAGTCACATAATGAATCTCAGCTTCACTGACAGCAATTAGAGACACAGATTGTCCCCTTCTGGACAAGACACTGTTTAGCAATAAGCAGCTGTGTAAAAAGTCTTCAGGTTTGCAACATATATATGCTTTGGGGGAATTGGTGTACAGTTTATATTAATGTACTGAAGCTTCAGAGCTAAGGAGCATCCATATTTATTTCCTCCAGTATTAACTATGTAAAGACATGGAGAAAGACTAAATAAATATCTGAGATAGGATTTAAATTCAATTATATAGCTTTGCAAAAATTAAAAAAAAATATTCTGTCTGTTGTGCATAGAACAGAAGGTATTAGAAAGCCAGAATACAAGAGTATGGGATAATCATATACCTTTTCTTTGTCTTTGGCTTGCATCTTTCACGGGCACAATAGCAAGGGAGTAAAAGAGATTCAAAATGCAACTGGTATTTCTGACAAACAGATGAACTATGTGGAGAGCATGTGCATGATCCAAAAATAATCCCACAGAACCTTTGATATTCCATTTGGTTTCAAAAGTGTGAAGTGAGTGATTAGAATGATAAAAGAAAGTACTGAGTAGGAAGAGGCATAATAATGAACTAATTAAACTGTACTGCAGCTCCTTCTAAAATATCCACTCTGCCATTGATAAAATAGGTTATCAATAACTCCTCCATTGATTAAATCACTCTTTTAAAAACTGTCTGGGATTTTCTGAAACTTTGTTCAGAAAGACACTTATATAGTTTATTCCGTTATGTTTTTATAGACAAAGAATTCTAGATTTTACTGCTTAGTGCCACTTCCCAAGGAAATATCTCTCCCAGCCACTTTGAATGATGAAGAGCAAGGTTCAGCTCCCCACATCTCTATGCAGGAGTGGGGAATAACACTGTTTAAAACCCAGGAGAATGGGTTTAAGGCAGCTCAGAAATAAAGCCATTTAAAAACTTTACAACAACAACAACAACAACAACAACAATAATAATATAATTAAATTCAACCTAAATTCAATCCACTAAAAACATTCCAGAGAGTGGGAGCAGCCACTGAGAAGGCTCTGAATGAATCTTCACAATTATCCATTTCTGGGTCAAAACGTGAAGGTCTCTGACAGGTGGAAGCCCCCATTTCACTTTCCCTATTTCACTTTCACATATCAGAAAATGCACTTCTCCTCCACTGGATCAATATGCATGGGGAATCTCACATCTAATTTCCTAATACTCTATGTGGAAGAAGTACATTCAAAGAAAAAGGAGGACTTGGTAGTGAAAATATTATGACTTTGATAAAATGAATGTGGTGTCTGCAAGCTTCACTTCTGTAGTGTTTATCAACTTTTCATCTAGAGCCTGGAAAGGTTACTTTTTTTGGACTACATCTTTCAAAATCTCCTGTGCTTGCTGAAGGTTTCTCTGAGTTGTAGTACAGAAAAGTAACTTTTACAGCCTCTGCTTTGTGTAGACCTATCCACTACACAGAGCTTGTGTTGATTTGTTGAAATGTGGACATACTCAAAGACAACCTCTGGCCTTTGGGTTTTACAGTATGAGCAATGTAGAAACCGAAGGATACAGTGGGTTTGAAAAGTGTTTCATTTTGGCTGGATCATGTCCAATAGTTTTTAAAGACTGTGTTGTACCTTAGGTGTGAGAATTCTTAGCAAGGAATCCTTCAGTTGGCAGCTGGTGACTCCCGTGTCAGTGGAACAATGAATCCGGCATGGAATTCAGTCGTTTTAAATGATGCTTTCATGGTGTGGAATCTGTTTTGGAGAGAGAGTTCATCATTTTGTATGGCTTCATAAACTTTAGATTAGAACTCATAGTGGATTCAGCATCTGATAGAATCAATATCAGTGGGCTGCCTTGGGCCCTTTATCTGGAGACCAGCAAGATATAAACTATATATATAGACAGATCAATCAGAACCATCAGCTGTTGCTGTGTAGTCTGTTAACCTAGTAATACAACCTGAAGATTATTGATTCTATTTCATTTGGTTGTGTCATGTTTGTCACTGGAGATTAGTGCACCAGTTTTTATTCCCATGCTAGACACTGGAAATATTACACAGGGACAGATTCTATGGCATAGCTCCATCCCTGGGCACAACTGATCCCGTATACGACCTGGGCTTCTCCCGGACCTTTTAAAGAATGGGATTTTCTTTACATTTTGTTCTTTAAAAGGTCCGAGAGAAGCCCAAGTCGGGTATGGGATGAGTACTGCCCAGGGACAGAGCTGTACTGTAGAATCCATCATGTTTTTACATCCTGCGCATAGCATGGGAATAAAAGCCAGTGCAGTAATCTCCCCTGGGAACAGATTTCTCAAATGTTTTCCCTGTCATATGCCGTCGCATGATGTAAAGAAATGATTGGAAAAAAAAGTTAACTAAACCTTTTGGCACATTTATTTATTTAATTAATTTTTATCCCTCCTTTTTCCCAGCATGGGATTCAAAACAGTTTAGAACCATTTAAAATCAAATATGAGTTAAAAAGTAATACTACAAAAGATAAAGGAGAATTAGCCAGAGTTTGGTTTAAAACCTATGAGGTAAAAACATAAGTTTAAAATAGTTTTAAAAGCACACACACAATACACACACACACCCATTAAAAGTGGTATCTGCTGCATCAAATTCAAAACTAAATATCTGTCTAAATGAAAAGGTCTTTGCTTGCTGGTGGAAAAACAGCAGGGAAGGGACCAACCAGATCTCCCAAATGAGTAACTGAGCAATGGAAACTCAGTGCTTTTGTTAGTTATCTCCTGTAGGTTAGGTCTAGTGTAAGATAGAATATGTGGAATATATGGCCAAGGTAGGAGTGTACAGGAGAATCCATCTATTTTTGGCTTGTTTCACTTTCAATGAAGATTAATTTATTATGTCCATTCATAAATCTGTTCCTTCCCACTTCTGAATTAATCTGAATTTTTCAAGTGAGGAGGTTGATACTCAAGAAAACGTTTACGCATTGATAAAATTTTACTGTAAAATACATACTTGTGTATACATTTTGTATGTGTGCACAAAATACACATTGTAAACATGATGAATGAAAAAGGCGACTTTTTATGTGGTTCATAGAATGGGCTTTTCTTTTTCACTTGGGACAAAAACTTGATCTGAATGAAACAGAATAACAACAAGTATCTCAAAAGTGTCCCTGAAACACAGATTCAGAACAAACACCCTGGAAGTGTTTCTAAGTTGTTGTGTGCCTTCAAGGCATTTCCAACTTATGGTGACCGTGAGGCAAAGCTATCCCAGTTGTTTGTTTGTTTTCTGGCAAGATCTATCCAATGTCATGACAAAATCCTGCACATCCTGCACCAGAACCAGGGCATAACAAGGTGAAAATGGGATTAAAACCCTTACCTGTTGCTCCAGTTCTTCTGAGAAGGTCCAGACCTTCTGTTCCTGTGCCACAAAAGCTGTCTGCACAGGTGTCCTGCCAGGTCCCCTGGCATGTCTGCCTACATGGCAGGTTGCTCCTTCTGAGTTTAGAATGAGGTGCCCAGCCTACAATCATCACTGGGCACCTTCCACCAGAGGCCATCCCACTGCTGGGACAGTAGACAGACAGTGATATACAGAATGAACAAAGCTTGCCCCAACCTAAACTGAAAACACTGAAGATTGTAATGTTATTTAGCAAACATGGGGTCCCTAGCCCAAAATCATTTTCCTGCCAATTCACTTGACTAACAGGTTGGGGTTCTGTGAAAGCAAGCACAATAGATAATAAATTTAATAATCTAGATGCTACTTTTAGGAAAATTCCTAGAGCAATCATTACACGAGAAAGGGCTTTCTAAACATTTAAGATACAAATATTCTATTGAAAGGCAGAACTGATATCCTTGATTTTCAGCAAGTAACTAATGCCAGGCAGACTAATGCAGTATATAATGTCATTTACATGCAGTCTTACTAGAGCTACAAAAAGATAAATGAAAAATAAATACGATGTTTTATGTTAAAAAAAATGATTCCCCACCAAAAAAAAAGGGAATTTAGGGAAGTAGTGATTGCTTTTCTCTTGCTCAGAGGTGAAAAACCTCATGGAAGTCAACAGGTTTTTTTATGGGTGTTTTCTTGTCCAGGACGAATTTAAAAATCATCTTCACTCCCTGCTCAGAGGCACTTGTTTTATGTCCCACGTATGCAGAGAGTGAAAATCTCACGATTACTCTATTTTTTAGTAACTTCGGGAGTCTTGAAAATGTTAAACCCATTTTTTAAAAAAATATTTAGGATGTATAGCCTTTCAACTAGAATGTTTTCTCGCACAAACAATACGGCTCTTGGTTTTTGTATGGAGGCAGGGAAGAGAGGTAAAAAAAACAATGAAATATTTGCAGGGCTTAGTTCACAGATGGCTTGCCTTGGTGTTTAGATCATTGCAGAGGAAGAAAACAGTGGAGAGAGAGAGAGAAAAAAATACTTCCTTGTTGTTTAGGTTGCTTAGAGAAATAATTGCTGTTATTGACAGAGCACTATTAAAAGAAGCTTCCAGGACTGTCAGACTCCTGTCTGTTTCAATGACTATTCCAGCATTCAGGTTTGCAAGGGAACCCTTCATTGCTAACAAGTGCTCAGTATACATTTAAATTCACATTTATCTAGACATATTTTCCCTTCCGGATGTATATGTGTGAATTTCTGTAAATATTTCACATCTGTGCCGTGCCACCCAGACTTTGACTAAATCAGAAAGAGCCATACAAGTTTAGCACCGAATTAGAAATTTATATTTAATTCATGAAGATCATCTTATATGTTTTAGAACACTGTTTAAGCCAATTCTTACTCTGTTGAAAAGTGCTTATTAGAGGTAAATTACACATTTTACTACTGGAGCATTAGAGGTACCATTAGTGCAAATTTAGAGCACTGCAAAATCCAGTAGATAATGTTAATTTCAAACATAGAAACTACATATATTTTGTACTTCTTTAATGCTCATTTTCCCTTTAATTTTTATTGACTACTTTTTATCTTAACTATATGTTCTTAACGTGATGCAATTGTAATACACTGTAATGATATTAATATTTTATAGAAACTGTATTTATAGTTCTTTATTTGGAAACAATACAGCAGGTCTGCAGATCTTTGAATCCTTCTGGAATGGTGCCCTCCAAATAATGATAAATTACTTGTGCAGAATGCCATTTGCTAATTATATCCATGATTTACTGCAGAGCAAGACTTAAATCATTCATTTCAGTCTTGCGTAACAGTGCCATAAAAATTTTAGGTTTAAAAATGGTTTCCATGTGTATAATTTAAACAAATTTTTAGTGCTATTGTATACAGAAAAACATTGTAGTCATCCATTTGTTACATACTTTGTCTCCCCCTTCCTCCCTTGCCCCCCGCTTGTACTTTTAATGATCACTGTGGTGGAATAGTTTTGCTTCATTTTCATAATCATAGCTTTTAATTCTACAGCAGTTTTAGCATATTAGGCTAAGGGAAAGATAGCTAACTGTGTGTTTATGGTGTGACAGTCTTGAGTTGGCAGGAGAAAGCCATTTTTTTAAAAAAATCTTAAAACTATTAATTATATTTTAAGGAGAGAATAGCGTTAGAAATAAATTAATAGTTGTTTGGAGCCATTTTTAATTTAGAAGGACAGATCTTTTTTCCCCCCTCCAGTATATTTAATTTTACACTTATTTTCATTTTGGTAATTGCAGGTGAAAAACCTTACAAGTGTCCCCACTGTGATTACGCTGGTACTCAATCTGCATCACTGAAATATCATTTGGAACGACACCACCGGGAACGGCAGAATGGAGCTGGTCCACTCTCTGGGCAGTCTCAAAATCAAGACCACAAAGAAGAAACATTGAACAAAGGATCAATGTTCATTAGACCCGAGGTACTGAGAGGGGCTTTCAAAGGTCTTCCTGGTATAGATTTCCGGAGTGGCATGGGATCGCAACAGTGGTCACCAGGAATGCTTCCCTCCGGAGAGCATCCAGGCCATTCAGTTGGCATGTCTTCAGAGGTTTCTTCTGACAACATAAAAGGTTCTGACATATCTTCCAAAGGGACACGCTTTTCTGAACTGGGCCGAGCTTATCATAGCATGGTTGGAAATGGAGTGAATTTTCAAGGGTCACTGCAAGCTTTTATGGACAATTTTGTCCTCAGTTCCTTGAAGAAAGAAAAAGAAATGAAGGATAAAGTTCTGTCTGATTGCCTTCCCACAAAAACTTTAGGTTCAGATAGTGGTGAGGAAAAAGTCTCCGGGAAAACAAGAAAAACAGAAAAATCACAATATGAACCTCTTGACCTTTCTGTGAGGCCAGATGCAACTAGTCTTCCAGGTTCATCAGTTACAGTCCAAGACAATATTGCTTGGCACGGCTGCTTGTTTTGTTCCTTCACAACATCGTCAATGGAGTTGATGGCTCTCCATCTCCAAGCCAATCATTTAGGCAAAGCCAAACGTAAAGATGGTGTTTTAGGTCCAATTCGAAATGGTAAAGACCAACCTAGAGAAGCTGTTGCTTCGGTAAATAAAGCCAACTTGCTTCCAACTTCTATACAATCCAACAAAGATCCATTGATTTCCAGTCTAATTGGTCAAATGGACTCAGCTTCTGAAAGAATAAACCAAGGATCCAAGGAGTCACTAGGAGAACAAAAGAATACCACTTGGCCTGGTCACATGGATTCTACTTTTTATAATTTTGCAGCAGACTTCTATAAGCAATTTGGTGTCTACTCTGGAGTTGTAGGAGCACATAATTCTTGCACCACCGGTGAAACTGAGATAAAAACACCATCTGAAGATGATTCTACCATGTTACTTTCTGACTCTGTAAATAAAAGTGCTACTGATGACCTGTCAGATATAGCTTCATCTGAAGATATGGAGTCCTCCAAGGAAGAGACCATTGATGATGAGGACATTGAAACAGAATCTGATCTTCTGAACAAACCATTGTCCAGTCTGAACAAAGACGACGCTGACAGAGGGGACAGCATACAAGGTTCTGTTGCCTCAAAAACATCGCAAGGACTAATATCCCCATTGCTGCCAACTGAAAAGCAGTGGCACAGTCAGAATCTGCTTCCCGCTCATGAAGCTGCACAAAGTGCAATGAAACCTGAACAAGCTCAAAGTGCACAGGTCCTGGAGAAGCAAGTAAACATGTTGTCGGTCCTAAGAGCCTACAGCTCTGATGGCTTAGCAGCCTTTAATGGACTTGCAAGTAGCACAGGAAGTAGTGGATGTATCAAGAGACCTGACTTGTGTGGTAAGTTTTAGAATCCTTCTTTCAGATCATTTCCAGAAAAAGAAATACTGAATATGCCTAAAATGTCTTCGTTAGTAAATTTGGCTTTCAAAAATGTTCAAAAAACATGGGGCAAAATTCTAATTTGTTACAAAGCATGGACCTCTGTTGAAATAAATGGTGCTTCATATCATTCTCTGTGGCCTTTATATGTGGTCCAGGCCATTAAAATACATTAGATACTTTTAAATTAGATGAACAGTTATATAATGTGTTATATTTATGATACATGATCAGGACATCTACTGTTTCATTTTTAATAATCGGATTTCATTTTATTTTTAAACTGATGTGGTAACTTGCAAACTTTTCAGCATTTGAAATGAGGAAAAACACTGGATACTGTGCCAAGCCTTAGCCTAGCTTGCTTTTTCTAATTTCTTCCTTTGTGTTGAATAACAGTTCATTGAACATGTTCAACAGTATATACTTCAAATAAAACTCCAAGCTATCCCATGTGTGGCTATATTTTTATAGGGAAATTCAAAATTTATTAATCAGGCAGTAATCTTTCAATATTTTCAAATACTATGCAGCATAAAGTTTCAGTTTTCTTACTGTGATGTTCAGTATTCTATTAATGGTAGTTATGGATATTAATTAAAGAAACAAACAAACCAATATGCTTTCTGCAGGGAACAATTATATGGGGAGGAGGGTTATCAAATGGTAGTATGTTAATAGGTTTTTAAAGACTGCATCCACACTGCAGAAATCATACAGTCTGACACCACTTTAACAACCATGGCTCAATGCCGTAGAATTCTGGGAACTATAGTTTTTTGTGGCACTAGAACTCTCTGACTGAGAAGGCTAAACATCTCATGAAACTAGTTTCCAAGATTGCATAGCATTAAACCATGGCTGTTCAAGTGATATCAAACTATATTATTTCTGCACTCCAGTTGCAGCCTAAGGGGTGAAACACTGTCCATTTGGAGCGGTCTTCTGACACCCCTTTCAGTGCTGGATCAGGGCTGAAGCAACTACGTACCATGGCCCCAATCCAGCAGTTTGCTGGTGCTAAAAAGAACAGCAAAATGCCACTCCTTTTAGCGCTGGCAAAAAAGCGCCCTTGCCACCATGGTGGCAGTTTTTCGGCACTCCTTTGGTGCAACACATTTAAATGCTGCACCAAAGACAATCCGTGATATCCCCCACCATGAGGTCAGGTGCACAGCATGATGCCGGCGTTGGGGCGTGCAGACACCATGCCCCCACTCTCCCCCAGGCCATCTGTTCAACCCCCAAGTGATCTAAGTAAGTTTCAACATAATGTTCATATGAGTTTGTTCAGGTAGAATTTTTTCCCTGAAGTGTGATAGTTGGAAAGTCTATAGCATATCATTCTACCACTTGGCGATTCCAGAATTCATACTGTGTCAAGGGAGGAACTTTGTGTGCCATATGGTCTGCCCTATCATCTGTTCTAAGACTCACCATTACGCAAAACCCTTAAATCAGATTGCTTATAGAAGTCTGTAGAGGCTGGTTGCACAAGCAATGAAAAGCTTAGGTTTAGGGTTATGCTGTCTGGTGTGGAGGCCACAGTATCATGAGCCATGATGTAGGGCCCCCACTGCAAGCATATTCAAGTTGTGAGGCATAGTGGAGTGCAGAGTTGTAGAAGCTCAAAGCCGAAATTCAGATAATTAACCGGGAAAGGGAAAGCATACAATAAGCAGCTTAAAAAACAGCATTTAGCTGGGATAGGGAATGGGAGTGCAGTGCTATACCTCTCAACTTTGTCTTGTGTAAATCAAGGCCACCCACGCTGTGTAGCTCAAAAATATGCTGGGGTGTTTATTCAAAAAAGTATATGTGGCAATGCTGATTTACTAAATTGAAGGTTATTCCATCGAGGCAGAGGTCTATTTTGGCAGAGGTAAAAATTAAACCAAAATAAGTTTAATTGGGAGTACGTATCGTAGAGATCCCCCTTCCCTGTTATTTTATTTTATTTTTCTACTTAGGTGAAACAGCAGGATGGTGAAGGGAGACAAATAGCACTGTAACTATTCTGCTCTGTTTCTCTATCTCTTTCTCTACCATCATCCACTAAAATGCCAATAAGATAGGCGGGTTATAAACCGCCGCTTTGAGGCGGTCTGCTGTTGCCGCCGCTTGGTCCGCGCGGGAGCCGTAGCACCCACACCGTGCGGCTCCCGCACGGACCGAAAAAGAAGCTCCAAAATGGAGCTTCTTCTTGCGGTGCCTCTGTGACGTCGCGAGGTGCCAGGGGCACATTCGCGACGTCACAGACGCTGAGACACGTTCGGACGCACAGCGTCCAATACGTAAAGATGGCGCTGGCCGTGTGGAATGGCCGGTGCCATATTGAGTCCGTACTAGAGCCAGGGGCGTCTAGAAGAGACACCCGTTTTTTAAAATGGGACGTCCTGTGGACGTCCCAAGTGGCGGTTTGTCTTCTAAATTGACACCTACTATACAGCTCAGTTTCATCTTTGGCAACTGAAGAAGGTGGAAGCTGAAACACTTTGCTTTTGATATATATATTTAAAGTTCTGTTTGTTAATATATATGACAGACAAACTCAAGAGAGACAGAGAGAGACAGAGAACACTATGGAATTTCTGTTGAAAAACTCTTCTGGAACATGGCCACATAGACCGAAAAACTCACAAAAAACTCGTCTATCTATAAACCTACCCAGAAATGGTCTACTGTTGATCTAATCAAGTGGCCAAATGGTAGACACTTGGAATTCACAATGCCATGGATATCCATGGCTAGGCTGTGCATATATTTTCAACATGTAATAATATGTAAAAGTTGGCTCTGAACTAAAGAGTGTGTCATGGTGTGCTCAGTATTCATAACTATACAGTGCAAAGAATGTTTTCCAAGTTGTCAAAAAGGGGGGGGGAAGGTGGGGGGAGACGGAGAGAGATAGAGAACACTATAGAATTTCTGACAGATTGAAAAATATTGACAGCTGTTAATGTTACGAAGATGCGATTCAGCCCCATGACTATAAAAAGAGGGCTGCTCCCCAAAGTCTAAAATATAAACTTTACCAGTTCCTAATTTTAGGGAAAGACTGTATTCAAGTTTAAATACTTTACCTTGCATTAAAATATTATATCGGCATCCTGTATTGTTGATGGTGATTACTCTTGAAAACAAATTGGTTACATGTTTATCTTTCGAGTGGTTCAACATTAATTTTCATGAATTGCTTGCTTTCATGAAAGTTTCACATGCTGTGCCTTTTAACTAAGATATGGCCCTGCACCCTACCAGGCTGGCCTCCTATGTATTCAATTATTTTTATAAGTGGAATTGTATTTCTTAGTCCTCCTTTTCCCCTCTCCTCCAAAATATTATTTTAAAAGTTTCAGTTGATACTAGTGTTATTCATTTTTGCCCAAGTTGCCAAGGTTGTGGTGGCATTACCCCTACTTTCTGAACTAATCTTCATAAACATTTTAAATCAGTTTGCTTGGCAGAGTTGCTCAGCAATTGAAAAAGAGATAATTATATATGCAAAGTAAAAAAAACAAAACACGGTTACCACCTAGCATTATTATAATTGGAAATGAAATAGCTTTCCTGAGCTGTTACCAGAACATGGTTTGTCTCATGGTCTAACCTGGCCTGACCCGGAATTAAAAATATAGTCTAAGATACGATGCACTTTGTTATCTAGTGACAGCCAAATCAAGATTTTGGTCTCTTCTCCCATTACAAAAAACCTGCTCCAGTGTTTTTTTTCCAGCCCTCTCCAGTAGATTTTTTAGGATAGTTAAGGAGTAGCATTAATGATTGGGGAAGTCACCAACTCTGGAAAAAGAAATGCTATCCAGCGAAAGATTTGGGCTCTTGGTGACATCTTCAACACATTCCAGGCAGCATTGTGTTTAGTGGTTCTGTGCATTTACTGTTGAAATACATGTTTCTTCAGTGGGTGGTTGCACACAGCTGTCGTAATATATGACTGTTCAACTAGTAGTTAGAAAATATGTTAGCAGAGTATAATTCATAATGCAGGCATCCTGGGACTAGAATGAAGATGGGGTGAAAGTTAGGTTATTAGAAAAATTATAATTACTTCACTTGGTGAGTTGCATTTAGAGAGTATTTACTACTGGATGGCTTGAAAACTAGTATCTTAAAACAGCTTTTACTGAAATATGCCTGATGTCCTTAGATCAGTTTTCAACAATCTGGTGCCTTCCAAACATGTTAGATTACAACATCAGCCAGCACCAGCCAACATACAAGGAGGAAGAGATCTTGCAGCAATAACATACTCCTCTTTTTAGTTCCGATGCAAGCATATTTTGGGCCATTTTGATGCAAACATATATTAATGCAATCCCAATTTTGTAGTGTTCTTACTAATCCAGATTCAGTTGATCTCAGAATTGGGCCCTGGCAAACACTGGGACTATTTCATGGGGTACATTTCAGTATATAGAGTCTACCCATTATATGCATGTACTACAGGCATACATATCCTTTTTGTCTATTGTTTATGCTGCAGAAAGGTGAGCCCCATCTTTTGCAGTATACATATGGAAAATATGCATTTATGCCACATATTGTAGATTACATGGTGAGTATATGTGGTATATTAATAGTATTCTGTTCATGATGTCATCATAAAATAGCCCAGACTTGTTTCCCCCACAGGTTAAATGCACATATGGATCAGATGATAGCCTGTTAGGTGACTAGACGAGACAGTTTACCCAATGAGGGCAATTCATTAATTTAGTGTATTTCAGTTTAGTGCAGTTAACAAGTAAATGTTTCTCATCTATTATTCCAGATCTCTCACACAGTTTTGTGTTATCCTATTTTCACTCTGAATGTCAAATGTGTATGATTCACCTAATATGTATGTGATAGTGAGGCAGTTAGCAGGAATTTTCCATTAATACAGATGCCACATTCCAACCTTTCTACTTGACTCTGCCCCCTCAGCTAAACCTCTCTGTCTCATTACTCACAAAACAGTGGTCACTAGTTATGAAGCCAGACATTGACTCTACTATCTTTGGTCTCTTGTACTTAAATGTATGTTTTTAGCAACCCTATTTCCATGTGCAGTCCAATCAAAAAACAATTTCCATGTTTGCCTGCACCATGTGCACAAACATGTTCTAGGATCAGTTTCACTGGTAAGAAGGATGGCTTTTGATATTATCTCTTTCATCATGTGTTTGTGCCTTAAGGTCCATTCTTATGGTACCTTGTAAAAGAGGAATTGTGCTAGAGGTTTGTATCTTCTTATTTGGTTGTCATCCCCATAACGTCCTTCAGGCTATTTGTGGCACATTTGTGAAACCAACTGCTGCTGGTTTCATATGGTTTGCCTACTTTATTTGTATAAAACAGTTAAAGTAGACCAACATTAGTCCAGTTTCAGAGATGTGTGACCATTCTTTGTGTTCTATTATATTAGGGGCAAAATAGCTCCTTCATAAGGAGCTGGTGGCTGGGACATTCCTTATACCCCACTATTGACCATCTTATTCCATACTGTTTTTCTTGTCACCAAACTGGCTGTAGGGAGCACTTCATTGATTTAATGCAATGTCTACACATACATGTGTGCAAAACAAAATGAGAGAAGAATTACCGTTCACTTATATGCAGTAGCCTAATCTTTTTTAGGCTTAGGAGACCACATTATTTGTTTGTTTTTTTAAAGAATTATCCACCACAGTCATAAGAATTCAGTGGGAGTTATTGCAACTTAGCATATATTAGGGTTACCAATATTTTGACAAGCAAAAAAGAGGACACATTTACCGACTAATTCAAACCATCACTCACAATGGTGACACTCACTTTAAATTCCCTGTAAGCTCTGTGCAGTTGTAATAGGAGACACTGCCAGTCCGGTGAGTCAGTCCAACAGATAAGACAGACCTTCCTTGCAGCCAGGCACCATTCTGGTGACCATGGCAGGGCACCTTTTTCTTCTCCACTGTCTTCCCCCCCTACAAGCCTTCCCCTTAGGTAACTCAAACAGGGCTCTGTGGCATGCGTATCTTCTTCCTTCTCATGTTTCTACTACCTGATCACCCACTTTCTCCAGTATGGATCTTATAAGAAAATTCAGACATTTAAAAAATCTATCAAGAGAGAAATGTCAGCTGTGAAAAAAAGGACAGTACAGTAACCTAGTGCATGTAGGATTACAATCCTGACTGGCTTAATACTGAAACCTTCTACACTGAGGTGCCCCCAGTTGATATAAGCATATTAATACAAGATAAAAGAACATCATTTTAAAGTTTAAAATACCAGTCTTAAGCATTATACACTCGGCACATGCTTTATACATTGTGCTGTATGAGTATGTGTCCCACAGTGAGTAGTAAGTGGGCAATGAAGCAACCACACTGTACACATAAATGTCCCTAATGAAACTATGGAATCAGTTTGTACTGTTTTTGTTGTGATGTGTGAATTGGCTTCAATGTTCATCCACCATTGTACCATTTTTAGTGGTTTTCCTTGGTGATTCTGTCATAGTTGTACTTTGTGATTGTAGTGTCCAGTTTTAACCTTTCTCTACCACGTCAATGTATCAGTATTAGCCAGCCTTAATTAGGTGTTATGAAGTTAAATTAATGAATGTTTATAAAACACCTTGTACATTTTCTCCGAAAAGAGAGGGTTATACTATATTACTTTGTGTCCTACATAGATACATGTTCTCTATCAGTAGGCCTATTTGAGGTCTGCAGTTAGTTTTCATCTTGTTTTAACCACTGCTGGACAATAGGGCAGAATAGAATATGAAAACAGCCCCTTCACCATTATTTCTGAAGGTGTCTGACCTTTCTCAACAGATTTGAATTTAGTATTATAATGTCTAGTCTTTCACAAGACATTCTCGGTTGATGCTGAATATGCCTGTTATAATAATAACATGGATATTTTTCTTGTTAGAACAAAACAAGGCTATATGGTCACTATGTTACTCCCTGAGAACAGTAGTTGTGTGGATAGTGCATTATGTACTAGATGATACTGCATTTAGTTGTTAAGTCAGGAGTTTTCTGTAACTTTTACTACAGTTGTTGTCTATTTTCCTGATGAAGTACCATCTAAGTCTTCCATGACAGTAGTCATATCTAGGACTTACAATATTCAGAATTAGATGTGGCCATTCATTTATGTCAAAAATGGTCCAGGTCTGCTGTCTCTCTTGTAGGGTTTATCTCCCTTTATTGTGGCCATACAATGGCTTATAGAAAGACTTTGATACCTATTTGGGATGGAATGAACTTTTACTATGCGTTCTTCTCCAATCAATCAGCTAATATATTTCTCATGTAGTAATGACAACTGTTCGTAATTTAAGTAGATATTGAGCCTCAGCTGTCCTGGACAGAATCAAGCAATAAGATATTACTGTCTTTGCTTCAGTTTAAAGTATGAATTGGAATCCAGAATTATGATAAACCCTATTCAGGAGCAGAAAGCATGTGCTGCATTGGGTTGAGTGCAAATCCCATCCTTTCATCTTCAGTTTATTGTGCACCCATATCTGGAAGTCTACAGTTTGAAGTAAAGGGCTTTCATATCTGCAGGTAGTCTTCACATGAATTAGATCTCTGATCTACTGGATTCTAACTTGTGTGAAGCTCATCCACAGATTGCAACGCTCTCCCTTTCTGACCCATCACTGTCTACACATAGACGTATGCTAAGGTGATCTTAGAAAGGAGGGGCTAAGGCACTCACCTTCTTACATGATGATGTACAACTGTTTCAAAAATGCCTGAAAAGGGCTATTGTTTAAGAGAGAGAAACATGCAAATGTTTTCTCTCAAAGCTCATGGTCACAGTTATCTTAAGATGTATCCTGGAATGATCTTAGTGACTTATGTTGGTATAATTCCCTAGTTACATCACAAATATTTACCTAACAGCCTAGTACCTTTCCTACAACTGCACAATGGCAGCTGGAGAGCACTGGGTGAAACTCTGCCCTGACTCAACTGGCATATTGATAGGCTGCAAAAAAGTGCTCTAGGACCATCTGGTCACTATTGCACATCTAGGAGAAAAGGAATGGATTTTACCCTCTGAACCTCCAGGATAAGTATACTGGTGGAGCTTTGTTCTCATCATGAACCCACCATATACTTTCTGCTTTTGGTGTGGAACACATGCTCAAAACGTTATGCTTGCTGCATTATGCCAGAAGATGAATACTATGAAACAAATGCACATACTGGCTCATCATGGACTAAAGCAACTGAGACCTTTTTTGGGTTTTGTTGTTCTGCACCAAGATTTTGCACAGCACTCAGTTATGTGTTTTGCCCAGCTTTTCAAGTCGTTCTATGAATTTTTCATGCACCATCCTTACTAGTCAATATGTCCCCTTATGAATTCATTCTAGTTAATATTATGTGTTGGATTGATGTGTCTACTTGTATCTCACGTCTTCATATTCATAGGTTTCTCTTATTTCATTCAATGTGTTCCAAAGTTTCAGGAAGCTGACACTATATGAAAGGGCACTGAAATATGTTTTATTATTCTTGAAATGTTAAGACATTACAGGAATTAGGAAAGGTTGGTTGGAGAGGTGTGTCATAACCAGTCTCTGTGTTTAGATGGGGGGGTATGATTCAGTAAAACCCAAAGTCTTAATCTTGGACAAATTCAAGAAACAGGCTTAAATTGCAGGATACCAATGTCTTTAAGAGCACTTGCCATGATTTTACAAAATATTTAACAGTCATGGCAATATTGTTAACAGAGAACAAAACCATTCCCCCTCCCTTTTTTTAAACAAAGGAATTTGTGCCTTGAATGTGCAAATCTATTTCATAGATATATTTATGTTACAGTAGTCATGTTCAGTTTGTAGTGGTTGTACAATATCCATATAAAATTACCCCCAAGAAATGCATCCATGATCCCAAATACGCAAGTTTCTCTTCTTTACTAAATAGCACCACAATGTTGCAGAATTATTCATGAATTGGGCAGATTTTTGCTTATACCATTTACCTTTCAACCAACTACTTGGGGGTCCTTATTCTTATGCGCGTTCCTTTGTTCTTAATAAAGTTACTCCATGTGTTCATCTGTGTTAACAGAAATCAGAACCTGGCCCTGAGTCCTAGGGCTTCAGCTGCTGTTGTGGATAATGCATTGCTATTTGCGTGGCAATATCCAACCAAACTCATATGGCTTTCTTCCTTTTTTAATTAAGTCGAATGCCAGCAGCCCAATGAAGTTTGTGTTCCTGGATAAAAGGGCTGGTCTGTGCCTAGTGCTGTATTTGCCAAATGGTTCGCTAGTCATTTCAGTACAAACAAATGGATGGTGTCAGTAAGTCTGCAAACACTGTTGACATTTAGCCTTGTTTATGTTACTTTCCTTTTGCTGCACATTTTTGGCTCAAAAAGCTACTGTTGGAATCAACAGTGACTTCCTAAGCAGCAGAGGCTAAGGGCTCAGGCTCTTCTGCAACTCACCCTGGGTCCACTTGCATTATTAAGTGTGGGGTGTTTGGCTTGGCTATCTTTATGTTTCATATATTATTTGACTATCTAAAGTTACAATAAAATTAGTCTTCAGATTTGCAACTAAAGCTATGTATGTGCTTGGCTACTCCCTGTTTTTCCCCTTTCCAGTTCTAAACTGAAACTATGGAAGCATCACTGAGAAATCTTGGGTGTTTTGTCTCATCTTCCAAGCAGGCAGATTCAGAAATGCACAATACATATTAGGTATCCGTCAACCACTCCCTAATGATTTAGAACCAGGGTGTTGAAAGATGCTGAAAAGATGGATTCTCTCGCCATTTCAAAGTAGCCAGATTCCAAAGTGTGATACAGATTCTCCTTCATTCATTACAAGTACAGAAAAAGGCAAATTGCCAGTATTCCAGATTAATTAACCAGGAAGTAGGATCTTGTGTGCAAGTGATGGTGCTTGGACCAAATCAAGCCTTTTTGTACTCTACAAAGTTCCTATGCACACCTTCCTCTCTTGAACACATTCCACTTTGCATCAGATGTTAGGGTGAAAGTACCAAGTAGCATTTCTATGCAGCTCCTTTCCATCCATAGCACATGGACTCTACAGAGGACTGAGCATGCTCTGCAGTGTATTTTATTTTATTAGGCTTAACTGTTAGGTGATAATTCAACACAATCATTAGATATGTTTAAACTCCTCAATTGCAGTGGGCTTAGTTTTACCTAAGTGTCCAAATTATTGTAGTCAGTACATTTGGTTGCTCAGAATAAAGTACATCAGTGGCCACATTTTACTAAATTTGTAACTATGGGCTATTACCTATGTTTTGAGACAGGTAAGAAAGAAACGTGTTAAATCAACTGAGATAGTTCTAGAAAAGTTTCTAGGTACATGGCAGCATTGCTTTAGTTTAACTGTTCTGGAAGAAAGCATGACTGGAATTCTTCGGTGACACTGAGGCAATCTGAAAAATCTAATCCACGTAAAATTCAGAAACGTCCAGACACTGAATTTTATGTGGCTCTACTATACTTATCAGTATTCACCATTGACAAGCCATGGTTTCAATATCATGTAAGCCATCCTAACATACAAAATTGCTGTAGCATAAGTGTGTAGGCTGTACTCAAGCACACGGTTACTCCTGAGTAATTCTCACCAACATAAATGAGTTTGGAACTGCAGCCATAAAACCAGCCCTGTGTCATTGTTTTTAGTCATGATACTATTATTGCCTTTAAAAAATGGTATTCACAAAATATGAATCAATTTTTTTGTCTTCAAAATCTCAGTTATTTTGAATACCTTTTTATTGTTGTACAAATGTGTAATCTCATTGACTTTCTGAATTGCTGCATTTCTTCTTCCTGGATAACTATATCACTGGGGGGTAAATGTAATTACCTGTTGCTTTGTTAACTCTTTAAAGCAAAGAGAAATTTCTATATATTTGTCAAAATGTAGGAATTAATATGTGTGTTCATTATACCATGTTATTGCAGCAATACAAAATCAAAGGCTTTGTAATATGTTCTGTTATGTAGGCATATGAATCTAGAGTATGGACTGCCATACATGTGAAACAAAAAATTCCTTCCTTTTTAAAAGGTTATTTATTGTCATTTCTACTTGAGTTTTAAATAGTTTTGAGTTTTGTAATACTTTAGGAGGGGAAGAATTATTGTAGGTATTTTTTTCCATATTCTTTTGAGAAATGCTTCCAGTTTAATATGTTGTACTGGATGTTTTTTTCCCCTTCTTCTTCTTCTTCACCAAGTAATGACAGTGAAATTCAATGAACAACACTCTGACATCCACAGTTTAAAACCTGTGATTGAAGTGAAATGTGTAAACTTCTGCTGGGTTATCATGTGCTTTGAAATAGAGTATTGTTGAAAGTAATTAGAAAATATATTAAGGTTTCCTGGTAATGAAGGCATGTAAGTTTTAATAATTGTTGCTTTCTGAATAAGTGTCACACTTTATCTTTAAATGTATATGGAGTTCCAAGTTAGGTCATTTCTGAATGGAATGTAAAACAATACTAAAAACAATGCTTCAATAACTTATCTTGGTGTTGCTAATAAAATTAAAAAGCTGTTAACCATTAGTATAGTTTGGAGTCATTTTGTTAATTCACTCAACAGTAGAACAGCCAGGAAGCTGTTTTGCCGGCTGAAAGACAAAGATCCAGCTTGAGGTGTTTTTACAGGAAAACTGAGCAATCCAACCAGCCGAGTCTCTTTCTTGTTTGAATCCCCTGCACCAAAAAGGCCAACTTGTTAAGGCGGAAAGCCATGCAAACACATTTTGTTTTGTCCGCAGCATAAAAGGTGGTTAGCTTGAAGGACGATATATGAAAATGTGACCTAGAGGATGTCTTGGTGCTCCTCCTCTTCTTTTACTGAAGCCGATAAATCCAGCTGGCCATAAGGTTGCCGAAAATTCACAGTATGCAAGATAAAATGCGAGGTGAGCCAATACTGGCTTCTCCCACTGGTTTCTCTCTCACTTCATCCAAACCACCTTCCCGCTGTGAGGAACACATTTGATGTCTTTCTCACTACAGCAGGAGGCAGAGGGGAAGCAGATAGAAGAAAGGAGAAATTGCAGATGCCTCGTCCCTTGCTTTGCAGGAGACCTCTAAGGTTATAATGTGAATCTCTGGGTTGTAACCTGGCAACCTTAGAAGGACTTCATACTGAGAGAACGACTGTGTGAGAGCCAGAGTAGTTGCCCACCTAGCTCAGTATTGTCTACGCTGAGGAGCAGCAGCTCTTGAAGAAGCATCTTTGCTCACTTTGATACTAAGCTGAGACCTTTTTCAAGTCTCTGTCTACCAAACATATTGTTTCCCCGCTTCTCCCACTGGTATATCTTACTTAATGTTATCACTTTGGAACAACATATTGATAGCTCTTTGTTTATGCCATCCAAACACCCATGAGTCAGGACCTGACATTTGAGTGTTCTGTGTCATGCTGAGAAAAATCTGTAGTTCACCAGAAGAACAATTATATTATTTTGGAATGCTTGGAAATAATACAGCATTTGTGAGATAACTAACATTTATCCAGACTCAGTGTGAGATTGTTCTCTCTCTCTCTCTCTCCCTCCTCACTCTTTCATAAATTACAATGCTCACTAGGAACTCTTTAGAAAACAAAGTTGGGGAAAGTTGTAAATAAAATATTCACCCTTAGAGGGTTATAACCTCATGCTTATGCTTTTTGTGTGCAGTTAGGAGAACACTGTCTCTATCCCATGAGATATAAAAGTGACAAGATGATGTCCCAGCCATACAATGGAACATTTGTGTGAACAGCATAATCTGCTATCTGCACTTTGTAATGATCCAGCTGAAGTCACATCACTAGTATGGAGGCTTATGTCACTAGTGCACAACAATCTCTCTCTCTCTCTTGCTATATGTAGTAAACACTATAGTCATTGTTCCTGATTTTCTTAAAGTTATATATCAAATATAAGTGATTTTGGGCCTTTAGTTTTAGTGATTAGTTGTTCATTGTGGATTTGTTAAAAACAAACTTACTCAATAGACTGTGTCTCAGATCCCTGAAGGGTGTGGCATCAGGAAACATATACATTACCTTTGTTCTTCTACTACAGGTTGCAGTGTTTTTCCGAAGGATTTTACGGTCCAAAACACACTGCACAAATAATTCTGTTTGAGATACCTTAACTTCTCTGGCTCAGTGCTAGGGAATCCTGGGAATTGTAGTTTATTGTGGTACCAGAGCTCTCTGACAGAGAGAGCTGTTTGTAGAATTCCATAGCATTGACCCAGGGCAGTTAAACTGGCCTCAAACTGGATTATTTCATGTGTTTTGGACCTAAATTATCAGTATCATATGGCTTGCAGTAGGACTCTAATACAAATATGAGAACAACTAAGAATGTACACATAAAGATGGCTTGAGTTCAAGTTACCTGAGTACAGTCTCCTTGCTCCAAGTTAAATTGCTTTTCAAATATGGTATAGGAATTCCTGTCAAACAGATTTTCATAATGTATGTTGAGGAGTCTGCTGTTCAAAACAGAAAAATAAATCCCATTGCACATCATGTTGTATATTTCTGTGCATTGGTATGGTTCATACAATTCATGTATGCTACACAGTTGTCTTAATGAGAGACTTCTATCCAAAGCTTGAATAATCATTATTTCATAGCCCATGGTAGATTGGGATTTTCAAGACATAGTAAATATTTTTTTTAGATATTGATCTATGAAATTATGGAAAATAGATAATCCTTGAAAATAAGACTCACCTAGTATGAGTTCATTGTATATGGCCTAAAATCTTGACAATATCCTCCAACTGAAGATTCTTTCTGGAAGGCCATCATTAGTTCACTACAGTTCTTATCTCCTAACTCTCTCTTTGACTGTTAGGTTTCATGTTTTTGTGGTCTCTATCAACCCACTCCTTTACAAATATACTGAGAAGCAAGTATCACTGAATTAAGCAGGAAGTACTCCCAAGTAAGTATTCCCAAGACTGCATTTTTTCAGTTGCCACCATGGGTATTCCATATATCCAGTACTAGCTTTATCTTTGGACTAGTTTTTGTTTCCTAAAATGATATCGTTTTATAGACCCAGATTTTAACAGTTTGAACAACTCCCTATCAGATAGGAAATAGTAGTAATACATCATCAACGACATACAGTGTACATCTGGTGTCAAATTCAAATATTTAAAGTACTCAACAAAGATAGCCGACCACTCAGAACTTCAAACATGCATGATACATTGACAAGAAGGGATTTGCAAACTCTTTCAACAACTCATGAACACAAGATCTCTGTTACAGCTGCTGACCTTTGCATTCCGCAAAGTTGTGAACTTTAAATCTCAGAAACGTCTTGTAAAAGTTGGAAGATCAGGGAAGGAGTGATTATACTGGAGAAAATGCTGAATCACTTCAAAGAAATTGTTCATATCCATGAACACTTTCCCTCCATATAAGAATACTTGCCGCTACAATGACTGTTTCATTTACATCCATGCAGTTAACACCAAGGCACCTCTGTATTATATTACAAATACAAGTTGCTACCTGACTGAAGATGTCTAGCTACTTAGCAGCAGAACCATAACTTTCAGGGCTAACCCAAGAAATTTTACTCCCTGAGCTGAATGACAAGATGGCACATTCCATTCCATCTACAAAAGGATCTTGCCTATTCATTGGCAAGTGCCCTCCATGGTCCTGAGGACAGCAAGAGAGTTGAGAAGGCAAGGTAGGCTTCCAGACAGGTACACAGATCCCTGTCCTACAACATTTGTTATACCTTCCCTTCTTACAGTCTGCTTCTTGGAACAACAGCCTCTTGCTACCTAATGGTAGGATCATTTCCAAGTCCTGGCACATTCCAAATCCTGCAGACCTATCTTTGAAACTGACAAATGGCAGCCTTTTAATTTTTGAGCCATATGATGGTTTCATGATACCAGGGTTTCCTATTGTGTGAGCCCTGTATGACAATCCAAATGTGACAGGGTTGGAGAACAGCAATGTAATGGACACATCACGAATACTTGGTATATTACCTTTAAGTTGGGAAGTATCACCACCCTGTTTTGTCCTTATATTACTTTGTTTCAACAATGTATATTCCAACTTTTTTGTAAAAAAGAGTTCAATGTGTTTTACAGCAACAAAACAAAGCAGTAACCAAAAAAAAAAGCACAACATGTGTTCAGCCACTATCATAATAAAAGTCAGAGGCTTATAGCATGAGAAAGGAAAGCCAAAGTAAAGCAGGAAAGTAGTGGCTTTCTCCATGCCTCTCCACATATTGTAGCACTTTCCATTCTCTTTCCAGGAAGACAATCATAACATTGTGTCTTTTGTCAAACAGATTTTTGCAGCACAACAAAAGGCACAGTTTTACAACTATTTCTATTGGGAAGAGAAAAGAATCGCTACTACAGCATGCAGAGAGGCATGGAAAAGTTGCTACTCTCCTAATCCATTTTGGCTTTTTTCCCCCTCATGCAATAAGGCTCTCAATTAATAAACGGAGCTAAAACAGTCCCAACAAGGTGCAAAAGCAATACTCTGTCAGACAAAGTGGATATAAATGGAGAAAGCAGAAATTGACATAGATGGGGCTTTTCTCTCAATTAAAGGTCTAGCTTAAATAATCACACTTTAAACAAGTACATACAGCTACACAATGCTAGGCAGGGTTATTCAAAATTTTAAAGGAGCTGTTCAAGGTTCCTAAAGCCTAGTCTCAAAATAAGCCCAACACTTTGGGTTGCTCCTTTATAGTTCAGACTAAAACCCAAAGAAGATCTATCATCTCACTGCAATGGACATAGGGACCCATCGGACCTGAACTGGAACAGCATTCCACCTAGAGGCATCGCACTAAAAGGGCCCTAATCCATTTCACTCCCTGCTCTGGACTTTGGCTGAGATCCTACATCACTGACTTAGGGGCTGTCTGCATGGGCCCAAAAGCTCATGTTCCCACTGGCCATTTATCATCCTGTTCAGATGATGCAGGTCAATAGCCATGGGCTGGGAGTGGACAGACAGGATGCTGATCTGGCTGCCCCAATCCAATCCTGGCTCAAAAGGGTCTTAGTGCAGGTCAAAAAGACTCACTGCAGACTTTCTAGGAAACTTAGTGGCAACACCTGGTAGACCATGTGTCCCTTACCCTCCCCTGCCACAGCTGCTACTGAGCAGACCCCCATCACAGCCCCTGGCATGGAAACGGGGTGCCTAGCCACATGGGTGGAGGAAGGTAATGGGTCCATGGTGCAGTCTACATGCCCTTGTGTAGGCCCAGGGACTGATCCTTGTCAGTTTCTGGGTCAAGAAGCACATGCTTGGCCTGTGCTTTCCTGGCCTGTCCACTCATCCCCTTAGTTATGGATGTGTAACTAAGCATAATAATAATAATAATAATAATAATAATAATAATAATAATAATAGGATTTATTTAATCTCCTGGGCCAAAGCCTGAAGCCTACCTAAACAGCTAGTAGCTGGAGGTCTGTTCTACTGGTGATTGGGACACAACAGGATGGTGTTTCTAACCCCTTTCACCATGATCTGTTGTGCAATGAGGGATTGTGACAGGGGCTCTGCTTTGAATAATCTCAGCCTTGCTTACTGGTGGGAGCCAGAAACATCATCCTGTTGCACCCTGATTATCCGCTGAATAGACCTCGATTACTTGGAGTGGTTCCCTGAAGTGTAGAGCCTGGCAAGGCATTTACAATCATGGCACTGGTAAATATTAATGTGAATATGTAGTATAACCGAATACGGAACAGTTATGGATCCATAGCTACAAGACAGGATGCCAGCCTATGTTTTAAATTGATTGAGTCAAATTTCATTTGAAAGCCCTAATGTATTTGGCTTGGAAGAAGTGCCCATGTGATAGTGGAGGTGATCAGTTCAGTTTGGGGTATTCTGATCACTTGTACATAATGTTTGGGATCCAGCATTGGGATGTAGGGTGTACAATTCTGCCCAAGTGGAACAATATGCAGCTACTAACCATCGCATGTGTACAATGGGATGGAAAAGGAAGAAATTTACTTAATTATAGCAGCAACAATTCTGCTAACACAGGGTCAAATGTTTGAGTTGATTGTGACAGACTGGGAAGTTTTCAACTTTTCACCTTCCTCTGCATTCCCACTTTTTACGTTACTAAATATATTTATTTAGTTAGTTGATTATTTACTGTATTTATACCCCACTTTTCAGCCAGAAAGGCTCTCATGGCGGCTTACAGAGAGTTAATTAGACATTTCCCTGTCCTGAGGCTTGCAGGCTAAAAAAAGACATGACACAGAAGCAGAAGGGAATGGATGTGGAAAGGGTAAAAAGTCCAGCGGTGCTTCTCTCCCTCTGAGGCCTGGACCATGGCAGATGGACGGGAGGGAAGGCTCTTCTTATTACTTTAGGCCAGGCCTGATGAAGCTGGCTGGCCTTTCACTCCCCCTGAGGCTGGATGATGTCAGAATACATATAATACACACATGTGCACGAGCGCACACACAAGCACACACACATTACTTGCATTCATACATTTAACATGACTGCGACATCTAGAATATCCTACAGCTATCTGTAGACAGACTGTGATTTCTATAACTGGGTCATGTACCACCTAAATTTATGGAGACCCTCCAGATATTTTGAGCTCCCATAATCCCTGACCATTTGCCATGCTGGCTCAGTCTTCTGGTAACTGAAGTCCAAAAATTTAGAGCGCCAAAGATTGCCAATTCCTGACCTGAACCAAATAGTGGAGAGGATCGTACTAGAGTAGGCATAACAACCAACATACAATCTACAGGATAAATAACGGCTTACAAATCACCAGCAAGCTCTCCTATGGAGTATACCACCAAACCCTTTGAAATGAATTCAGTTCTGGAAGACTTCCCTGTGGATTGTAACCCTGAACCTGAACACTAAAGAAAGGAGAGAGCCCAGTATTTTCTCTATTTTCATTCTCACCATCAGCTCCCCTTCTGTTTGGGGAAAATCCTGGAGTTTAATCAGAATTATTTACAAGATAATGGGCCATTGTTTGTACTAAGACAGATGCCTTCCGTGGGAATTTGGTGTTTTATGCTTCATGCATTGTGCTGCCATGGCTGCTTACAGATGGGATCACAGTGGTACTGGTGTAATCTCTTTTTAAAGGAAATTTAGAGGAGACTTTCAAAAGTGTTTGGGTTGGAAGAATCATCAACAGAGGAAAGAATGAGAGCAAGTGAGGTTTTTCTTTTTCTTTTGCATGTCTGGAAACACCTATTATACAAGAATTTCTTAGGACTTTGAGTGACAAAGGGGAATAATTAATTCTGTATGTCAGAAGGAAAAGATGCAAAGAATGTTCTATGTGCACACATATACACACACACAATATTTATGTCTGAAGATTACCAAGGAGGGCACAATCAAGAAAACAAACTGAAATAATTTCAAATCATTTAAACTTAAGATAATATAAAACAACTTAATTATCAGTAATTCAGAAGAGAAGTTACAATCCAATAGACCCAAACCCAAGTCACAATCACTAAACCTCAAATCATTGAGTGAACAGTCAAGATTTAGCTTGGTACTGAAATAAGGCCACTATTTAGACCCAAGTCTAAACATAAATTTCATTAATGTTTCATATACACCTTATATACATAGCCTGAAGGTAATTTTATGCAATATTTTTAATAATTTTGTGCATGAAACAAAATCTGTGCACACTGAACCATCACAAAGCAGAGGTATCACTATTCCAGTCACCCATGTTTTTTGGTTTTGCTTTGTTTTTGGAGTATTTTGACTTTTGGGATTCTAGATAACAGAGACTCAAGGTGTATCATTTCCATGAACTTGGGTTGGATGTGGGTACTGGCAACATATAATTCCTTTAAAACCGCTGCAATGTATGATGCTTCCAACAGCAATATAGCTGTCACATTTTGAACGTGATGCTGCTTTTACATCATCCTCAATGGCAGACTCATGCAGTGTGCATTGAAATAATCTAGATGAGAAGTTATTAATGCATGAACTACTATTGCCAATGAAAATGACAAATCCAAGCTTCAGGGGAAGTGCAATCCTGACCAAAATAGGTCACTTGCCAAATTTTCTTTACCTGGGAACTATTGATCCACAGGGCATTCAACTTGTTCAGTGCAGGATGGGGTGAAACTCCAATCCAGACCAATGTTCTCCTTTCCCAAGGATACTTGCTGTCCTTTCTTGACCTTCTGCCAAGACAACAGCCCTTTAGCATAACTCCCTTCAGGCATATCATGTGTATGACTCTTCCTAAAGGAAAGAATGAAAGCCCATTCAGTCTGATGGAAACAATGTGTTGATTGATTTCTCCAATCTTTAACTGTGCCTCTTTTTCTGACATAAACATCTCATCATAGCAATTTATTTCAAAATTTTCTAATTAGGTGAATTAAAGTTGTGGAGGATTACAACTTAAATCTTTTCTCACTTAACATAGAAGTCTGCCTTTTCTCTCTATACATTCCCCCCTCCCTCCTGAATGTCGTTTTCTATTTGTTTTGTTTTTTGTTGCTTGCTTATTTGCAATTTCTGTGTTGTTCATAAGACTGTAGCTTTTTTCTTCATGCCAATGGTTTTTATGTTTGAGTTATCAGTGCAAGCTAAGGGAAGTTGTGGGCGCATGCCAATGTCAAAGGCTGCCGCTTGAATGATAATTAATAACATTATGGGACTGATTATGTGTTTAGATGTCCTGAAATCAGGAATGAACTGAACTTGTTAAATTCAATTTCAACCCCCGAGAATAGCTGACCATTTTCAGGGGACTGGAGGAGCAAATGTGTAAAGCTCTTCTATTTGCATAAAGGACAAGAAGAAGAAAAGAAGGGGGGAATCAACCCTGTGATATTTGAAAGGGCAACAGCTAATGAGAATCGGTGGAACATGTAGCTTCGGATTTTTCAGTTATAGAATCGGTTGCATAGTTTCAGAAGAAAGCACAGATCAGTTGCACGATAATATTTATAGACCTTAGTCCTATTGTGTCAGCCTCTGCCTGAAATACTGAGACATTTGAGATAGGAGATTATGTCTTCTAAAGGACCTGGAGAACCATTTCACGTGTGACCAATTTACCTCTGCCAGGGAAGGGAGAAGGAAGTCCCACCTCTGTGGGTGGGATCCCGACTCCCACTTTCAGAAGTCAATAACAGGGTTTTGAGAACTTTGTGCCTGTCACTCCCTTCTAGCCAGACCTTTCCAGTTAAAACTGTTTAAATTACAAACCAGCAATAAAAAAGATCATGTGTGTTTCCCATTGAACAGGTTCTTTAAGGCTATTATGATAATGAAAGACATATGGTGCCTGCACGAGTCAGAGGGAAACTGCAGATGTACAAATTAGGGTATTATATAAGGTTTCTCTTTTTGGTGCCCTTTTAAAAACATAAAGCCTCCAAAGTTTAAAAGAGACAAAGTTGTTTCCCCCCCACGTCGCCTCTCTCCTCATTTCCCCATGTAGTAGATAGTGTTCTGTTACTACTGTCATCAAATATGCATACCTCTTTTCTTATACATAATCAGAGCAAGCAAACTCTCTTGCATGGAGACATGGAGGGGGGGGAGAAAGACCTCAACAGCACGGGGCTGCAGTATTTATGGAGGGGATATGGAAACACTTTGTTTCCTACAAGTTTATTGGCGACCATGAAACCTTTTGCATTTTTTATGATGTTTCCCTGCTCAGACATAGAGGATTCTATTTATTAAATATTGAATTATACTGAAATCGGACTGATGCAGCCAAAGAAGAATATTTCTTGGTTCTCTGTCTCTCCCCCCTCTTTTAAAGTGGCATGTATACTAATATTGATTATAGTGCAAATAGTCATTTGTTTTAATTTAAAAATGCAGAATTGATTTTGGGAAGGTGATAAATACCACTAATAAAAAAAAATTCAGAATGAGGATTTATAATGATTCTCTCTTAAGTCGATGGTTTAGCAAGGCTTAATGGAGAATAAAAGCAGATATATTCAGAAGTAGCCTGAGTTAATGATTATTTGTCATTTGCTAACACTGCAGGAATCTGACTATCCTGATAATATTCAGATTTTAAAAAGTATCTTGGCAGTCATTTAACCACATGGCTTTGCAGCTCAGAAAATGTACGAATGGAACCCAAAAGGTGCTTTAATGTTTAGGAGCAGTTGTGCCATTTTGCAAGGACAAAAGTATGAAAATCTGACTTCAGTTTTTAGAATGTTTAGATTACCATTTGTTTGAGGCTTTGCTTCCACAACATATTTCCCCATGTAAGCATTCCTTTACACAGCAAATAAAACTTTAAATTACAGTAACATTGCTGAACTCAAATGAAGATGGTAAAATCTTCGACCTTCAGGCAAATTTTCAGACTAATACTTAAATCAAAGGGGAGCGTCCATGTCCATCATTCCTGTATGAGGTACCCCACTTGCCATTTTGTCCACAAATTTCTGCTGCCTGTATAATCTCAATGTTGATGCCAAAATGAAGATCATTTTTACATTCAGCATTTACAAGTGGCAGCCAGTGGGGTATAGCAGGTTGACTTTTGCACTATGACTCTGGAGACCAAGGTTCGATATCTGCTCAGCGATGGAAACCCACTGAGTGATCATAGGCAAATGATACTCTCTCAGTCCAAGAGGAAGGCAATGAGAAACCCCTCTAAATAAATCTTGCCAAAAACACCTGTGAATTGGTCAATTTAGGGTCGCCATAAGTCAGAAATGACTTGAAGGCACAAAACAACAACAGCAGCAATTTACAACAAAATGTTGCAATGGATCTTCACTTCCTATGTGATAAGTGCTCACATTGTGAGGTGCATTCCATCCAATCCCTAATCTAGGTTTCAAGATTACAGCATGCCCATGTCTCCATTTTCCATGTATTTATTGTATATTCTTAACATTGCTCCAGTCAGTGATCTTTCAACACCATTTGTATGTGTGTGCGTGTGTATGTTGTGTGCCTTCAAGTCATTTTTGACTTATGGAGATCCTAAGGTGAACCTATCGTAGGGTTTTCTTGGCATGTTTCTTCAGAGGGGGATTGCCATTTCCATCCTCTGAGGCTGAAAGAGTGTGACTTGGCCAAGGTCACCTGGTGGGTAAACATGGCCAACTCTAGATTTGAACCTTGGTCTCCAGAGCCATTGTCCAATGCACAAACCACTACAATATGCTGGCTCTCTCAAAACAATTTACTGAATCTTAAAAGTAATGAAACAAGCAAACAAAAACAGACAACATGCATACATTATAATAAAATATGAATCTTCTAAAATCAAAAATCACTACAATTGGATGGCTGTTTATAGCTACCATGATCCTCTAGCTCAATATTTTTAAATATTTCTAGACAGCTCCTCTTAAAGAAAGGTTCCTTGACAAACCACAAATTTCCCTCGATGTTTAAACTGATACTTAATACTGCTATCTCCGTCTTCTTTCTCACCTGTTCCAATTGGGCTCCAATCCTGAGGCAGTGGATTTGCTTTTAAAAGCCATGATACAACACATCTCTAGTGATAATTGAAGTATCAGGGCACAGCTTCACCTGATTCCTTATGCCTATAATGTATATCTGGCATTTTCAGTGAACAAAGATATCAGCCACAAAGTTGAGAAAATTATATATACAAATCTGGAGTCATCAAGAGTCATCCTAAGTACAAATGTGGTGTCCCAACAGATGAAAAGAGATAATGTTTATATAAATAGGTTTCCACTCACTAAGTCAGTTACATCTTTTGGTGCTTATAATGATATATATCCTTGGCTAAGTCTATCAGTAATTAAACATAGTTTAATTGAATCGTTGGTTAACTGGTGAAATTTTCTGTCCATTGTGGGAGAGTCTGCACAAAACTGCACAATTTTTTGAATACTATTTGCAGTCCAGGACTTATTCTGCAGAACATTCGCACGTGGTATTTCTGTACAGAAAACAGTATTTTCTGAGCAGGAATCCTCATTTTCTTTCACAGAAAGGGGAAAAGGTGTCACAGCAAAATGTCTTGAATTGGCCCTGAACCAACAAAACTGATTGGTAGGTTATTTAGGACAGACAAACGGAAGAAGTTCTTGACGTGTGCAGTTAACATGGAATTGTCTAGTGGAAGATAGAGTGATAGTCACTAATGTGGATGACAGTAGAGGCTAATTTGGCAAATTCTTGAGAACAAGTCTGTTATGACTGTACTCCAGATCCAGAAACAGTATGCCACTAAAACCATTGTGTAGTAGGAACAACCGAGGCATTCTGTTGCCTTCAGATCATGCTTGGTCATTATAGCAGTCAGAATGCTAGTCTAGAATTGGATGGTTCTCAATCAGGGGACTCTAGAGGTTAATGGACTTTAGCTCCCAGAAGCACTAGCCAGAATAATCAATGATGAAAGACTCTGGGAGCTGAATGCCACCAATATCTGGAGTCTTCATTGTTAGATGGATGCTTCTGATTCTCTTTAGGGTTTTTTTTATTATAATTCCATCTTTCCCTGCACTTTCAAACTTTGCCAAGAGTTTATTTGGAGAGGAGCATCAAATGTGATTCAACATCTAGGAAGCCTGGGCATGGTGAGTGCCTTATTTTCCCCCCCTTTTATTTTGTGAGTGATAGCAAGCTTGCTGTGTTATTTCCCATGTAGGTATTACCATTTTAACTTTTACAGAAGTAAAATAATACCTTGTCACTCAGCGCAACTACCAATCACAAAATGAATTAATTGTAATAACTGTTGTCAACCGAACAAAAGACTTGTTGCTTTCCTAAGCAGATTTAACTGCCACTGATAACTATATACAGAGTTTCCCATTGGGCTTATTCGTTGTATAGGAGTCAGAACATAATTTCCCCTGTCTTTCTCCGTACTTTGTTGTTAAGTGCTTAGAGTTGGATTTAAAGCCCTATACTTTTAAAGAAGCCATATCATTAATTAGAACCACTTCCTTTGTTTATGTAATGTTTTCTTTCTTTAAAAAGTATACTAAACATTTTAGCCAGTTAATTATAACACTTTTATTTCATGACTGATTAAATCAAATAAGGTAATGTTGAAATCTTTATGGGAGAAGAGAAACTTGCAAGAAAATGACTAGAATATATAGAGGTCCAGTCTAGCAACCAATAATTTTAACATGTTTCTTGATCACAATATTGGTGCTTTAAGTGAAGCAGAATGCAATGGGATGCAGCCACATTTCTTATGATGTAGACCCATTTATGTCCAACTATTGCAATTGAGACTGGCCTAATATGAAATGAACAAGCTTTTGTACTTTTTTGTCCCACTTCAAACATTCAGAAACAACAGAGGTCACAAAGGATGTTTAACAGAAAACAACAAGAACATGAGGCCCAATATGAAGAGCAGGTTATTGGGAAACCAGAGTTAAATGCAGTGTTTGATTCAAGAGAAATTCATATGGCCTAATCCACAGAAAGTTCTTAGTATGGTGAAGCAAATCTTGTCTACAGATTACTGATTTATAACATTTCCATGCCATCCTGGTGTTCAAAGTTTCCCTGGCAATTTACACTACCTTCTAAGATACCATAAATACAATATAGTTAATAAGAGTATAAGTATTCCTTAACTAGACTAGTCTATCAAGTAAAACATCCTTTTTTCCAGGGTTGTCAAAAGATGTCCATGGGAAACCCACAAACAGAAACTGAGAGTAATAGCCTTTTAATGCTGTTGCTACCAATATTTTGCATTCAGAGCCATGCTCTCTCTATGCCACCATGCATAGCCTCACCCTCTGAGGCTTAAGGATATACAGTGGACCCTTGGTATCCACTTGGGTTTAGTTCCAGGGCCCCCTGCGGATACCAAAATCCATGGATACTCAATCCTATTGAATACCATGGCATAGTAAAATGGTAACCATTATATAGGCCCAGAATAGATGGGCCAATGCGCCATGCTGGCACCGATACTAGGGTTATTGACTGCACACCAGCAGCACACTCCCTAACCCTAGCACAGCATGGTGGCGGAGTATGGGCGCCACCATTTTAACATAAGTGACACACTCGCAATGTTGCTCCGGCGCCGCAAAAAGAACCCGGAAACACCAAGTTATTTTTACTCTGGGGTGACAGCGCACGGTTTGTGGACTGCACCATCCCTCCGGAGTTAAAACAGGTGAATGCTGTCATTAGTGTATTACAGGGTAATTCAAAGAGAATGATACAAAAATAAAGCTCTTTTTATTCATTTTTGCACCATTCTTTTTTAATCACCCTGTGTATATGTGTGTGTGTGTGTGTGTGTGTGTGTGCGCGCGCATGCATATAATACTTCCAAGCTATGGATGGTTAATCCATGGATAAAGAATCGGTGGATATGGAGGGCTGACTGTACTTGCAGATTTTCTTGCCCTTCATAAGATATTGTGTCTCTAGAGATTAAGATACAATGCCAGTGTCTTGCATTGTCTGAAAGAATACAGAGTCCTCCCAGAAGGAACTCTACAGTTTGACACTGCCTTAACTGCCATGGCTCAATGTTATGCAATTCTGCAATTTGTAGTTTTATGAGATATCAATTTTCTTTTGCTATACAGAAAAAGGATCTGTAGTTACATTTTCAGATCTTTCCCCTTAAATGAATCTGTAGTGGATAACATTTCTGGGATAATTGGTAAATTGCTTCTTTATCAAGACATCTTTATTTAAAATGCACAAAGATACATACCCAAATATCTGTGTATACATTGACTCAAAAAGCCAAGAATAACTCAATACCTTACAGACAATTTCATTCTCATGCATAAAGCAAGCTAAATTTGAGGTGTGTATGTGAGCTAATTAACTAATTTCACAAAAAAGCTTCTGGATGGCAGGAACTCCTGCCAATATGCTACACACATTTTACATGGCTATTTACTTTAATAATCATAGAACAGTGCAGTGCTGCGTCTAAATTTTATTTCTGATTCTCTGTATTATCTTAAAGGAGCATGCATTGGAAATATGGATGGTTAGGTTCATAAATAGTTGCAGAGGATATAGATATCTGAACACAAAATACACACACATTTACATTTTTTAAAAAAATACAGAGAAATAGCAACTAGAAAAGGATTGGGTCCCTAATTCTTAGTGTGTTGCCAAGAAATGTGCAAGCCATTTTGAAATGATATGCAGTTGTCTCTTGTGCACAGCATCTCTATCACAAGGAAATGTGGGAGCTCCATTCATAGCTCCCCCCACACCAAAAAGAATATGGACAGAGTCTCTGTTCATACACTGGGGTGTGAAATAGGGAATAGTAGATGCTTTCCTTGCCAGATTCAGGGACCTAGCCAAGGGGAGGGGTTTCTTGGGGTCCAAATCCCCCCTCCATTAGAAAAATGAATGGTGTGTGCTGCTGCACCACCGCACTCAAGCCCCATTATAATGGTGACACTTAGTCTGGACCCCCCCTTCCTAAAATCCTAGCTACGTCCCTGCCAGATTGCTTTTTAACTGCAGTACATTTTGCTTTTTAATAACACTCATCCCTCCTTCCACATTCGCTGGGGTTAGGGGCACAGGACCCCCATGAATGTAGCAAAACCACAAATAACAAACCATAAATGTTTTTACCTGAGAGAATACCTCTCTAGAAATCTCTCATCCTCCAATGCAATTCTGTGGACAACATTTGCCAGATATCGACCATAGAATTACACTGGAGGAGCTACAACTGACTAGTGGAGTTTCTTTCTAGGAATCTCTAGGCTCTTCAGTATGACTTTTGGTTAAAGTTGACCATAGAGTTCAGCTGGAGGACCTAGATATTCCTAGAGAGGGCATATTAATAAAATCCGTGAATAATCAAATTCACAAAAGTCAAAGCCGCAAATGTGACTCAGATCCTGTTGGTTATTTCCAACTGGAGTTTCAGCCCACTGAAACTATTGTTGAATGATGATTCAATGGATAGATTTATTGATTCGGTGGGCTTACTCTAGTAAAGAGTAATAATATTATTCAGTGCTAGGAGCATTGTTTCATATTTACTTGATTTTTGCCTCCACTGTACAATATGGAAGAGCTTACAGTACAGGTACTGTTTTAAAGTTGTTGTTATCTTTAACTTTACAGTTAACATTTCACATACAAGGACTGATGTTGTCTGCCTTCTCTTAAAATGACAAATACTTAACACAGTTTTTCTTTTTCAAAATTCCTATTTTTAAAGCAAATGTCATCAAAGCCCACACCTCACAATATATATTCCTGTCACAGATAGACAGAATGAACAGATGTCAACAGCCCTGGAAAAGGGCTATATGTTTTAAAAGTATTTAGAGAATGTTAATCCTCAACATTCAGTTTAGTCCAGAGCAAAGATATAGTTTATTTTGTTCTAAGTGGGCTTCAGATATCAAACAGTGTTTATAAAAATTAACTATGTGTAATATTTTCCCGAGCTAGTAAAAGTTTTAAATTATAGGCAGCATTTTTTGCAATGCCAGACTAAGCCTAAGACTAAGATGTTTGGGTGGGGCAGGAGATGCTAAAATAAATGCAGGAGACCTTGCACATTTTTTGCAGCTGAGTAACAAACTCCAAGAAAAATGGAAACAACAACAACTCACATGCACATACTAGGATTTATTGTGGCGATACTGCCACTACTTTTAGCCATTGCAAGATGACTGGGTGTTGCAGTAATATACTGGAAGAAGAAATCATCTCATTAGTTAGTTATAAACAAAGGACTGCAATTGTAAATTATAGTAGGTATTTTAGCAGCTTTCTCTGTATTTACAACATTGGACTCTACAGTGGGTGGGTGGGGGGTTAATCTCAAGAGATTGTATTTAAGTATTTTTAAATTTAATGCCCATTAGCTTAGATGTGTCCATTGTGCTCTTCTTTAAAAAAATGTAATGTCTTGCTGAACCCTCATGTAGCTTTCTCTGTGGTATTGTCTTCTTTCTCTGTTGCTCATTAGAAAAATGTTAAAAATCCATTTTCATCTGATTAATAATAAAGCTGATCACATGTAACCTAATTTTCATTCACTGCTGCCCCTGTCTGTGGAGTCATATACAAAGTGACCTTTGAATCACCACTGGGCCCATAAAGCACAATAAGCACCATTGTCCTGTCAAAAATTGAAGATGTTTTACATCATTACAAAATTTAATGTTCCATCTTTTCAAATGCACTACTTTTCAAAGGCCACATTCCAATTGAAGCTTATTAAAATCAGACTCAAGTTTCCTGTGGTGGGGATGAGAAAGAGTTTCTCATGCATTTTCGAGTAATATGAATCACTCTTTTAAAACAGATATGGTTACATATTAGTTTTGAAAGGTACAGTAACTGCTGAGCCTCCACTGTCTGCAACAGTGAGGCTTTTGTGCTTATAAATCTAATAACTGCCTCCTGATCCCCTTGTACTTCATCCACACTGTATCCTATTTACTTTATGGATAAGTCAACTTCAGAAATAAAATTGTTGTTCAAAAGTTCAGGGGTTGAATTATAGGAGTTTCTGGCTCAAAGATTCTATTAAAAGTTTTTAGCAGGCATCTGTGAAATGACGGTCTTTATTTTGACAAAAAACAAATTCCTCCCTTTTTGCTAAACTGTTTCTTGGCTAAATTGGATATCGGAAATTGTACGCTGAATTTGACCCTCTAACCTTTTGAGCCAAACAAATAGATTGATGGATAAATAGATCATACATGCAACCAACCTTCACACGAAATTGGTTCAACAAACCCATCTTAAGTTGCAACAGAAGTAAAACAGCATCATTGACAACATAACCATTTTTGACAGTTTCAGCTTAACACTCCTTAGTATTTGTTTCTCCCAGTTGTATCCTAATCTAACTCAAATTCTTCTTGAATGGAATTGGAAATAATGTGCATATGGATGTTTATTTCATTGCAAACTAACATAGTGTGACATCTACATTTGGATGTGCATCCAACTTAGTGCCTGCCATTTTGATCTAGCAAGGAATACAACAATCCCTCATGCTTCTTTAAATGGTTCATCTTTTAGGATATAGAGTAGGTTGTTTTTACTTGAATGCACTAGTGGAAACTCTATTATCTTGTTGTTAAATTTAAAGTAAAAATTCCTTAGGGGAAATTACATTCACTTCTCCTTCTATCTAAATCACAATCAATGCACGATTTGGAATTTTTGGAGAAAATAAAAATTGGAAGTCAAATTCATATTAATAATGTCCTTTGAACATTTTTGCTTCTCAAAATTAATTTGAGCCCCCATTTGGATTTGATTCTTTAATGTGCATAGCAGCCTAAAGTAGCAAATGATTTTGGATTCCATCTACCTATATTACAAATAAATAAATAAATAAATATTTAAAAAAAAAGGGAGGGGGAGAAGCAGAAGCAATTGTGATCCCACATCAGGAGATGCATGATACAGTTCATCCATGGTATAATTGTGACTTCCATGGCAACAACAACAACCAAGCAAGAGGAGGAGGAGGAAGGAGATGGAAAGGAAGGAAGGAAGGAAGGAAGGAAGGAAGGAAGGAAGGAAAGGGCATAGAAAGACATCACTAATAATTGCCATCCAGCAACCTAGCCAGTGGTAAGAAACAGTGAGAACTAAGTGCAGTTGGATAAAGCCTGGACAACTCCACAGTCTTCATACTTACTTTTGAAAATCCCATGAAGCACAATTTCACGATATAGTTAATTTTTCACAAGCCAGAGAACAACTCTTCTTTTTTGGTGGGTATCTGTGTGTGGAGTGGTGGGATCCCACAGACTTCTATTATATTCTTTGTGGCTTCCTTTCTTGATTTGCAGCTTCCTGATTTTAAAAAAGGAGAAACAAATAGAAATGTCCATAGGTCGCGGTCCCAGTCAATCATGCTTCATATGGGCAACATGATCATATCCCATCTTCACCCAGTCAGATTGCGGCATCATACTGGAGTCAGCTAGATTTGAGAATGATGTTTCTTATCCCAACTCTAACTGGACTTAACATTATTGTTCTGATTTGCAAATGACCCCTGGGGTCACTCCCAACTCTATCATTCTATTAAAAAGGTTACTCAAATTAAAAGTGCATTTTGTGGCACTGATGGATTTTGATAAAAGTGAAATGTGCTCTTCATCTCACTCTAGTCTTAGGCCTGGGCCATTAACTGTTCAGAAGTGAATGTGGAATTGCAGGTAGTTCCAGCTCATATGGAAGACATAGAAGTAGAAGAAGAAGCTGGATTGCTTCATACATGCACTTGCAATCCATGAAGGGCTCTGAACACATGGCATTGCTGCAGGTGTAGCTTGACTCTGATTTATGCTACTTTATTGCAGCCCTGATCTTTGCAGTGTCTGAATCAGCCCTCAGGTTAATTTGAAATAGCACCTGGCCAAACGTGTGCCATGTATCTTTTCATAAAGCTGCACATCACTGTTTATATCTGTGAGTGTCAAGGTTTTACGACCTTTTTCATTGATCACACCTGTTGCTTTGGGCTGACAGCAAATGCCACACAAGAGAACCAAGGTTGGGTAGTGATTTGAGCATTTGACTACAACTCTGGAAACTCATCAAGTGACCTTTGGCAAATTACACTCTCTATGACTCAGAAGAAGGCAAAAGCAAAAACTGCACTGCAAACCTCTTGTCCTGTGTTAAGTTCACATTAGGATCACCATACATCAGAAATGACTTTAAGGCACACAACAACAACAAATGTTTCTCTCACACACTCTCTTATAATGGTATTTAGAATCATAAAATATCCAGGTTAGGGTTGGAAAGGACCATAACAGCCATCCAGTCAAACCCTCTGCCATGCAGGAATACAGGACGAAAGCATTCGTGAAAGATGCCCATTTGTCCTCTTTTTAAAGACCTCCAAACAGAGAGTCTACAAGCCTTCAAGATAAATTGTTCCACAGCCAAACAGATATAACACTCAAGAACTTCTTCCTAATGTTTAGAAACAATCTCTTTTCTTTTAATTTTGAATCCATTGGTTCACATTCTAGTCCCTAAAGCAGCAGAAAACAAGCTTGCTTCATCTTCTACATGACATCCCTTCAGATATTTAAAGATGGCTATCATGTCACCTTTCAGTTTTTCCAGACTAAACATCCCCAACTCCCCAAATCACTCATCATAAGGTTTAAGTTGCTGAACATCTTGGTCACCCTCCTGGAAGCAAACGTTTCTGTCTAATAATATCTGAACAACTGGCTCACTGGAAAATATTAAAACATAACTCTTAGGCTGTCAAAGTCAGTATCTATTCCACTCTTCTGATTGTCTACTAGTAAAGGACATAATGCAGATTCAAATGGCATATACATCTTATTGTTACTATTTAGTTCAGAAAACAATATTTTATCATCTCTAATCAAAACATTATAAAGTTAACTTCATGCTAAAATTATAAATGAAACTCATTTAAATGAAAATTAAAGTCAAGAGGATTAAATTCAATTAAAATCACTTTGAAGTTACTATGGAAAATTTATTTCAGAGCGATAGAAATCAACAAATTGTTATTGCTTTCATTTTCTTATGAGCAAAAGATTTCTATAGCAAGACGGAGAAAAAATTATAGGTAGAGAAAAGTGCAGACAAAAGAATTTTGTGCCCACACAAGATACACCCAGATTGAAATTAAAGGGTTTTGATCAATTTGGGTTTACAGATGGAATCTTTTCTATATGTTTTATATAGAGGAACCCTGGTTGTTCTCTCTACTGTTTAGCATCTATGAATTTTACTGGGTACAACAAATACAGGGATTTAATTACAAATGCATCTTTGTTTCAAAATACATTTTAAGTGTGCATTTCCCCCTCCCCCTTTCCTGATGGCATGATCTCAACAGATCAATTAACTTCAATAATCTATGGATTACAAGGCATATCAAACCTTCAAAGCACTGCGGTGTTAGATCTATTCTCAAAAGGGTTTACATTACTTTAATAGTTAATAATAAGTGATATGACTCATTTTCTTGACTAAATTAGGATCAGTTGTCATTTGTTCCTTCTCTGTCTGAAATGCCTAATTGCAGTGAACAGGCTTCTCAACACCCATTGTACACCTCTGCAGTGTGCCTTGTTTCTGAAGAGGTTAGGACTTATCTTATTTCTTCTTTCCCCACTGAGAAAACACATTTTATATGAGGACAGGATCATAGCATAATTTCTTACATCCCTCTATCCTGGCAACTGCCAAAGCCTATTCAGAAATATACAACCACCCTACAGCATACTTGTGGAACCATCTTTTATTGTCAATTGAGCTATTGATCATTCCAAGTTCCAACAGGCAGAGTGCTTAGGAATTCACTGATGCATATACAAATATATGTATGTATTACTAGATACCTGCAACCAAAGAGGCAGCTGATCATTTTGAATCAGTAGGTGACATCCAGCGCTGCTCTCCCTTCCCCTGCTATCTGATTTGTAACCTCACCTCCTTCAGGTCTTCTCCATCCCCTCTCACTTTTCTTCTTCCATCAGGGAGAGGAAACACATCTGCACCCTATGCTAGATTGCCACTATTATTCAGTTTAGGTAAAACATCAAAGGAATCCCCATATTATTGATAAAATCCCATTGACCAATCCAATTTGAGGAAAGACAATTCAAATGATGACTATGAAAAATGGGACAATACTTGAGAATATTCTCAGGTAAGGACTCAGTCTCTATAGGAAATATGTATGGGTTTTCTTTACATAAAAAAAACTCACTGATAGGATGGAATCAACACTCACCAATGGTTATGCAGGCTAGGACTGATGGAAGTTCAATCCAGCATCACTCAGATGTTCACAGGCTGCCCATTCCTGATCTAAACGGTTCACTAAGAATGTCCAGTCTTTCAGACAAGGTTTTCCCAACATTTCCTGAAAATACATGAGATTACTCTCAGGAGCTTCTGCCTGCAAAGCATGGAATTTCAGTTCTTTGAGCATAGATCATTTTGTAGTTGTGGTAAATGTTGTTGCTGTTGGGTACCTTCATGTCATTTCCAATTTATGACAATCGTAAGGCAACCCTATCACAGGGTTTTCTGGGGCTGAGAGTGTGAGATTCACCCAAGGTAACCAAGTGGGTTTCCATGCTCAATTGTGGATTTGAACCCGAATCTCCAGACTCCTATTCCTATGCTCAAACCACTACACTGCGCAGACTCTTGCTCGTGGTTATAATGCATCCTAATTGAGAAGGTGATTGAAGTTGGAAGCTAAAGCTTTAATATCTCAGCCTAAAGGTAATGGTAGCTTTAGCTTTCATGGCTCTCCTTGGATACCTAAAGGACCTCCTCCAAAAAGGTGCAGTCACCTCCAACTATATGATTCCATAAGTCTATGAGTCCCTGCAGGTTCCTCCCGGGTCTCATCACTTGGCATAGCACTATTAAGATGTTAGAAGCTTATTTTTCCTACAAGCTCTGTGAACTTTGCAAACACACCGCATGAACCTCTTGTGTTCTGCTGTTGCACTCATTTTCTAAGTATTAATTTGGTTTTTACTGCACTTTGGAAAGCGTTTGAATATTTATAAATGTAAGTATTTATTTTCCTAGTAAAATTAAAGCTCTATTGTCTTGCAACTAGCCGTACTTGTTCTGACACTCGAGAAACAAAACCTTCTGAAGTATGATAACCTTTATTTATAGATGGCAATAAGCATATTTAGCAATTTTATTATTCATGACCCTTGCACTAAATATCATAATCAGAATACAGATGTGCAGGATAATTTCCATGTGCAAGTCACTGTAGTAATTCCTATAGCACAAAAATAGCACTGGATTTAGAGACATAATATGCCCCTGTGTAATAAATGTGTTGTGGAAGAAAGAAAGGGGGCTAGAAAATGGGCTAGGAAAGGTCCTACTTTAATAACCAACTTCATAAATATATGGCTACCCCTAAATGCAAAGCAATTCTGTTCAAGAGCGGCACCTTTTGTTTGCTGCTTCTTGGATTCCCTTTGCATACACAGGATCTTTATTTATTGCACAGAGAAAATAAGCTGTGTCTTGTGTATGCATTTATTCCATATAAATGCAATTTGGAGCATCCTTTATTACTTAAAAAAATAAAACACCTCATCTTAGTACCGCCTTTACTTTTGTGGCTATGAAAGCTGAGTATAATCAAATGAACATTATTTTCAGTTTTTTGCTCACTGATAAGCTGAACAAAAAGTTCTTACTTCAGGTATATCAGTCTTGGGGTGCTTCAGGCATTTGATCCATACAAATTCTAGTTCTCATTGTCCTGATCTATACCTCTCATATAAAAGTAGAGGTAAGGGCATAGCTAAAATTCACAGGATGTTGCATCTGCTTTGATGCAGATCTGAGTTGGTCAGTTCCTGCACAGAATCATAGAATCATCTGTATTTTTATGATGTCAGAGCCATATCACTGACATGATAGAGAAATTTGTTCGAAAAATGCAGTGATGTACAATGGGGCACTGTGCACGATGTCCCATTCTGCAATTGGCTCTTCCCCACATACTGTGAGGCATCATGAAAGTGGGACATGTTTCCAACCTGGCACAGGGCACCCATGATTTCCCATCACCCTCCTTCTGGATTAACAGTGCCCTGTGGCTCTGTTGGGGGCACTGGTTGCATTGCCTGCTCTACTTCTGCAGCATTCCTGATGGTGCCGTTCCAACAACACTCCCGTCATGAGAATACTACAATTGTGCAATACCTGCTGCACAATTGTACATTAATTTGTAATGTTGCCAGCCCATCTTTCCAATGCAATGTTGGAGAGAAAAGATTTAAGATTATGAATTTGAGAATAAGTTGAAAAATGAATTTACATGTGGATTTTCTGGTAGCTAACAACCATCACTCCCCCATTTAATACCAACCATCCCTCCCCCCTTTAATACAGAACTAGGATGGAACCAGAGCTCAGACCCAGCAGCGGCATCACTAGGATTGGTGTCACATTGCCCTATTCACACCATCTTTTTCAGCATTTTAAAGGGATGCAGGTGAATGTCATAGCCCATTTTGGTCCAAAGGGATGCTTGGGGTGCAGTGGTGTAACCCAGCCATAGCATGTCCCCCAGTGTGTTCCACACTCCCTGCCACCCCCTATTGATACTCCTGAAACCCAGCCACTTTGGGTCTCATTTTAGGAAAAAGATGGGATATAAATCAAATAAATAGAAATTGCATTGGTCCACAACTGCCAGAATCCTCCATACAGTGGGGCATGTGGATGAGAGATTCTGGAAGTTGAAGCCAAAAAAGGGTGCCTTTTTCAATTTCTGGTCACAATCGACTGGGTGAATGCAAGTGAATGCCATGGACTGCTAAAAGACTAGTGTGATCATCTGCATACAGGCTCCCTTACTCTTCCTAGTTGTGTAATAGAAGGAATTTCAGCTCCTGCAGTTTTTCCTCATGCCTTATTTATTTATTTATTTTGACATTTATAAACCAGTCTCCATCAGAAGATCTCAGAGCACTGAAGAATAAAAACAATACAATGAAATAAAACAACATAACAAAGCAAAACAAAACAGCTCTGCAGCTTGTAAGAGACAATCAGGCTGTTAAAAGGACAGGGATTCCTTTAGGTATTTAGGTCTTTCTTTCTATTGTCCTTCACTGCCTTTTTCCACATTCCCCTTTTCTATTATTTTTTTCTTTTCCTCATCTTGAGTAAATTAACATTTGCCCGCTGCTTTGCAACAGGTTGGAGAGGTATTTAATAGTTTTGAATGATCACATCATTTCTTCTCAGTATGTTCAGACTCCCTTTAGAAACGATTTAGTAAGATATCACACATTATAGATTTAGGTGTTACTTGAACAACTGCTACATTAAAGTGTATGTGAAACAAACAGCTTTAAAATTAAATTATTTTTTAAAAAAATATACACACATTGGATTTTGAAATTTCCCACACGGTGATATTTAGTAAACCCGTGGCATTAGGTTAGGTTTTTCACACATTTATCTGAAGCAGAACCTCTCATTAAGCATATTGTTTTTTAAAAAGCCCCTTTTCTGGAAATACTGTAGTCAAGTATTTATAACTACAGCACCAAAGATCAAAGGAAGATATTGTTTAAAATATGTGCAACATAAAACTGGTCAGAAATAATCAACATCAATCAGTGTCAGAATAAAAAGTGATTTGAAGCAAGAAGAGGGGGAGATAGTCTTTTTTCATTCTGTTCTTTTTATTTTTGACTGACGTGATGCATATTCTTACCTTGACAATCTTACATGCTGTCTCCACATTGTCATAAATTAAAGAACTGTATCAAGGCTAGAAATGAGAAAAAAAATTACACATTGAGACTATTTGTAGGAGACCAGTAGCACAATCTTACTTGCACATTCAGAAAGCTGTAATGTTGAAGGCCCTGAGCCGCCCAATAGTTTACCATACTTACAATGGCAAGGCAGAAATGTAGATAAAACAGCCACATTTTTTGTTTATTTGTTTGCTCCCTGACCACTGTTCTTTTAGTTCAAAACTGATTCTCTCTCACAGAAGCCAATGGGAAGTAATTCATCTATGGCTTTTCCAAAGTTGATACAGATTACCAAACAATATGAGGCAATTGAGGCTGAGGGCCAGAGCTGAGATCCCGCAACACGGTTACACAATGGAAACCTCGACATGCAGAGTTATGTGTTAGGTGTGCTATGTAACCCTTGTGTTATTTTTGATGTGGAATTTTGGAGGGGAAAGTGCACCAACAGTTGTGCAATGAAATGAGCCACTGAATTCACAACTGAATGTACAGTCAAGTGTGTAAAACCAATGTACAACCAAAGGAGCACTACCACCAATTAAACCAGAGGAAATGAATAAACCTCAACCATGAATACATGTCTACATGTCATGGCACTACATGAGCAAGGTTGCCTCCATAATTTTGAAATGAATCTACTCATGGCACACTGGACAATAATGTCGAACCACTTCTGTAGGAGAATTTACACAAGCATCATGCACCAGCAAGTCCAGAGGAATGATGTTTCTTTCAGTCCAGAAACCTAACCTAACCTAATCCTTCCTTCCTTCTTTCCTTCCTTCCTTCCCCCCTCCCTTCTTTAGCAGCTTCATATTTTTTCTTTTCAGTCACATTCCTGGAGTGAAATAAATAAAATAGGAAAAAGAATAAATAATAAATCACTACAGAAATATAACTAAAATGATAGGAAAGCCACTGTGTGACCTTAGGCAAGTCACATTCTCTCATCCTCAGAGGGAGGCAAAGGCACTCCTCCCACCGAACATATCTTGCCAAGAAAACCCCGTGATAGGTTTGCCTTGGGGTTGTCATATGTCAGGAATGATTTCACAGCACACAACAACAACAACAACAACAACATAACTTACATTACTCATTGAAATGCCTAAGCAGATAGAAAATTCTTGCTTGGTTATGAAATGAAACCAGATTTGGTCCTTTGTTCTCTATCTTCCTAATTTCAAATGGCAGGAGTCAGGGCCTCAGATGACGATCTTCATCAATGCAGGTGTCTCTTCCAGAAAATGGTCTTTCAGAAACATTGCTTTAAGTCAACATTGTAGAACTCTTCAACTTCAGATGTTTTAGCTTTCCAGATATTACAGATTCCATGTCCCAGCCAGTATGGTCAGTGGGCAGAGTAATACGTTCTTTGAGACATTGTACACTGTAAATATGCAATTTATTTTTTACTAATTTAACTGTTATTGCTTCTGTAAAGAATTTGAAAATTGAACTCCTTTACTGAATTACAGTTCTAAGGGGGAAAGATGAGTATTAAGTTTATGTTTAGAGATTTGCTCTCTGTAAGCAAAACCTTGGGAAAATGCTGAGGGATTTGCATGGAGGATTCCCCTCTTTGAAATAACAGATTTTTGAATTATAAAAAAGATAAAACAATAGGAATGCATGTTGGGAATAGAAAAAAAAATCTTGGTTCAAGTCAGTTATGCATGAATTTAATCATAAATCCATCTCATTTACAGTATTTTTTTTTAAAAAAAAACCTCATGTGGAAATCCACATTTATTTATTAATTGTTGAAACAATTATATCATACCCTGTATCAAGCAATATTAGGGCAGCACATAAGTAAAATCAATTTTAACAGATTATAATAAGTTAACATAAGAACAATGTTTAGGGCCTGAGCAGATGGGGCAGGATAGCATGGGCTGAGCCTGAGCTATCCTGGTCCCAATGCCCACCTGGGTTAATCCCTGAGTTAGGATTAGCCCATGCGGACAACCCCTTGTTGTTGTTGTTGTTGTTGTTGTGTGCCTTCATGTCATTTCCTATTTATGGCGATCCTAAGGTGAACCGATCCTGGGGTTTTCTTGGCAAGATTTGTTGAGAGGAGGTTTGGCATTGCCTTTCCCTGAGGCTGAGAGCATGTGACTTGCCCAATGTCACCCAATGGTATTGCAGCTTAGCTGGAATCAAAACCTGGTCTCCAGAGTCATAGTTCAACACTCAAACCACCAAGCCATGCAAACTCTCTGAGTCAGGTCCTTAGATGGACATATTTTAATGACTAAAAACAGGTTAAGAAGTATCAAACAATTCAAAACCATGCATATAAATGTTTTAGAGGGAAACAGTTAACTTCTAAAGACTTTTGTGAGTAGCCAATTCCCCCCCCCTTTTTTTTTGTTCCTAAATAAAGCTGCTATCAACACCAGTCATGCCTCCAAGGAGAGGGCATTCCACAACTGGAATGCCAGGGCTGAGAAGGCCCTCTTCCATGTTCTCACAGTGTATTGTCCTTACACTGACATGTGTAAGGGGAGGCACTGCTCCTTCAAAGTTCAAGATCTCAAACCATTTAGAGCTTGAAATGTCATCACAAGCTCTTTGAGTTCAGACTGGAGCCAGTAAAGTTCTTTTAAGACTGACATTATATGTTGTCTATTTGGTGTTCTAGTCAGCAGTCAGGTGACTGTGCTTCACACTAGTTGTATCTTCTGCGTAATCTTCATGGACTCTCATTGCAATTGTCTGATCAGGAGATTCCCATGCCATGAACTACTGTGACATGATTGTCTCATTAAAACAGGTTCTCCTCATATATATATATATATATATATATATATATATATATATATATATATATAGTATTTGTACAAAAAATATGCATGATTGAGCTTTGAAGAGTCCAGGTACTGATCTATATATTATTCCAGGAAGTAAAAATGCAACTGATTTCTCCATCCCTAATATATCAACACTCCTCCTTGGTGGATCTGTAAGCTAAAACACTCTTGTTAACGCTACACACCACAACAGCAATTTAAATATGCCCCTATTGCAATATTGCATGTTTATTCCTCCTACATAGTGCTTTCAAAAACTAGCTGGCCTTTAATTCTTTGACAAGTAACATTATAACAATGGCTGCTCTATATGGAAATTCAAAAAATGAATGGCATCACCAACCTTGATCTGTTTATCTATAATTTTCTGCTGCTACCTGCCCACCATCATCCTTGAAGGGGAAAAATGAACCCCGTTCCTCTACACACAGATACACACAAACACACACACACACACACACACACACACACTTGTAAACATAAAAGTGTTGGCTTTTTAGAACTGTGCCATTTTGTCATGACACTGACATTTTTTAAACTTTTGTTTATTGTTTCCATAACGGATTGTGTGGTTTCTTGAACTTTGCCATCGAGCTGCACTTTGTGGGAGTTTTAAAATTAGAAATCATTATCTGTGTTTGTTCTCTAAACCTTGGTAAAAATAACATGGTTTGGGATCTTCTGTTTTGCTATCCCACGGGGTGTACGCTGAAGAGCAGCAAGTTCAGGATGACTTAAAAGTACCCACTGGGTCCACAAACAGAATGTTGTGCAAATAATGGAGTTCTAGAAGTCTAGCAAACTAAGGGGAAAATGACACATGAATACCCAGAAATAAATTAAGAAAATGAATGATGAAATTCATAACATTTCACACCCACTGAGACGTATAAGTAGTCTTACATTTGAAATCTTCCAAAGACTTTCTTAGGAACCTGGTGCAGGTATGAGCAGAAAACGGGTAAGGCGGCATGCCATGCCCTTCTTACACTTTTACATACACACTCATTACCTATCATGCTCTTGCCTTGTGCAATTGACTGTTTCAAAATATGTTGATTTCCAAGAATGTATAGGAAAAGCAGTTTTGGGTAGACTGGCATCTTTATTCTTGCAGATTTTAAAGCATCGGCTAGAGATGGAAAGGATATTCAAAAATAGTTGAAAGATGCCCCCAAAACACAATTTTCAAGTGTCAAGAAATCTGATCAAAAGAATCCCAGACTGATGAGAATCTTTGCAGTTTTGAATTAATTTGTGAAAAAAATTGCATCTGTTTTACTCCAAAAGTAGCCCTTTCTGCACAGAAAATAGTATTTCTGCGCAGGAATGGCTGAAATCGGTCATTGCTTCTTTCAAGAAAAAAGTTAGTGAAGAATTGCATATGTATTATCCTTCATTGAAACTGTTTCAGATTTATTTTAAATGTTTTTAGTGATTTAATTGTTTTAATCATGTTTTAACAATATTAATATTTCGTTCATTTTGAACTTTTGTAAATTAATGATTTAGTTGGATCTTTTAAAAATTATTGTAAGACTCCTTGGATCCAATTCTGAGAGGAAGGTGGGATATAGGTGCAAAGATAGATAGATAGATAGATAGATAGATAGATAGATAGATAGATGAAATGGCACTGTTGCACTATAATATTATGGCTGGCATCCTGTTGGTTACCACCAGCTAGAGTAGATCCATTCAATCCACCATCAAATGGTGAGTCAAGATAGAGGTAAATCACACTGATTTGGTTGGTTTACTCTTGTTAGGATTAACAGCAGGATTTAGGTCTGTTACTCAAAAAAAGGTTTTTTAAAGAACGGAGAACATTTGCCCTTCAAACAATTTTGCCACGTTTTCAAAACAGCAACAAGGGACAGCCAAAATTCATGACCTGCACCATTGAAAATCAGGAAGAAAGTTAGCTTAGCCATGTGTTTGTAAAATTAGCATATTGTTCACGTTCGTAAATTATTTGATTCACACATTTCTTTCTTGCCTACAGCAGAAATACAGGATTTTTAAAAAAATGTCTCATTCAGGAATATAAAAAGGAATAGCTTTCCAGCTCCAGATAGGGAGATGTTCCTTATATGGGACACCAATATTTATTTGTTCAATATACCATCTTTCTCTCACACTGGACCCAAGGCAGCTCACGAAAGATACCCCCTAAACAGTGCAACTTTTTTCAGAAAAAGAATTCAAACATCACACTAACACAACATCAAGTGTGTGTGTGTGTGTGTGTGTGTGTGTGTGTGTAGCCTCTTGTGGGAGGGAGTTCTAGAGGGTGGGAGCAGCCACTAAGAAGGCTCTCTCTCATGTCTTTACCAGACGTGTCTGTGATGGTGCTGCGACCAAGAGAAATCCTTCCCATTAAGATCTTATCATGCTGGCAGGTTCTTATGGGGAAAGACAGTCTTTCACCCTACCAGCCCTGTAAGGGACATGCTTTCTGGCTGTCTAATAAGGGATATCCCTTATAATAAAGGACACCTGGCAACCCTGCTTTCAAAGCATAAAACCACTTCAACCAGTCATGCCTCCCATTGACAAAAGAAACCTTTGGGATGAGGTCCTGTCCAGACTGAATGCACGGACACAAAGTTCGCATTGAAATTCATGGAATTATGTCATGAGAAGCCATGCTTCTTTAGACTGGTCTGCAAGAGACCATTGTCTGTGGTTGACCAGCAACAGCTCTTCTGTGTTTCAGGACAGATTTTTTTCCTAGCTTGATCTGGGGGATCTTGGGCTTTGGATTTTGACATATAGCCTATGTGTTTCACCACTGAGCCCTCTTCCTTTCCCAGTACCTACCCTTCAAGTGACTGTATGGTTCCAAGAGTTTATGGTCTAGGGGAGGGCACTTCCTTTCCTTCTGGTCCCTACTATGGACATCTTCTTGGAGGAGTGATGCTGCTGTTATTAATCAGAGAACCTGTTAACAGTGGTTGAGTAGGAAATAAACACCAACACCACATCACTACATGCACAGAGGTTACCATTAAAAAGTCACTCTTGGCTGGCTGCAAAGATCACAGTGAAACATTGTCTCTAAGAATAGCCTCCAAACAGCTAATTTGCTTTTCTTCCCCCATTCACATTTCAGAGATGGCATTGTGATAGTCAAAGACAAGGACACATCGGCAACATTTATCTTTCACTGTGACATCTTCAATTTCCTCACTTTTAAAAGCAACATTAAGCATCTTTTTAACTCTGGCTTTCATTAGAGATGCTAGAGTACTGTTGTTCCTTGCACTCGGCCTGCTTCCTCACCAGTCCATGTGCCCTCACGTAACTTTGTGATGCATTTTCTATGACCGTACTAAGCTCTGCCATGTTGTGCTGTACACAAACCACTTCAACATTCTTCCCCTTGCTTCTGGGCAGAGAAATTGGGGGCACCGCTTTGCTCAATTTGTCAAGGGGCCATTGGATAAATTAGTTAAGTTTCTCCAGGGTGACTTTCAGCATTAGTAGTAGCAACATTAGTAGTAGCAAGTGATAGAAACTACAGCATTGGCAGCCTGTAAATAACTTTTGTGTTTTCTGGGATGCTGTGGTCCATTGGTTCAGGGCTTTATGGGAAGAATAACTGAAGCTGCCCATCAAGACAAACTGGGGAGAATATTTGGAGAAAATTCTGCAACATAGATAATTGATATCCCATATTGCCTACTGAGTTTTGAATGCATAACTAAGTAAGGTCTTCTGGCTCAACCCCAAGCCAACCTTAACAGTCAGCATCCACATCAAGTGATGGAGGTCTGTTTAGCTGGTGTGCAGGGAACAGGAGGAGGTTGTTTGCAGCCTTCCCCCACCAACAAACAAGGTTATACTGAGGAATTGCAATAGGAGTCCTGCTTCTGATTGTCGTAGCCTTGCTGTATAGCAAAAAGGGACTGGAAATGTCATTCATGATTGTGAATGCATACTCCATAATATTATTGTATATCAGTAGTTGCAGATCTGTAATTGAAAAGTGTGACCTTAGACGTTACCTTCTGAGAAGTTTTGGCTCAGTTCTTCAAGAGAACAAAAGTAATTGTGTGATTCAGGGGCAGGCAATTGGTGATCCCTTTGATGTTCCTGGGCTGTATCTGACATTCTGTTAGTGATATAAACATCCACAAATCATGCTGTGCATGCAGGACAAATGTTTTGCCATAGCACAACAGATGTGTTCTGCTGACAGTGGTGGAAAGAGAATTATGTCTTCAGAAACATTGTACATTGTGTTTATGCACTGCATATTCCACACTGCAGTCATTCTACATTGCAATCGTGAAACTGCAGGGTGGAATGCGCAGTGCATAAATGAAAGGCCACCACCACATTGATCATTGTGGTTGTGCTTTGCACATTGCACAATGGCACCAAGTCATTGATACATGTTTCACAGTGTTGCTGTTGTGCATTGGGATTGCATTGTGCTTCTGCAGTGTATCTCCATGTGAACATATTTACACAATGCTGAGGGCATTATGGATTGTAGCCTGAAAATCCTGTGATCTGTCACAATTCACTAGGAACTGAGAATTGCAGACCATCAACTTTTGAAGAGCCAGACTTTACCTTCCCATTGTATAAGCTCATTTTACTCAATAGTAGCTAGTTTTTCAGTCAAGTATTTTTAAACTGTACCTGCTCCAAAGAATAACAGCGCTTTGTGTGTGTGTGAAACCACACTTTGTTTCAATAATCCTGTATATCAGAAAGATATTATTATTAGCTTTCTCTTTTGAGCATTGAATTCCCACCAGGACCCAGTCAAGAATTTCTGTGGGACACACTGTTCTCTCTTCATACACACCTAATGTTGTATAGCTATTTTGGGCAAGCATTTAAATAAAGGCCAATTTGACTAAAGACCAAATCCACGTCGCCAAATGATGGCAAAAGGGCAGAGCTTGGGAGAAAGGTACAAGAAAGATGCAAGGCATTCAATTTTTCCTCCTTTGTACTTTTTAATAAAAGAAATTATCTTGCTACTTAAAGTGACATTGTAAAAGATGTATGCATTGTGGCTTTAAAAAAAACACAATTAGATAACAACCTTGTCAAGTACTTATATTCTTTCCTGACAGCCTTGAATGCAGTCACAATAACAGCATAGCTATTTCAGCATATTCTCTATTCTGTTGCCATTGGCAGAGTCAGCCATTTTATAAAAATGTTACTGTTTACCACTTTAATCATCAATCTCAATCTAGTCAAAACAAGAAGTCAAAAGGAGTAGTAAATTATACTTGGTGTAGCATGGATGAGTTTGAACTGTTTTCTGAAATTCATGGGAAATAGTTGTGTATCCCTCACCCACATCTGCAAAGACTACTGTGAGTTCTGAGTGAAGTAGGATCAAGAACCTGAATATCATCTGTTTACAAGATGCTTTTCTATAGGCTCAAGGTGGGAACATATATGATGTATTTCAGAAAGAGCGCAGGTTTAAGTCTTAGTTTTTCCTAACTAACACATCTTCCCATCCTCCCACAGATCAAGGTTGTCATCCCTTAAGTAAATACTCGCACTCTCAGAACGTCTGGGCAGCAGCTACTGAAGGTGCCTAGGGCTAGGTTGGCCTCCACTACTCGGAGGTCGTTCTCCATAGCTGCCCCAGCCCTTTGGAATGCGCTGCCCACAGAGCTCCGCTCGTCCACCACCCTGCTCCGCTCGTCCACCACCCTGGCCCAATTTAGGAAGGACCTCAAAACCTTCCTATTCCAACAGGCATTCCCCGAGTAAATATCCTGTGGGCCTCCCTCCTCTCTTTCGTGGCCAAGAGGTTGGGCTTTGGGGCTTTACTGTTGGGTTGTTTTAAATATGTTTTTATTGGAACTGTTTGTATTTTAATTATGTTGTGAGCCGCCCTGATCGGAGGAAGGGCGGCATATAAATAAAAATTTTATTATTATTATTATTAAATACAGTACCACTGATTCAACCAGTCTACTCTACTTGAGACTAACAATAGAATTTAGGGTAGAATCACAAGTTACACTACCCATTGCCATTGTAGTAGTACCCCTTTAACACTTGTTGAAGTGTCCAGGACCCTCACTCCAACTTTGCAAAGAAAATGGCAAGAAAAATGAAAGTGTTCCTAGATCACTTTTGGCTTTGAAAAAATAGTTTTGTTTGTTTGTTTTTTATATTAAACAATGCAGGGAAGTGAAGTCAAAGGCTTTCATGGCCAGCATCCATAGTTTTTTTATGGGTTTTTCGGGCTATGTGGCCATGTTCTAGCAGAGTTTCTTCCTGACGTTTTGCCAGCATCTGTGGCTGGCATCTTCAGAGAATGTTTGCCTGGAAAGGACTTGGCTATATATATATGTCTCCATGCAATTTATCCTTTCAGGGACAGTTAGAAACAGGGCATTCTGAGGAGTCAAGAAATATAAAAGCAGCCTGAAGGTGACATTTGGTGTGGCCCTGTCAAACACACTAAAATGAGAGTAAGTCCCACTCAACTCAGTAGGACCTCTTCCTTTGGATCCATTGGGTTGGATTAAGAGACAGACATACTTAGGGTAGACTCCCTGAAATCAATGAAACAGGACTTAAGTCCCATTTATTTTGGTAACTCTTTTGTTATTAACTGCCATCAAGTCGACTTATTTTTCTTTTGTTTGCACTTTGTTCCCTAACTTTCTTCAGTAATCATTCCAAGCCTTTGCTATTTTTTACAAGAAATATGATATCATCTGCATATCTTGTTGCTCTTCCTACCTTCAGTTTTCATGCCTCCTTCCTCTGAGTCTAATGCTGCTGTATGTATGATATGCCCAGCATACAAGTTAAGCAGGGTGGTAAAATGCAGCCTTGCCTGACCCCCTTGCCAGTTGGAAACCATTCAATTTCTATGTATTCTGTCCTAACAGTAACCTCATGACTTGAGTACCTTGTCCTGATTTTTATAGTAGTTCTCCGTGTTCCTTGTCAGTGGGTCTGGTGCAGTATTACTGCAGCTAGATCCAACCCATAAACAAAGGCAAACTGTATGCTCAAAGATTTAACATGGTACAGTTTTTCTGGGAATGTATAAAGTCATACTGTAGAATAGCCATGACTATCTTCTTGAGACAGGTATCTTGAAGAAAATACATACACTATCCATGTCTATCTTGGAAATGCATACAATTAGTGCAGAGGGGAAGAGTTTAAAGGCTTTTAGAAGCAATCTGCATTATATGCTTCTATTTTAGTTTTTCATTCAGTGTTATTGTAAAATGCATTGTTAAGTTTGGGAAGTAACGCTGGGTTGAATTCTGACCTTTTAAATAATATTGCTATTTCTGTTACTATTGCATAGTCAGAATTGGGTCGTTGTGCTTTAAAAACCTGAATTACAGTACACTGTGAGGAAATACATTTGTTGCCCTGACCAAATGAATTCTATAATCAAGATTTAGCTTTTTATTTTTCTGTGAAACAAGGCATCAAATTTAGATCACTTTAATCACATGTTAAAATGATGGCCACAGTACCAAGGGACTAGATTTTGGAAACCATGGAAGGACAAAAGATTTTTAATGAGATTCTATAAATATTAACAAAGAATATTTATCTTGCCAGTCTCTGTCCTAAGAAATTAGCTAATTATAAATATTTCCATCCATCCACCTCTCTATGGATCCTTTTGCTTGGCCAGAAATGAGCTTATATTGGCTTAACATGAAGGCAATCTAAAACCATTTTTCGGATATGTTCATTTACATAGCACCCTAGGGCTGGAATCCTATTGGTGTAATACACCAATATTTGCACTTTTTCCAGGGCTGTGCAATGGTATGGAAGGCAGACAGCTTGCTCTTAGCAGCCTATTTTGACAGTGTCTTAGTTCCTTGCTGGAGTATTCATGCCTAGCATAGTTCCAACAGTATAGTGCATCAATAGAATTCTGATGCTAGAACCTAAACTCCAAAGATGTACACTAGGGCTCATTCCCACTTACACTTTAAACTGATTTCCGATTCGCCTTTGCTTCAAGTTGGTAGTCGATTCCAAAAGATCTGTCTTTCTCACTATGAAACTGGATCTTTTCATTAGCCCTGTGTAATTACTTGTTTTTTAGCACAATTGTCGTCCCCACTAGTTAGCGCAGATTCAAAATCCCAAGTCAATCATCTCTGAATCACCAGAAGGAACCCCCTCCAGACCCCTGCCATCCCTGGATCACCTGATCCAGGGTTGAGAGAGGGGAGAAAGACCTCCCAAGGGACCCTTCCAGACCCCTGCCATGTCTGCATCATCCAATCGAAGGATGGCAGGGGAAGAATGACCTCCGGACCCCTACCATCCCTGCATCACCCAATCTAGGGATGGCAAGGGGGAAAAGACCCCCGAGGGTACCCTCCAGACCCCTGCCATGCTTGGATCTTTCTCCTCCCTGCCATGCCTGGATCAATTTTTTAAAAAATGATTCATTGGTAGTTGCAACATTAGTGAATCAAATTTTCTATGAATTTTATTTTTTAAATCACACACACACACATACAAACACACACACACATGCACCCATAGGTCACACCACAAGCACAAAGGCAGTGCTGAGAGAGGAGGAGAATGGTGGATCTACCAAAAACTGAGGAAGGATGATAATCACTCTTCTGCCATTAGTCCCTCTCCTCTAGAATTATGCAATTCTGATCTGTCATTCCCACTTTTTGAATACTCTTTGGAATCGATTGTTTTCAAAAGAACCTCTTGGAAACTAGTGTCTGGAAAAATCGGGGGGGGGGGTTGCCTTTGCCTCACTTTATCATAATAGGAATTGATCACATTGCGACAGGAACTGGTTTGAAATGGGAGCGATGGTCATTTAAACCGATCAGCAATTCACTCTATTTCATAGTGGGAATGCGCCCTAGTATTCTTACCATGTGAAAACAAGACCCCTGGAATATGGTGACTGATTTCTCATTTCATGATTTTATACTCACTGTCATCCTGAAACAATGGGATGAGGTCCCGAGCACCACACCAGTTGGACCACAGGTTGTCAGTAGCATTGTTAGGTATGGTTCTCTGTAACCATTTGGTGGTGCAGGTGTTACAGCCAGGTTGCAAAACACTGTGAAAAAATGCTTCTGAGGTGGAACCAGAAAACACAGAGTAAACTTCAGCAGTCTGTAACATCTAATCACCTCTTGATCTGTGACTGCCACATTCAAAAAACAGCCTCCAGCCCTTAGAGATGGTATCAAATGGATGCATTTGCACATGAAGAAGGAGGATGAAAATGTTTCTGTAATTCATCTTAATATGACCAATTCAGAAGGTCAACAAGATTCTACATATGCTCTATTTGTGATCTAATGAATCAAACACATTTCCCTCCCATAAACGAAGGCATCTGTTCTTTGAATGCCTATTTTAAAACATTAATAGCACTGTGAAGCAAATACTTGGGGAGAATGGTATTGCAAACTCTTAGTTATTTCTTGAGAGAAAGACATACTTCAGGGCCATGTGAAAGATGTTTTTAAAAGAATTTTGCATTCAAAGTGGAACCCAGTGCATTTTTTGGCAACTTGCCAACTTCATTTGGGTGTGAAAATGTCTGGCATTTGGCTAGAGTTTTAGTTGCAGTTGGGTACACTGCTGTGAATTGGCTTTTCTGCCTGGTGAATAAACAATGTGATAAAATAGATGGGAGGCTAGTACTCAAATGATCCCATCGCCATCAAAGGTCTTGCTTTTCTTCCTTTTTATGGCAGAATCCCTCTTCCATAGGATGCAAGGAAAACAATAACATTCTCTCAGTCTACCATCATGTCTGTGCATGATTAAGTTGTTGTTCAGTGTGTGAAAACTTCAATCATTACTTGCAATGGAACAAGAACACTATCCACAATGAGCATTTTAAACATCTAGAGCAGATGTAGGAACATTTATAATCTGAGGGCTGAAAATGGAAGTAAAACCTGAACAAAATCAAATAATAATTGGCAATAGAATCGTACATGTGTTCTACAATTTCATTCTCCAACCCTTATGCCACTGTGATGTATGTGGCTACTCACAAGAACAAGTTGAATCTCCCTTTTCCAAAATGGTTGGGAACAGAAATGCTTTGGATTTTGGACTTTTTTGAATTTTTGAGTATTTGCAGATACATAATGAGATCTCTTTGAGATGTGACCCAAACTGAAACATTTAATGTTTCTTATATACCTTATACACATAGTCTGAAGGTAATTTTATGCACAATGTTTTAATAATTTCGTGCATGAAGCAAAGGTTGTGTACCCTGTACTATCTAAGCCACCCATGTGGACAATTTTTGGATTTTGGAATATTTTGGATTTCAGAATTCTGGGCAAGGAAGATTCACCTTTAATTGAATTCAAGGGACTTTATCCCCAAGTCAGTGAATATAAAATTTCATCCTTAATATCACTGCATTTGGTTAATGGAGTGTAAAATGTTGACATATTAAGAATAACTGTGTTGGTAGCTGGGAATAGCTTTTCCCCCATGGTTCTCTGCACCTGGGTTGCTGCTGTTGCAGCATTCTGACTTCCAAGAAAGGTTGGGGGGGGGGGCAAAACCCTTGAGAAAAAGAGAGATGTGGGGAGGAAGGAAATCTTCTTGCTGCCACTGTTCTGTCAAGAACAGGCACAATAATTTTGGATACGTGGGAGACAGGAAGGAGAAGCATTGGGCATTGATGATGGGCAAACCTTAGAAGTCCTGGCTCACACTGGATGGATTTTGTGATCTGACCTGTCTCATTTGGAGACCCTCCAATACAGTTGGCTCTCCTCATCCATTGATTTTTTATCCATGGATTCAAGCACCCATGGCTTGAAAATATTTCAAAAAAGTATAAATTCCAAATAGCAAACCTTGATCTTGCCATTTTATGTAGGAGACACAGTTTTACTACACAGTTGTATTTAATGGGACTTGAGCACCCCTCCTTCCAACCTCATACCAGTCGTTTTCATGGGACAGACCTTGAAGCTCCCCACATATCTGCTTGTTAACTACCCCCATGAATGTAGGCAGCCAACATCATTGCTAACACAGTACATCCCATCATCCATCATTATAATATGAGGCTGTTCTGAAGATCAACATTACATGGGTATAGTAAGGTCCATATGCAAGTGGCCCATAGGCTTCATGACACCCCAAAACTGTTTCTGTGGTCCTCTGGGCTCCCAGGTGTCAAATTTCTGCCCCCAAATGCCCTCTATGGGGCATTTTCACCATCTTCTGTAGCTCCCATCGGCCATTATAGGTCCAGGAGAAGTCTTTAAAGCACATACACACACACCAGAAAAAAACAACACCCAGAGATAAACTGGGAGTGGTTTCCAATCAATTCCCTTAAAAAAAAATTCCTTAGCCTTCAATGTCCCAGGGAGACCTGAATTATGACAAAAATGCCATCCATTTTCCCTTGAACCTGTGGGGTATGGTAGCTGTGTGGGGCTCCAAGTTCTCCAGGGGGATGCAATGTGCCCGCCTGGCCTTCCACAGTTGTCCACCATTGCTATATACATCTTTCTTAAAAACAGGTGCCTGTAATTTTTGCTGCAGTTATATGAGATCCAGAGCTAGACTTCAATTCAATATCCTTTCAGCACAGCAAAATGATCTGCATGAAGACCTTACACTATTCTGACCCATATACCTCCCTCTTACCTAAAGCCACAAAGCTGTCCTACAAACATTCAGTTATTCAACATGGCCTGCCAGAATGGTATGACAGCCCCCCCCCCAAAAAAAGACCCAGATGCACACTAATGCCATCAACACTGAGATTTGAGGAGGTCCTGTGGAGGTTGTAATCATCATGCCTCTGGAATAGGGAGGGAGGGATTGCCAGATGTTTCTCCAGTCCTACCTGTTCACATTGCTGTTCACAAGCAGGTATGTCAGGAAATCTGAGGAATCCTAACAGTCATGGTCTGCATTACATAACTTTATGTATGCTTGGATATGTTGTGGAGGTGCTAAGAAACCCTAGGGCTGTACAGATTTGCCACCCCTTTATCCCCCAGATGGAGGCCACAGCAAACAAATGGTGTAGCGTCCACGAGGCTTAAAAAGAACCCACTCCTGGTGGGTTCTTTTTCTAGCACGTGCGGGGCACCAGTAGCATGCTCATGAGCAATGATGATGTTCGTTTGGCACTACATTGTTTTGGCACCATGTCACATGGACATCATCGCTGCACGCCCCTTATGGACAGGCACACACAACCATAGTGCCCGTACGGTGATTGAAGGGCTGGGTGTGTGCGGACACTACCCTCAAATCGGCCCCAGACCAGTGCAGAGTGCTGGTCTGTACTGGGTCTCTGCTAGCAAATTGTGAAGATGCATAGCAGGACACTGACAATAGTGTCTCAATGTAAATTGGGCGCTACTGATGCACAATAGACACCCTAGCTGGTGTCCCAATGTAAACAAGACCTATGTGTGTTGGTCTCAATGTGCATGGGTTATGTTGTGCATCAGTCCGTTCCAATGCGCATTGGTCACTTGACTGGCTTCCATACATAATAACTATATAGAGCCCTCTACTGGATTCTGATTCTGATTTTTTGAATTCTGATTCTTGCAGATGGAAGTCCATTTATGAAGGCATAACCCCCAACAGCATTCTGGCCACTGTTTTATTATTTTTGTTTCTCATATTTATTCCAGATCACTCAGACAGGATGTATAGGATGTGTGTCTGTCTCTGTCTGTATTTTACCCTGCAAACGGTTTCATGAATTGTCATTTATCCATGTGATGAATATCTGATGATTCAATTTGCTCATCAACAATTAACTTTGGTGGGCAAATATATTCAGTGTAATCCACCGTTAGTGGACTGATCTATTTCTCTGCAGCTTATTCTTTCTATAGTACTGAAAAAGAGAGAGAACTCCTTAAGTTCTTTCAATGTACGTGTTGAAATCATTAATACAAGATGTGACAATAATAATACTTAAAAAACTCAACCCAAAACTAGTAATACTACAATGGTGGAGATAAAACACTGTGGTGCATAATTAGATGCTAGCATCAAAATAATGCGTGAAACAAAAACAGTGGGGAGTTTCCATTTAAGACATTTTTGAATTCTATCTTTACCTGCACTCCTTTATCTTTCCAATTGCCTTTTGATCACCCCCTCCTCATAATTCATTTCCTTGTCTCTTGCCTTCTCTTTGGTGTGTCTTCCTCTAGCCCCACCCAGCCCTAGTTGTATTTTCTGTACTCTCTTTGACCATTTCATAAAAACAACAGGAATCAAAAGAAGAGCTCACCAATTAGGGAGGGACTAATCTGTTTTTCTTTTTTAATTCTTTTTTTTTAAATCAATTTCTTTCTGTTGAATATATTAAGAAACTTAGAGATTTGGGTGGGTTTTAATTATTGTAACTGTTGTTAATCTGACCTGTTTTAACTGTTTAATAGTTGAATATGCTTTTAGCCTTCAGATTATTTTTATTGGCTGAGATCCTGCATCAGTCACATAGCCATGATGGCTGTCTTGTGATCTGACCCCTGAAACCCATGTTAAAATCAAGCCACCTACACCAATTTTGGTGCGCTGTGCTGTTGGTGAGTGGGGTGCCGAAGAATGGCATGTCCAGCTCTCTTCCACCAGTGAATGATGATGACCTGAAGAGTTGTGACAGGACCCTTCAGGGGTCTCAGTTTCTGATGTCACATTGACATTTACTGGTGTGAAGACCCTGGACCATTAGTGAAACCGTCTGAATTTTAAGGTAAATTTAGGGTCATTTATGGTTTGGGTGGTTTTTATGTTTTGCTATGCTGAACATACTCTGATGTTGCTTGGCCATGCATGTCCCAGTTTTCATCTGTGAAATGTTGGAAGAATGCTACAGATCTCAGAATCCTATACCCAGCATACCAATGACTTATTGCCTGGGGTTTATGGGAAATGTAGTTTACAAAAGTAATTTTTCTAAGCTCTGGTATTATAGATCCACTGATAAAACTGGGGGCTCCCTGAATGTGTTTGTGTGACCTTCACTTGGAATAATGGCCTGAAGAATCCAGTACAAACTTAAATTAAGTCAGTGGGTGGGTAAACACTTCAACTTGTTTGGAGGAAGATGAGTGTACAAGTTGGCTACAATTCAGTATGGGACCTCCATCTGGGTAAGTGGGCTCATGTCTGAAAGACATTGCACTTAAAGCCCTGGTGGCACAGTTGTTAAATGTACTGCAGCCATTCACTTACAAACCCCTAGGTTGTTAGTTCAATACCAGCCAGGGGCTCAGGATCTGCTCAGCCTAGCATCCTTCTGAGGTTGCTAAAATGAGTACCCAGCTTGTTAGGGACAATTAGCTTACACTTTCTAAGCTGCTTAGGGAGTGCAGTATATAAGCAGTATAGAAATGTACTCACTATTGCTTGCTAATAGAACTGAGCAGTTTGTCGATGTGTGTATTCAACTAGAGGATGCTGTCATGTTAGTACATAGGAAAGCAGTGAAGTGACTGATGCACATCAAAACACTGGCTAGGAGTGACGGTATGCATTGACAGAGCCCAATGAGTATTGGGATACACATGTCTTAATATGCATCTTCACAACTTATTTGCAGGGTGCTGTAGCACATATGTATAAAGTATGCATAGAATTGTGGCCATTGAAATGATAAAAAAAATAAGAAATGTGGAAAGAAGGAGAAAAAATAAAGACTTTATCTATTCTTGCTAATAAATCCATATGGATAGATGGAACCAACAGTAGATTCCAGAACCTACTTTAGCCTTCATCTCTGTATGATGCTGAGAGATGGGTGCTTGTAAGGACTGGCAGAAGCCCTTTATGTTCTGAGCATCCTTTTATGTAGACAAAATATTAGACATTTTCCAAATTTCAGACTGTCACTGTTGCCAGAATTTATTTATTTATTTTTTACAACTGGTTAGTTTTTATTTACTTCTTATCTCCATTCTGTGCCAGTCACTAGCTGCAGAATAATTGTGTTATGAAATGAAATTAGAAGAGTGAGCACAGATGCCCAGGGACAATATTTTGACTGGGGAAAATGTCTGATGAATCTGTTAAGAGATGGAAGGGTGGCTGTAGAGCTGTTGTGAGGAATTTTCCTAGTCAAAACAATGGCAATAAGGGTTCCTTTGGATTGTGAATGGGGTTCCTCATAGTCGCCACTGCCCTTGCTGTCTCTTCCTGTAATCTGTGCTACCTTCAGATTTACCATTTTATCATTTAGTGATGGAAAGAGTGGGTTATAAAAGCTTTAGAAACTGTTGAGGTTTCATGTGTGCTAATTATATCTCTATTAATAGATGGGTGGAAACATCAACATGAAGTAAACAGGATACTTTTTCTACTGATTACTCTATTGTGGTTCCCTATTCTTGGCAGAGATAATGTTGTACTGACCATGAAGGGTTTATTGTGCTTTAAATTTCAGATATCCTTGGGCTTACATTAGATGACAGTTTGGATTTCATCTGAAAGCCAAACATCATATTAGTATGAAAAATAATTTAAAATACATTTTGTTTCATGCGATTATGTATGGAGTACCTTGCCACAATTAGGACTCTATTGTTTGTAAAACCTTCTTGCTCTATTTTATGTCCACAATGCAGCATACAGCAGTGACGTAGACTTGAGTCAATTCACTTGGACTCAAGACAGACACAAATCACTTCAATGACTAACTTGGACTCAAAATGATGTGCTGACTTCACTTGACTTGAGTTGCGACTTGTATATTTTTAGCAACTGACTTGTTGGCATGACTGAGCAGCAGGATAGACCTGCTTCCAGTCAATGGGGCATGTTTTGTGGAGGGAACAGCAAATGGATTAGGCAACAGGCTTGAGCCAGAAGAATCCTTCCAAAGCTTTTGAAAAGCTTTATAAGGCTCCTCTGATGAGCAGTAGGGGCAGGTTCATAAAAAGTCACATGTGCATATGTTCTTGCTGTACAGTTGAGAGTAGGGATGTAGACCCTCAGGAAAGAAACTGAAAAATGTGTGTGTGTGGGGGGGGTGGGCTGAGATCCTGCATCAGACATGTTGCTACGATGCCATCGCTGCACCATGTCTCCTTATCTGATCCCCACAACCCACTTAAAATTATGGCAGCCATAATGAGGACTAGAGTTCTGTAGTGCTGCAGATGAAGTGCTGAAAGATTATGTATCCAGCCCTGTTTCACACATAAGATGTGATGCAACAAAAAGAAGCAGGAATCCTTAAAGGCAGGGTCCTGTCACAACTCCCCATTGCAATGTGGTTTGCTTGTGAAACAGGTCTGGACATGTCATCCTTCAGCACCCTACTCACCAGCGCCATCTAACTCCATCCCTTAATATGGCTGCCTAGATATTAAAATGGATTTGGAGGGCATTTACGGTCATGGCAATGGTGTCATGAATGTAAATGTGAAGAGCAGGCAATTACAATGTCATAAGCCTTGTTTGCAACATCAGAACTACCTAACAGGATACTGGTCCCTTTTATGCTATGATTTTACTTTAACTGCCATAATTCTATCCTATGGAATTATAGGGTTTGCAGTTTGAAGAGGGAAAATTAGACTTCTATTAGATTTCTCAGCCACAGAGACCTAGTGTTTCACCTAAATACAAACCTCAGGATAACATAGGATGGAATTATGGCAGTTAAAGTGGGATCATAGAGATAGCTTTATGAAGTGTGAAAGGGCCCCATCAGTAGCAACAGCTAATTTAGATTTCTGAAAATGAATTCCTGAGTGGCAATGCTGAGAATAGACTTTTGTGTGAAAGGATCTGTGAGTTTGGTTTTAGAACTGATCTTGAACTGAGCATGTACTAAGAGGCACTCCTTCACTACTACTTCCCCAATTGTTAACATATGCTCACCTGATTCTTTTTGTTGGACCATAGGGTTCTAGTCAAAAAATAAAGTAGGCTCCCCCACACTTGGAGTAAGCCTATCCCAGTCTAGCTTTTAGTTACTTTGAGTACTGCTGTGCAAAACCCCTCAGGAAATTGTTTGCAGCTCATTTTATTGTACCAGCATATCTTTAAAATGCGCCATGGGCCATGCTGTCTTTTAAATATGATCATAGCATACAGATCTGCCCTAGTTTTGGCCTTGCTTTGAACTCTGCCGACAATTTGACAACAGACATCTGAAGAAGCGTTTCCCTTGTTGGATTGCTATTAACTCAGTTAAAATGTATATGACCAGAGAATAAGCATAGAGCACAAGACCGCGGAGAAGTAAGGAGACCTCCGGGCCGCTCAGGCATCACATCCAGCCTGTCCTTTGCCCCCTCTTACATTTCTTATTACAGTACATTAAAACCCTTTGCTCTGTCAAATTGACAAAGGCAGCTATAAAAGGGGTCCTTTCTAATACCCAGTAATATAAACTATGTTTGTACACTTACCACATAATCCCTAATTACTTCCATACTTTTATGTGTAAAGAGCTTTGACGGTCGCATTTCAGCATACTTAGTGAATGGAATGAATTCTAAAATTATTTCTTTTATAAATGTGGGGCAATCTGTGCAGGAAGGGATTAATTTCCAGATTGGTGACATGGCTCACATTTCAGAATAAATATGCCCGATGTCATTGATCCGCAGAGTGTCAAATCGGAAAGGATGACACCGAGTTTGTATGCGACCCGAGCATTCCTCTAGTACTTAAAGCAATTACCCTACTGTTTAATAATAATGTTTATGAAATTGCTTTTTTTGATTGGTTATCATCTGTGTCAGATCCATGTCAATAATCCTACAGGAATGCCTTGCTGTAGCCTTTCACCTTTATTTTATTTTATTTTTTATATTAAATAATACTTTGCATTTCATAACAGCTAGAGAGATGTGTTTGGGTTAGACATAATGATCCTTCTCACAGAACTAGAGTTACTCGCCTCTTGGCCTTGTAACATATCATGGAGTTGAGATCTAATCTTCCTCCAAAGGCACAGTGCGAGCGATATCATGCCCTTTTCAAGAACTTTTGAAGGATATGCTGAAGCTCAGTATTTTATTGGGGAAATGCATATTAAAACATCTTTAAAAGACAACTTCCACGAAGCAGAGTATCTGTGATGCTGTGGCATTAAAAGTGCCTTCTATCATTGTCTGCTTTTCTCATTATCCTGCGTAGAAGTGTTTTATGCTGGGATCATGTTGGTGACATCTGAACTGATAACTTGGAGTTATGTGCTTGTGTGTTCTTATATAGTGATGTGCACAGAGTTAGCCAGTAGCTTTTTGTGGAACATATCTCACCCCCCTGCCCAGCTCCAAAAGCTTGCTGCAAATGTCACAGCATTTAGTGGTTGGGGTGGGTATAAATTTCTGAGAACTCTTCAGATGCAGCTCAAGGGGAGAGAGTAACTGTCTTTCTTCTAGTTCTCCACAAAACCAAAAGAGGTATGGCTGAAGAAGTGTAGCTGCCTCCCGTCTGAGTGTCCCACATCTTCCCTCAGCCATTAAATAGAGGGGGGAGCATATGTCTGCATTTTGAAGCAGGCTTGCAGACTTGAACAGCACTAGCCTGAACAAAACTGTTTAGGTGGAGAATTGCACATTCAGACAGCAATAGCCTGGGGCTGCATTTGCACTGCAGAAATAATCCAGTTTGACACCACTTTAACTGCCATGGCTCACTGCTATGGAATCCAGGGAATTGTAGTTTGTTGTAGCACCATGGCTATCTGACAAAAAAAAGCTACATGTCTCACAAAACTACAATTCCCTGAATTCCATAGCACTGAGCCATGTCAGTTAAAGTAGTGTCAAACTGGATTATTTCTGCAGTGCGAATGCAGCCTGGGAGGAACTGTGTGGATAGAGCATTACACCCCATTCATTGCTGGGATCTTGGCATAGACTCTTCATATGGTATGTGAAGAAGTAGGAAAAGAAGATGGAGGAGAAGGAGGAGAAAGAGGTAGCGGAACAGAAGGAGAAGAAGGAGAAGAGCAAGATGAGGAGAGAAGGAAGACATTCCAAACATTTAATTTATATAGCAAAGCTTAAGTCCTTCTTTGCCATTGGAAGTGCTAACAACAGTGGACAGCATCCTTCAAGTGGTGCTGGAGCTAGCTAGGTTTCAGACCAAGGATGTGTATAAAGCATCAGCGAACTCCGAATGTTCCTCAGAGCAAAATCACACTCTGTCAGAGTGCAAAACCTACAGCCTCCAGATGTTTCTGGATTACTGCAAGTCCAATGTTCCTGACCATTGACCATGCTAGATGGGTCTAATAGAAGCTGACATCTGGTAGAGAGCCACAGGTATCCCACCTCTAGTGTGTCCCAAGGGCTGCCAGAGTATGAGGTAGAAATGCATTTCTTTCAATACAGTTGCATCCTTGATTTACTGATTTTTTCCCCTTTTCATTGTTGGAGGAAGAAATTACTCTTCAATTGCTAGTATACAGTCAGATCTTTCAACTTCCAAGAGATCTTTTTTAGGGTTCTGCAACATCAATTGGATTTCTGTCTTCATGATCAGAATAAATTCCCATTTCTGCTTCACCTTTTGTCCAGCCTACAAATGTTGTTTGGAGCAGCATGCACACGAGTTTGGGCATGCTATCTTGGGCCATTTATAAGGAAACATGTAGTATAACTTTCCCAAATAAATACACTAGAATAACCTTTACAGCTGTGTTACTGAACTATGCCTCCCATTTTCATTTGTGGAGGGGGTCCAGGCAACACTACGCTCCAGCTGTCACAAGTTTGAGAAACTAGAGGACATGATGAACTCTTACCCTCTCCTGACAGTTAAGCGTTACCCCTGGAATTGTCTGCTGCTAACATGCCATTATGCATTGATGTTAAACTCTTAAACATTTCCATGTGTAATAGGAAGGTCAGGCATATTATTCTTTCATTACCAAGAGTCATATATCAAATGCTTTGCAGAAAATCTTATTCTCAAGAAAATAGGAAGATAAATATATTGATTACACCCTTTTTGTCAAATTAGGCCAAACCCTTTGAACCAACTATCAGGGGGTTTGATCTTGAATATATAGTAGTCAAATGAAAGTTCTTTTAATTGGCATGGGGTGATAGTAGTGTTAGGAGGGCAGGAAGAGGTTGCAGCAAAGGCAACTGTTGAGTAAGTTCCTATGTCTACCGGAGTGGGCATTTTAGGATTTTCCCCTCTTCTTCAAAGACAGCACTTTTTAAAAAAATGGGGGTTTTTCCCCAGAATGACTGTCAGGCTGGATAAACAAGAATTATATCAGCTGACATATCCAAGGAGCATCTTTAGAGAACCACAGGAAGCAATGACTTAACAAAGAAGTAAAAATAAAAAAGCAAATGCAACATGAGACCAGGGTTCAATTTCCACCTTGGCCATGAAACTCACTCGGTGGCCTTAAGCTAGTCACATGCTCTCAGCCTCGATGGAAAGCATGTCAAACCTTCTCTCAACAAATCTTGCTAAGAAAAGCCCATGATAGTTTTGCCTTATGGTCACCATACGTTGGAAATGACCTAAAGGCACACAAAAAGAATTTATTTACTTACTAAGTGATGTGTACCTGGGACTGTATGAGTCCCAGGTACACAAAGGGCCAACAAAGACTCCTATTTTCTAGCTCTCCTCTTTTTTTTTCCAGCCTTGGGAATCTTACTAACAGTACCTTAGAGAACCTCTACTATGTTCACAACTTGTTTTAATCTCAAGAATGTAGCAGCACTGTCATAGCCTTCTCCTGTTTTCCTGCCTTCTTTCCCTTTCAGGAATATTAGCAGCAATAGCTCAGAAATGGTTTATCTGATATAAAGGTTGGTAAAGAATTCAAAGTGCTTTTGATCTTTTAATACCCTTCCTTATTCCAAAAGAAAATTTATCCCCATTCTTGATCTGATCTCAGTGCGCGACTTTGCACTAATCGGAGTGTCACCCCGACATGGCACAGCCGTTGCACCACAGCAGTTATAGTCTGATGTCTAGAGGGGTGTCAGCAAGTTGGACAGGGTATAATTTTTTTAGTCAGTGTGTTCTTGCCTTATTTTAATTTATCATCCTTTCTTGCTGGTGTTACCTTTTGAGTGACATGCCAAATGCAAAACAACATAAAAGGTCTGCCTTCAGGCAGAGATGTGTCCATGTAGGGCTTTAATTATTCTTTTTGAACCATATGCAATATGCAAACTCAGTTTCCTGTGCAACAGCCAGATTGGGAGGGAACTATGTAACACCTGGGTTCTTTTTAAAATAAATAAATAAATAAATAAATACTAGTTTTTCCATTTGAAGAGTCCAGGCCAGAACTTTATAAAGAAGGAGATTCTTTGGACTGTTCAGCCAATCCTGGGGAGAGAAAGAAACAAAACAGCCTGTATAATGTTGCAGTGGAATTTAAGCCTATCTTTTTGAACATCTCTCCACCACCTTTGTTGCAAATATAACAGCTGATGGTTTGGTGAAGTCAGGGATCCTAGGGCTGAAGTGCCAGGACTGAGCAGTGGCATGTTTATTGGAATAAAACAGTTAAATAGACACCTTTAATAAATTTAATAAACATTGCTGCTGGTCAATATTGTACTTGAGTCACCTTGAGTCCTGTTTGGGAGTAGAGGGGATATTGATGACGATGATGATGATAAGGAGAAGGAGGAGGAGATGAAAACTTTCAGCTTATTTTTTCTTATTTGTGGTTTTTCCACTTTCATAGAATCATAGAATTGGAAGAAACTACAAGGGCCATCCAGTCCAATCTCCTGGCATGCAAAAAATTGCAATCGAAGCATCCCCAACAGATGGCCATCCAGCCTCTATTTAAAGACCTCTAAGGAAGGAGACCACTCTCCAAGGCAGCGTATTCCACTATCAAACATCCCTTACTGTCAGCAAGTTCCTCCTAATGTTGAGGTGGAATCTCTTTTCCTGTAGCTTGCATCCATTGCTCTGTGTCCTGTTCTCTGGAGCAGCAGAAAACAAGCTTGCTCCCTCCTCAATATGACATCCCTTCAAATATTTAAACAGGGCTAGCATATCACCTCGTAACCTTCTCTTCTCCAGGCTAAACATACCCAGCTTCCTAAGTCGTTCCTCATAGGGCATGGTTGCAGACCCTTCAACATTTTACTCACCCTCCTTTGGACACGCTTTTTTGGTGTGGATGAGACAGCTGCCTGCACTTTTGGATTCTCCTTGGGAGACTATCTGTTGAGTCTGTCAGAAGGAGTGCATGCACTTCAGAAAATACCATTACACCACTGATAACAGCTGCATTTAAAGCTCAACATAAAGAGAGGGCCAGCACAACTAATAAACACCATGAGGTCATCTTCCAGACAGCCTCTTAATATATGCCAAAAAGTAAATCATCATTCTCTGATCTGCCAGCCAGGAACAAAGCTGTGGTCTTCTTGAGTACTAGGACTTGCAAAGTGTATTGCATATAGAGGCCAACAAGAGGCTGACAGTTGCTTCGGACATGTTCCAGTGAGATTCTAACCCTGTGGACTCTGAAGTGGGTTTAGGACTGCAGCCTTAAATATTTAAAGAACATTTACTCAAAGAAGTCCTCTCTGTGATTATTAGTGATGATGGCCAAGTGACAAGCAATTGCCATTCCAGATGACCAGCTTCTCAACATCCCTTAAAACAACTTTCACCAATCCCGTGTCCTCTAGATTTCTGAGAATACAAGTCATGACACTTTCAGTACTTATGAGGAGTTGCTTTGGTTGATGGGCATTGTAGTCCAAGACTTCTGTTGGGAATTCACTTGAAAAAGGATGCTTTTTAAAAACAATATGTTTGTTGAATATATTATAAACTACACATAAACAAAACAAAACACACGAAACACATAAAACATAAAACCCAATTACATACACACCAAAAACATTAGTTACTTCTATTAAACCAAACACTAAACTACTCTAAAACACTCACAAAAATTATTAAAAGTTGACTTCCCGCTTTCTTACCTATGCCTTAAATGTATAGTAAAATTCACGTTCTCAAACAAACAAGCAAATAAAACCTAACTCGATACCTTCTACAGTGGTGCCTCGGGTTACGAAATTAATTCGTTCCGCGGCCGCTTTCGTAACCCGAAAAGCCTTCGTAAGCCGAAATGCCATAGGCGCTAATGGGGAAAAAGCCGCGGCTCCATTTAAAATAGCGCCGGAGTTTTTTCGTAACCCGAAAAAACTTTCGTAACCCGAAACAATAATTCCCTATGGGATTTTTTCGTATCCCGAAAAATTCGTAACCTGGGTATTTCGTATCCCGAGGTACCACTGTACTACTATTCTAACAAAGAAATAAAGCTAGTTTTCAAAATCCTAGAGAGGGAAGATGAAAAATGTCCTTAGCTTTGCATTACCCCCTCCTCCTCCTCACCTTTGCAGCATAAAACAACAACAACAACAACAACCGACAAACAAAACTATAAGTCCTCACAGAGCTTTGAACAATTGGTACTATAATTCCCAGAATCCCTCAGAGACATCAGCATGGCCACTGGTCAATTGTACATTAAAAAAGTAACTTTTGAGACTTTCCGTTCCACTTGTATTCTGGTCATGCAAAGTCACATGTAGTTATGGCTTGAGTGAACCCTAAAAAGCTGTTCTGCATATCCCAAGTCTAATTTCTATTTCTGAAAGCTATTACTTCTCAAAGTGTTTGGTATATTATTTTTTCCTGATGAAGAAGTCATATAGTATCTCTCTTTTCCTTCCTTCCTTCCTTCCTTCCTTCCTTCCTTCCTTCCTTCCTTTTTCCTTTTCTTTCCTAGAGAAGGAATGCTACTCCTTTTCTAGGTTCTGAGCTGCCTACTATATTTACATGAAGCTTGAGTCCCCCACCTCAACTCTGAATATAGCTTAAATAATCTACTTGCTTATTTGTCCATTGCTAGGCTGTGTTTCTTTAAAGTATAAACTGTTTGGATCTGGGCAAGAGAAAAAATAGGGCCCACCCTAAGAACACAGCAGAATTCAAAAAGCTCTGTGTTTAAGACAGATATCCATATGGTGAGATGCATCTGTTTACATGCTTGCAGATGTATACTGCCTCTGGTTTTAGAGGCAATATATAGCTATCATGACTACTAGCCATTGATATGTCTGTACTTTCCTTTAAAGCCATCCAAGTTGGCAACTATCATCATTACATATTGTGGTAGCAAATTCCACGGTTTAACTATGTGAGTTATTTCAGAGAAAGAAGAGATACAGTCCTAGGAAAACATAAGTAAGAAATGTGCAGCCACAGCCAGACAACAGACTAGCCCTTTAACAGTAAATTAACAGTTGTGGGTTTGAGATACGATGAATGGCAAGGAGCATAGCTGCAAGAACCAAATGAAAATTGGACTTGGGGGCAATCATGTTAGCTTTGACTTAGACCTATGGATGTCATTTCTCATGTGTCGTGGTCTTCCTTGTTTCCTACTGCCTTCAACTTTAACTAACATTGCTGTCTTTTCCAATAAGTCACATCTCATGATATGCCCAAATGTGATCACAGCCTTCACAAACACAAATAGAATTTGGAAATCTATGGAATGGATGACTTGGACTTTGGTATTTAATGGTACAATGATGTCACTATTGTGTGTGTGGATATGCTGTCCAAATTGATGCTTGATATCAAAAGGGACAAAAAGAATCCTGCCTTGGCGATCCCTTTGAACTGAAAAGATAGGAGAGAAATCATCTAATTATTTAATAAATCAGCAATCATGTTGTTGGCTGCATCATTTCTTATGCCATGTCCATCCTTTGTTTGGATCCTGACCATTTTCTTTGGCCAACAGCTTTTGTGGGTTTTAATGGCAAGTGGTGCACAGCTGCTTAGCTTTGCCTTGAGATTCATTCAACTTGTTATATTTCTTTGAGGAAGTTCAGAGCAACTTCTCTGGAGCTTACATCAAGTCCATTGCTTTAATGTGTGGTGGTCCTGTATGACCATTTCACATTTTAGGCAGCGGTCCTTACCAAATAGGGTTGAGTCCAGTTATCCATGCTTCAGAATAGCATGTATGAGAATGCCCTGTTTATCACCAGTGAAAAATCATAGAATCATAGATGTTTACCACACTATACTATTAAAGTGCTACTATTCCACTTTGACTCCTCTAGCTGCCTCCTGTTGCATTCTGGGACTGGCAGTTTTAAGGAGGAGTATTTAGAATTCTCAGGCAGAGAAGTTCTCTGCCTCAGAATTCTAAATACCCCTCCTTAAAACTGCAAATCCCACAATGCAACAGGAAGCAGCTAGAGGAGTCAAAGTGGAATAGTAGCACTTTAAGAGCATAGTGTGATAAACATCATAGAATTGTAGAGTTGGAAGAGACCACAAGGGCCATCCAGTCCAACCCCATTCTGCCATGCAGGAAATCCCAATCAAAGCATTCCCGACAGATGGCCATCCAACCTCTGCTTAAAGACCTCCCAACTAGTATTGTCAAAGCTTGAGTCCATCAAGAATTTTTTTTTTTAAATGGAGAATATCCATTAGAACTCCTAGTGGTTACAGCACCATTAAAAGGATCAAAAATATAGAGTCAAGGGGAATAACTTAGAGATTTTTGCAGGAGAGTTCCGACTTTACTCAAAAGCATTAACATGTGAGGGTTGATACAAACAGATTGATCCTCATTAGTTCTAATTCCTTGTTAGTGCTTTTGCAAGTCCAGCTTCACTTGTGCTAACTTATCTTAAACATTTATCCCAAATGTCTGAAGAGGAGGTTTTATATCGATAATCCCGGTAGTTCAGTACGAAGACTGTTCTGTCAGCTAAAATATGATCTGGGTGCTGAATTGCTCAAGAGTCTGTAAAAATTCTTCCTCATAGCCACGGTAGAGGTTTTCGCTAGACTAACAAAGCGGTGAATTATGACTTCATGTTGTCTGCCAATTTGGTGTCATTTAAAAACATAAAGCAGTCCAAAGCATTCACCCTTATGTCTTATGCCACCTATGATGCAGAAAGCGTGGGGTGGAGGGTATTTCTTGATGAATTGTGTCAGATATGAAAAAATCAGCAATTTAAAAATCATAGTTGGAATGCATGGAACCATCCTCAAATAGATACAACTCTATATTTCACAAAGGATGTGTCTATCATGAACTTTAATCATATTGCAAAGCTGGTGTTAATTGTGGTTATTTATAAACCCTCCTGACTTAAAAAAAAAGTGGAATATGGACTGGGACGACATTTTGATGTAGTTTCCACAGTGACAGTTCCTGTGGTGTGATCGGGTGGGACAGCACAGGATTATGCGTGGATTCTTGAAGATGGTATTTCTTAAAGTATTAGGAAGGCTAAATAATTCACAGATGCCAAATTCATGGAAGAAATGTGCTGGCCTGCCCCAGGAAGGGATAACTGATTTTATTTTTATTTGCAATCCAAGGAAACCTATCTCTCCAAAACTTCATATCTTGACTCAACAATAACAACAGCTCCGTTGTATTTATTAAACAAGATTCTCCCCCACCTCCATATTTTTTTCAAATATTTCGCCTTAACTTCTTGATGGTGCTTTTTAGTATCATTTTACATAATTTAATACAATTTGTTCCATCCATTGGTTTTCATGGAGATACAAGCTGTTCGCTTGTGAAAAAGCTGGCAGAGGGGCACAGGCTGGCAAAGAATCATCTCCAGGAGTTTGTTCAGATTTCAAAAGTTCTACAGGGGCACCAGCCATTTTGAAGTACGCTCATGTCAGAATCAAATCTAGTCTTGTTTTGAAAAACCTGTTTGGCACTTCATCTTCTTTGTAGATCATTTAAAAACAGACCCCCTCTTTCTGGGGTAAGAGACACCATAGTTACATTTAAAGAGCAGGCTTTTAATGATGAATTTCTTTAAACCGTGTCTTGGCTAATGACTGAAAGAGAAGGCAGGTGTTTCTTAATTATTTGTGCAGAAGGAAAAAGTAATGCCAAATGGCTATAATGATTAGAACATATAAAGAGGCAAGTCCACAGTAAGTAGCAGTTTTATTTCTTCTGTTTAATGACCTTTGGGGATGAATGGTTTTCTCCACTTCTATATCACTTGTTCGCTGTTTTACTCTGCCCCATGATCCCCTCCTTCATGAATCCCTCTTTAGTAAAATAACTACTATAATGCTAGAATTACAACATCTTTTGTTTGCTACTACTTTCAGCTAATTTGTACCATTTATATTTTTAAGCTCATTCCATCTTTTCCTCTCCCTATGTTAAGTTTAGGAATTTAATACATCATTAATTACATTTTCCATGGTATCAACAAACAATTTGACTTTTTCTTCCTTCCTGCTGTGATAAAATCTTTGAAAACTGCTCATTTCTGTGGAGAAATATATTTTCTGTGCAGAAAATGCTGTTTTGTGCATTACGAATGTGGTAAATTTTGCATAGAATAGGTCCCAAATTGCAAAGACACTTGTGTTACTGGTAGTCAGTTAAACACACACATACACAAAAACACACCAAAATCTTTGATTCAGCTCTTTATACAATCAAGCCAAATGTGCTGTTTTTGTATGCAGTGTATTTCTGTATTGCAGGGTGTTGGACAGGATTGCCCTTGTGGTCTCTTCCAACTCTATGACTCTATGAAATGTTGATGCCAACATATTAATGCATGTCTGCATTGGCAAAACCCTGTGCAAAAAGAATCTCAAATAAACCTGTATACAATCACATTGTAGTAGTGGCAATGCACAAAAGGCAAAAGACATGGATGAAAATTTGACCCCTGTAACAAATTTCATTTATCTTCTGTTTGTTTAATTTATATCTTGCCCTTCTCCCAGGACTCAAGATGGCTTGTTGTTGTCATTGATGATGATGATGTATGCCTTCAAGTCATCTCTGACTTATGGCAACCTTAAGATGAACCTATCATGGGGTTTTCTTGGCAAGAGTTGTCCAGAGGAGGTTTGCCATTGGCTGCCCCTGATGCCGAGAGCATGTGACTTGCCCAAGGTTACCCAGGGGGTTTCATGGTCAAGCTAGGAATTGAACCCTGGTCTCCACAGTCATAGTCCAATCCTGGCCATGGAGGGAGAGAAGAACTGACAGATTCTCCTGAATGTGTTCCCCTTTCCCACTGCCATTCCATTCTCCTTTTCTGCCATGTCATTTAAGATTGTAAGCCTAAGGGAGGGAACTGTCAAATTAGCAATCTGTAAAATGCTCTCAGAGCCTTTGTGACTGAAGAGCAGTGTCTAAATATGCTAAATTAAAAAATTAATAATTTTGCCCGAACACCACAAATGTTTTCCAGCCAAAATTAGGTGTGTATTTGTGTGAGCGTTATCTCCAATTTCCATTAGAAGACAGTAAGAAAGATCAGCAGGATATATGTAAGATATCTGTACAGTAGTCTGCCTTGGTTCATTCACAGCCAGGGATGGATTATTGCTGCTCTCAGAAGAGCTGGTGCTTTCTGTAACCCTATCGAAGCTACTAGGAGCCCTGTTCTCTTTTCTCCCTGGCCATCTGCTTGAAGCATCTGGTAATCAGGTGCAAGCTCCCACATCCAGAGCATTCATGCTTAAATTTGCAGCTACCTTGCCACCCACATTGGCTTTTGTTACGCTGCCAGAACGTACCTCTTTGTGTATTGGATGGCAGACTGGGACTGAGAATTCCACCATCCTTGTGCTGAAATTGTGATGGCTGGTGTGACATTATCACCTTCCAGAAGAGATCTAAGCCATCCATCTTCAACTTTTTTTCTCTCCTCTCTGCTTTAGTTTACCTACTAATCTTTTCTCCATTATGCCATTTCATCCAAATTTCTCACAAGTATGTAGGGAAAGAGTATAAAGAATAGGGGTGTAAAAGCATTATGCATAGTCACTTGTCAAGTGTGATTTCTCTCTCTCAAGACTTCCATTAATCTAAGTAAACCAGTAAACAATACATGTAGGAATGTAGGAATGGGGGAGAAAACTTCACATTTTGATGAGAACTGACCAAATGTCCACTTCCCAGATTATGTCAATATGCACACTAGAACAATATACAAAATGCAATGCAGTTATTCTTTGATGTTTAATGGCATAGGTACTCTAATGCAAATAGTTGCATGTTTTAGAATGTTTTGCAAGTGTTGTATTCTGATAAAAGTTGTGCAAAAGGAGTTAGGCTGTATAACTTCAGCACACTTTGGTTGGGAACCTGGCAACCATTGTGTAATAGGAGTATGCATAGGAATAATGTAAGCTGTACAATAAAGTATACAATGGTGAACTCTGTATATGGTCAATGTATACACCCTCAGCATATGTTGATGCTACACAACTCCTTTCTTAGATCTTGGCCATTAGAGGAAGTGTATATCTTAGTGTGTACACTAGTAGAAACAGTATTTTTAAGGGGAGAAATGGATATATTGGACAAACATGCATACAAAAATACATACATTGCAAAAAAAAAAAATGCACACAAAAATATCCATGCATACTTTTTAAAAATGATCTAGGAATGAAATGGAAAGGAATTAATGGGCAAAAAGAGAAGTCAATAAATATTTTCATTCATTCTGTGTTTTGGTATCATTGTAAGGGAACTATTTTCCCCCTATTTTGGTAGTTCCTTTTGCACATTTAGTAGAGTACTCAAGCATTGGACTATGACTCTGGAGACAAGAGTCTGAAACCCAGCTTGGCTATAGAAATCCATTGGGTGAATTTGGGCAAGTTACATAGTCTCAGTCTCAGGAAACCTCATGATAGATTCACATGGAGCAGTGGTTAAATGCCTGTACTGCAGCCATTCACTCAAAACCACAAGGTTGCGAGTTCAAGACCAGCAAAAGGGCCCAAGCTCGACTCAGGCTTGCATCCTTCCGAGGTCGCTAAAATGAGTACCCAGACTGTTGGGGGCAAATTAGCTTACTTGCTGTTCACCGCTATGATCTTTGGAATAGCGGTATATAAATAAAACAAATTATTATTATTATTAATTATTAGGGCTGCCATAAACAGGAAATGACTTCAAGGCACACAACAGCAGCAATAGCAAGATCACTGAAGGTCAAGTACAAATGTGCAATTATTAGTAGTATTAGTATTCTTCATTTGCCTGGAATCTCTTGAGGAAAGGTGGTATATAATCAAATGTAGTCTTAATAATATTGGATCCCTTTTACTGCAATGTCTTACTTTCCATGGCCTGTTGAGACTCACACTTGCCTTGTAATATCTACTATAAGTAATTTGCATTTTGTGTAAGTGGACTAAAAGTAAAGGCAAGGTAATAGTTTAAGGTTGTGATTAAGACAACATGAGCATCTCCCCATTTGTGGAAACTTCAGGACACATCAAAATTTAATGGAGAGAAATACTTGTTTTTCTAAGTGCAGTTGTTTCCAACCTTTGATCCTCCATTTATTTTCGACTTCAGCTCTCAGAAGCCACAGCCAAACATGGCCAACAGTCAGGACTTAGGAGAGCTGAAGTCCAAATCATTTGGAGAACCCACGGTTGGGAACAACTGGTTTAAGGGATGTGGTCAGATATGGGACTTGGCTAAAGGGAGAGATGGGGGGATCCTGAAAGTCTCTGATAAAAGGGCAGGTATAAACAGATGCCAAAAAAGTACCCCTGCAAAGAGAAAATGGACTTGAGAGAATTGATTTTAAGTGGAAAAACAGGAAAAGGAGAGGAGTCAAAATATCTGAGTAGTGGCTGAGAGAACATTTGACAAAGAACACCTGTGACACAGTGCCACCACATGTGCTTTGAATGTTGAATGGTCCAGATTTGATCTTGTTTTTCCCCCATGAAGAGGGAAGATATTGAGAAAACAGTTTGCCTGAAATCCTGGAAAGCCACAGCCAGGCAATGATCAAATCTTGAACTAGGTGGCTCAGTTATATAAAGCATCTTCCAATGTTTGCATGGCAATTCACCCCTTCTATAGCTTCCTTTCTATTTTGTTCCTTCCTGTGTCTGCTTTTCAGTTCAAATCAGGATCTTTGGAACAGAAGGATTAGGAGTAATATGTAGTTTGTTCAGCAACTTTCTGTTAGCTGCCTGCCCGGAATAGTGTCTAGTATGGCTTCTCTGCTGATTTACACTAACTAGTGGACTCTATCTCTGAATTTGTCTCAGTTTCCCATCATCCCAATAAATAATTCCTTGTGGCAGGCATCATTCTTGTTCTGGTCAAAGAAACAGATCCTTGGATGGTTGCAATTTTACATTTCTTGTAGGTTTTCTTTGTTATTCTTGAGGTCTTGTCTGTGCCTTGAGATTTATGTAGGCCAAATGCACATCCAATGCATATGTTTTGAACCCACACTGCACTACCTCACATCTGTTCTACTGAAAATGTGGTGTTAATTCTAGATGAACTATCTGGAACTGTATAGAACTTTGTAGACAAGGGGACTCCATGTTACAATACAATACAATACAATTGTTGTTCCATTTGAAAAGGCGCATTCTAACATAATAGCACCCATATAAACAAAAGTGGGTTTACTTGGATATGGTGTACCAACAACGATGCCAGTGCAACGTCAGAACACTTGATAATGATAACTGACTTTGTAGGGCTGCTTTTGGTTCTGCTGGCACACACATTGGTCCAAATGTTTGGGATTGGAGCATTAATATTTGAGTTCACCCAGTACCTATGTGTAGCCTGATATCACAGCAGGCAGCGTTCCTGACAAATGAGACAGATTTGGTGACATTTGGTTTGGCTGTTTTCAATGAATGCTTGCCTGTTCAGTCAAAGAACATTGATTTGATTATTATGACACCCCCCAATGCTGTTTTTCATATGAATCTGGAAATTTGTGACAACAGGTATGGGAAGATGATAAAAATATCAAATTAAAAATCAGTTCTATAAGACAGATTTACTTTGATAAGCATTTCTTTAAATGAAATGCAAGATTTAAAACAAGTGGTGGAAAGACAAGGGTTGCACATAAATGAAGTATATTGTCTTTTGCTATGATCTCAAATGTTGTCGAGGCTATAATTGATGTATCTACCCATACATCGACTAAGACTAGGGCTCCAGGAGACCAAGGTTTGAATCCCTGCTTGGCTATGAAACCTACTGGGTGACCATGGGCACATCAAAATGAATAAATCTTGCCAAGAAAATGTTGTGACCCTTAGGGCTGCCATCATTTGGAAATGACTTGAGGGCACACAACAATGACAAACTCACAAATTTCCTCAGCAGCAGTTTGTTTCCCGAAATTGTCAGGAGAGATATGAAGAAAGGAGAAAACACCCACGCATTCACAACTGGGAATTCAACAATGATTCCCCCCCCCCAATCCATTCAAATGGAAAAAGTGGGTAATGTGTACTTTAATAGAAAAATCCATTTTATTTGTTGACATCAGTCCAGTTGTTTATGTGAAATGGTAAATCTGATTTATATGATAGGGAAGAAATAAATACTTGCTGCTTTAAATACAGCAGCTTGAATGACTCATTTATTATTATTTTAAATCAATGAAATAATGCGTATTGTGTTTAGCAAAAGCTCTCCCAAAAAACTGCATCTTAGTAGTCCACATCAATCTTCTCTTACAATGTTCATGGAATTCTAATCATACTTACTTGGAAGTGATTCCCAGTTAAATAGATGGGACTTCCCATTAAGTGAGTTGATTGGGTAATGCTTTTGTACCTCGGAATATGTAAATGTTCCTGTCCCATTAACCTAAATACATGGGAGTGGCAATTAGACAGAATAGAAAGGACAGTTCCTGTGTGGGGTCTTTGGAAAAATTGCCATACTCTAACACCTTTAACAATACTATCGACCAATGGTATCCTTCTGGGCTGCCTTCCTGGGATGGGACTTGAGGCACTGTTATGCAGTGGTTCCCATATTTCTTGGAGGGGTGGACTCAGAAGGTGTTGTTGGCAGACTTCTGTTGGACTCCTTGGCTGCTGGCCTGTGGGGTCCCTCAGGGTTCTGTTCTGTCCCCCATGTTATTCAACACTTACATGAAACCACTGGGAGAGGTCATCCGGGGTTTTGAAGTGAGGTGTTGCCAGTATGCTGATGACCTCCAACTGTATCTCTCCTTTCCATCTGATTCCAAGGAAGCTGTCTCTGTAGTGAACCAGTATCTGGCCGCTGTAATGGACTGGATGAAGACAAACAAACGGAACCTTAATCCAGACAAGACAGAGGCACTCCTGGTCGATTGTAAGAAAGATCAGAGAATAGGGATTCAGCCTGTGCTGGATGGGGTCACACTCCCTCTGAAATCTCAGGCTCACAGCTTGGGTGCACTCCTGGACTCCACTCTGGATGCCCAGATCTGAGCAGTGGCCAGGAGCACTCAATCTATTTGATTCAAAATACAGTCAAAATACAGTCGAGGTGTAAGTAAAAGCAGTCCAGGTTTTGTTGTGAGAGCGGAATGTGCTAGACATGCAGTGGGATTTGTTCTTGTATGTACAGCGCTGTGTAAATCTACAGCGCTATAATAATAATAATACTAATAAGCATGGGACATTTTGCAAAAAAAATCCCAATGCAATTTATAGGCCATCCCATGTATTTCTTGTGCATGTCTGTGTAAGCTCTGCTTACAAATTTCAAATGCAGTAATCAAGGCAGAATACTGAAAAATGGGCATGAAAGGAATCACATGCAATCCCACACAAATTGGCTGTAAGTTTATAGACTATCCTGCAGATGCATAAGGAAGCCAAATGCTCATATTGCTAATTGCTGAAACTACACATACGCGTGCGCACACACACATAAGGACCTTTTCACAAGTGAGTAAAAATGAATGTGTGTTCAGGGGAGTAAAAAAAAGGTCTTAATTGGCTTGTGTCACTGAGCTGGCTTTCTCTGACTGTTGTGCTGTAACTTAGTCGGAGAAGTTTGACAGCAATTTAAGTCCCATTGACAATTGCTGTCATAATATTGAAGGAAGATTGTATCAACAGTAGTGGTCGACATTCAACCAGTCATATGGACCGGACGAGTTTACCATATGCTTAACTACCAACTTTCCTTGGAACGCTCCTTTTGAGCGCTTGACAAGCTTATGATAGCAATCAATAGCATGCTTCAGTCTAACATGGAAAATGTTACAAGTTTGCCTGGGAAATAGATAGCTCTATGTAGAGTACTGTTGCTTTGTTTTGATGATAAAGAAATTGGTTCCTTGGTTTGGATGGTTTTATCCAAAATTTGTGTGTTTACTGATACATTTTGCATTTTTATTATTCTGTAAACCGCCATGATTGAAGGAATGGCGGTATAAATAAAATCTCATTCATCTCATTCATTCATTTAGGCTGTGATTAATTAGCAGTATCAAAATGTAAATGTGTTGCAAAAAAAACCCAAAAACTGGTGAAGAACAAAATTGTATCACCATGGTGGGAGCCTGCAAGTGATATATGTGTGTGTGAGTTGGCTTATCCATGTTCATGTCTTTTTGGATGGGGTAGAGAGGGCTATTTTCTAACCCTTTGTGCCCTATCTAAACCCCCTCCAGTGTCAGGACCCAAGAGGCACTGCTGCTGTTGCTGCTGCACACTAGTAGCATTGGAAGACAGCAGGAAGCAATCCATAAGATGAAGCCAGGCTGATCTAGGCTTGGAGGGGAAGATAAAGTATTGAACACTCTATCTGTAAGCATACCCCTCTTTCTTTCCCCCTCTCAGCTGAGACCAGCTGCTTCTCCATCATCTTAAGAGTCTATGTCTTCCCACCTTTTCATATTGGTAGGCAGCAGTCACTGCTTCTCCCAAAGCTCAATAGCTTCCAGGACGAGGAGAGAATTGTGCAGATGATGCATTATACTTTGCTTGTTTGATGTAGGATCTGAAACTATAACTCCTACACATTGGAAAAGAGAAGTATTTCATGGGTGCAATATATCCAAACGGTAATATCTTTTCTTATACAAATCCCCAAGAGACTAATGGAATGATGCAAATATTTGACCTTGACTAAGGAGTTTTCCTTGGGTTGTCATCCATTCTGTATATTCACTTAGGTGTGTGTGTGTGCATGTTTGTGAGTGCTTATGTGTGAGATTTAAGTAACATGCCAGGTTAGAAACTCGGTGAGATAATTCAAACAGAAATCTGACCTGATTCTGTCTCAATTTGCTATGTTTCGTTACCATCGAGCCAATTTTAATTTAGTTACGTGTACTGTTGGCAGTTAATAATGAGCATGTTTGAACAATATGGAAAGTGCAGTCTGGGCTTAGGTAGCAGGCATATACGACCTTTCACTGCAGGTGGTAAGAGAGTGTACTTGTCTTTTCATTTTTCTTTCCATAAAACAGCTGCCTTCATTACAAGTGGAGAAGAAACTAACATGTAATATAGATCAATACATCTGGAGGTCTACAGTACAGCTGGTTATAACAACCTGGGTCCATAGTCAAAATATTTTGGTTATAAAGAGCCTGCATATATGGAACAGGTATTTTAATAGGTAGTTATTAATTTACACCAGAGACTGTCACTCTCATAGTCTCTGTCCTTTGACTATACTGATTCTAAACATCTCAAGGGCATCCAGTTGCATACCCTGGAAAAGATAAATAGAGAAGTAGTGTGGGGTAGTGATTAGAACATTGGAATTAGACCATGGGCCAGTCTGCCTCTCTAAACCTGACCTTCTCACTCCTTCACAGGGTCATTTGGAGGGTAAACATTTGGAAGAGGGGAATTATAGAATCATAGAGTTGGAAGAGACCACAAGGGCCATCCAGTCCAACCCCCTGCCATGCAGGAAATCTCAATCAAAGCATACCCGACAGATGGCCATCCAGCCTCTGTTTAAAGACCTCCAAGGAGGTAGACTACACTACTCTCAGAGGGAGTGTGTTTCAGTTTCAAAGAGCCCTTACTGTCAGGAAGTTCTTCCTAATGTTGAGGTGGAATCTCTTTTCCTGTAGCTTGCATCCATTGTTCCGGATCCTGTTCTCTGGAGCAGCAGAAAACAAGCATGCTCCCTCCTCAATATGACATCCCTTCAAATATTTAAACAGGACTATCATATCACCTTTTAACCTTCTCTTCTCCAGGCTAAACATCCCCAGCTCCCTAAGTCATTCCTCATAGGGCATGGTTGCCAGAAACCTTCACCATTTTAGTCACCCTCCTTTGGACATGCTCCAGTTTCTCAACATCCTTTTAGAATTGTGGTGCCCAGAATGGGACACAATATTCCAGGTGGGGCCTGACCAAAGCAAAATACAGTGGCGCTATGGCCATATTGAATGACATGAATCACTGCAGAAAAAGTCAAATATAAATCTAACTAGTAAGCAAATATTGTGGGTCCTCAACAGTCTGGATAATCAACATAGGGATATATAAATGAAGGAGTGGTGCAAAATGACTGTGTATTTCCTTAGTCCCAGTGCACAAATTTCACTGAGGAAAGTCCAATAGTTCTGCTTCTGAATCCATCTTCTTAGTTGAGCCTGAAATAAATACTTTTCTTGCTCATGATGAAATTTGTCCCTTGTTCTTCAGGGACTTCTTTGTCAAATTGAGACCTCTTTATTTCAGTCCCTGAGCACTATTCTTGCTACCCTCTCCACCTCTAGCAGCACATGTGAAAGAGGGAGCTGCAAAAAGCCAAGTATGAACAATTCTGAAAGTATTTGCTTTCATTTTCACGTGACTGTGTTTTATTCATATTTATGTGCTGGAACAGAGTGTGATTAGTTTTAACTATTGTTTGTCTGAACAAGCCAATTCAAAACCATGATCTGTGATTATCTGTTGTACAGATAAACAACAGCTAAAACTAACCACAGTTCCTAGTTGGAAGCATATTGACAAAGGGTACGTGATTGAAAAGAGAAATGGATGTTGACATTTTCTTTTCAGTCATGCTGAAATAGGAGGCAGCAAGAGAAGAGAGCAGGTTTCTGCATATAACATCAGAATGAGACCATTTAAATCCTAAATTAGTGGTGTTAAGGCATTCATACTTGTAGTCTTTAGTCTTTGGGTACTAAGAGCACAACAAGCTCAATACTGGTGTGAAATCTGAATAGTCTTTTATGAATTTGTGCATTAGCCATATTCACAAACACTAATGCAATTACAGCTGAGACAGATGCCATCCTCAGTTTCTCTTATTTGTCACCACTTTCCCTATTCATCGATATCAAATTTTGTTTATGCATCCTTGTCTACAACTGGGATTTAGATTGCTTGGCCAGAAATTAGTTGATTCTAGATGGTACCATCTGCTAAATATTCTTCAACTGTTATTAAGCGTGCAATTGTTTTTGGCTGTTGTGCTTTTTTTATAAGTGTGTTTAGTAGAAAAAGAGAAGAAAACTAAAATGGAGTACTCACAGTATCCAGCATTTTCTGGCCGAGATAACGAGAGAGATTCATGTTGGCGAAAGTGCACTCTGTGGATGGTGGCTATAATAATACATTGTGGTGTAGCTGTTGAATTAGTAAATATCTGCAAATATATGAGCAGGGAACAAAGACGCTGCCCAACAATTGCTCTGCAGTGCACTTCTGATGACCAAAATGCAAATTTAAATTAGGGTGAAGAATCCTGTCCCATTTCTTAGACGACCTGGTGCTCCTAGAACCATGTTTGGAGAACCAGCAAAGATTTGTTATAAAGAATAGGCTTTTGATCCAGATGCATGGATCAGGTTTCATGGGCTGACCCTGCATCATTTCATAAGAACATGTGGAACTGCCTTAGCCAAATTGTTTGTACCGCTAGCTTTGTGTTGGCCAATCAGACTTGTAGTGGCTCTAAAGTTTCTCTGGCATACAGGTCTTGTCCATCACTTGCTATCTGATCATTTAAAAACAAACAACTGCTGGAGATTGGACCTGTGACCACCTGCATGCAAAATATATGTTTAACCATTGAACTTATGGTTATGGTTTTCACCAAGTGATTCTGTCTTTTAAACTTCCAAAGTAGAGGAAGACAGGGAAGATATAGCTGTTTCATATGCTAGCTTTCTATTCTTCTGGCCCTTTGAATTAGTGTCCAGTTCCATCCACTATAGCAAGTTGAAGTAATGCTTGTTCTGCCCTAATTTGGCAGCCATTTTGGTGCTAGAGATGCAAAATCCAGGTGGTGAATGCTCCTTCTCTGGTTGTTTTTAAACAAAAAATTGGATGGGCATTTTCTGAAGTGCTTTCATTGTATTCCTGCATGGCAAGTACATTATACATTATTCTAAGATCCTTTATGGGGCATTATTTCTGACCATATAAAAGCAAAAGTCACAATCTTAAATGTAAGTATTTGTTGAATGCAGTGAGATATATTTCTAAGTTACCATGCATAGGATTATGCTGTGAGCATGGGCAAAGAGAATGTTAACCTGGGGAAAATGGCCTTTGTTTTGGAATTATTATGTACCCTTGAAGATGCTTCCTCACTTGACCACCTGTAATATGGGAACAGTGACAACTATGGATGGTTGTTGTATTCAATGGAAGATAGATGTTTTATTTCCCATCCCAATTCTTTCCTCATTGAGTTCAGGATAGCTTACTATGATGTCATTTTTGCTAACAACAACCCTGCAGTGTGGACTGATGAAAAACAATGGTTTATATTCCTGGCAACCCAGTGAATGTCATGGTTTAGTGATGCAAGGTTTCCACAGCCAAAGTCTGATGCACTGCCATAAGATTCTAGCCCTCTCTGTTTTTCTAGTGTACATTTTTCCCATTCTGTTTCATGGAACAGACTCTTCAGTTGTAAACAGAAGCTGGAATAGTTTCCTTAGGAAAGATGGGATTTAAAAATATATAAAGATTTAGCATTCATCTGTGCTACATTAAAAACATAAAGCTTCTGCAATAAACCAGTTTTCACTAAGCCCTGAAAGTATGAGGGCAGAATTTTGAGGCCAAGCTTGAATCTTATCCCTTGTAATCATGGAATTGTTCTCACTGAGGGCAACATTATTGAAAGGTGGATAAAGTAAGCTGTGTCTAAGAAGATAATAGAAAATGCTGCGCCTTTAGTACAGATATCAGTGTTTATGAGGGGCCAGGGCTGATATAAACATATTGAAAAGTGTGAGTTGTTGGTGATCAAATCATAAAATGTCAGCAATAATTTTGGGAACATAGGCATTTGTACTCACTTGGATTTAAGCAGTCCACATGAAAAAGAATTACCAATTTATACCCTTGCAAACTGTTCTTAATTGAAGAAATGACGTCCTGAGCCTCCATAAGTATAATCAATAAGCATATTATGTACACTGGGATTTTGTATGTTTTTTAAAATTGTTTTCTTGTCCTTTCTCTGAGAAACTCAGGACAACATCAATGGTGGTATATCCCTATTTTTTTTTAATCCTGACAGTGACTTTATGTGGTTGAGCATGAGCTTGAAGTCCATAGCCCTCTCTCATCTTGTTGCTTCCGATAACAACTAATGTTTAGATACATGCTGTCTTTAAAACTGGAGGCTACATATATCCATTATGACTCACAGAACACTCCATTCCTCACAATTGTCCTAATTTGGCATGGACAGTCCATTAATCATCTGTCACTTCACCTTTTCAGCTGCCTTTAAAATGTCCCATTTTCTTTCTCTGCCTTCCACTTTCTTCCTTGTGTCCTCTGCTTATTTCAGTTGCTGAAAACTGAGTCCAACATCTCAAAGCAGTTCTTTACATAAATATTATTTTCTGCATAGAAAACACTGTTTTCTGTGCAAGAAATTTGTTTTCGGTGCAGGAAAATTGTTTTCTGCACAGAAGATGCCATTTTCTGTACCATAAAAATCCCATCTGCATTTTATTATGTTGAATAAATCCCAAACTGTGAAGATTCTTTTCTAGCTAGCATTTGTGTCATCAGGGTTTCCTGTTATTCAAGAAACCAGTCTTTCAATCAATATTTGAACATATTTGAATATTTTTATTCCCTAATCTTTAGTGAAAGTCAACATAGAAAGTACAGCATTGTTGTCGTTATTATTGTTGTTAGCTTCCGTGAAGTAAGAATCATAGAATCATAGAGTTGGAAGAGACCACAAGGGCCATCCAGTCCAACCCCCTGCCATACAGGAAATCACAGTTAAAGCATCTCCGACAAATGGCCATCCAGCCTCTGCTTAAAGAACTCCAAAGAAGGAGACTCTAAACACAGGGGTAGGCAACCTTTTTGAGCTGGGGGCCGGGTTGCTGTCCCTCAGACAACTGGGGGGCCGAAGCCAAAAAATAAATAATTAAATAATTTTTTAAAAAAAATTAAATATATAAATAAACCAGGACAAATGTAGGACAAAATTTTCAAATGGAAGACACTTTTTTTTAAAAAAAATGGAGGACATGCGAAAACATTTGCTGATTTTTTAAAAAAATGTTAATATAAATGCATGTTTCTGAGGCTTCTATAGACAATTGCCCTCCAAAGGCCCTGGTGGCAATTGGCAGCAGGACCAGGCTGGGGCCGGTCCCAAGACCTTGCCAGGCTGCATCCGGCCCGCGGACCGCAGGTTGCCTACCTCTGCTCTAACACACTCTGAGGAAGTATGTTCCACTGTTGAAGAGCCCTTACTGTCAGGAAGTTCCTCCTAATGTTATAATAATAATAATAATAAAATTTTATTTATACCCCGCCCTTCCAAATAGATCAGGGCGGCTTACAAAATGCACCTTAGTGCAACAGTGTACAATTTAAAAACAGATTAAAACAACACAATTCATAAAAACAATAAAAGACCCCGTAGCCCAACCTCACGGCCACGAGAGAGGAGGGAGGCCCACAGGATGTTTAGTCGGGGAATGCCTGATTAAATAGGAAGGTTTTAAGTCCCTTCCTAAATTGGGCCAGGGTGGTAGATGAGGAACTTCCTGACAGTAAGGGCTCTTCAACAGTGGAACATACTTCCTCAGAGTGTGTTAGAGTGTGGTAGATGAGCGGAGCTCTATGGGCAGCGTGTTCCAAAGGGCTGGGGCAGCTGTGGAAAAGGATCTTCTGGCCGTAGCGGCCAACCTTGCCCCAGGCACCTTCAGGAGTTGCTGCCCAGATGTTCTGAGGGTGCGAGGCGGAATGTACGGGGAGAGACGGTCCTTCAGGAATCCTGGGCCCAAGCCATTTAGGGCTTTATAGGTGATAACCAACACCTTATATTGAGCTCGGAAGCGAATAGGCAGCCAATGGAGATCTTTAAGCACCGGTGTAATATGGCTGGTCCTGGGAGCACCAGTGACCAGCCGTGCTGCCATGTTCTGCACTACTTGCAGCTTCCGAGTTTGGTATAAGGGTTGCCCCATGTAGAGTGCGTTGCAGAAATCCAATCTCGAAGTTACCAGAGCGTGTACAACAGTTTCAAGGTCCCTCTGGGCCAGATATGGGCGCAGCTGGCGAATCAGCCGAAGCTGATAACAGGTACTCTTGACCGTCGCATTCACCTGAGCAGTCAGGCGAAGGGACGAGTCAAGAAGCACCCCCAGACTGCGCACGGAGTCCTTCACGGGGAGCGTGACCCCATTCAGGACAGGTGGAACCACCGCCATTCCTGGACCAGGGGGACCTATCACTAGTAGTCTTTAGTCTTTGGGTTGAAATGGAATCTCTTTTCCTGTAGCTTGCAGCCATTGTTCCGGGAATGAGGCTGAAGCTGACTTCAATCTCATTCCCACTTGATTTCCATGGATTGGGGTAACCAATCTGAATTGACTGTGACAGAGCATGGTTCCAATTATATTTGCACTGGGAGAGGCCGGGGACAGAAGGCTGGGATGGAAGGAGGCATGGAGGCTGAGGAAGGCTGGGATGGAGAGGCCAGGGGAGCTGGGGAAGGCCAGGGCGGAAAGGCTGGGGAAGCCAGGAAGTGCCGGGATGGATTCAAATCCACATGGTTCAAAATAACATTTCAAATTTCAAAATAAACCGATTCAGCCCAAAAGAAGTGGGAAAAAAAACAGTGGGTTAAATGGGTCAAAAGCATGGGGCCCTTTTCCGAATTGCTTCATCGATTCGAATTAAGTGGGAACCGTGCTCTTTTAAACCGGATTGTACCAAATCATGATCTGGTTTAAAAGGTAGTGGGAAGGAAGCCTTGAATATATGGTGACTCTATGAATGAGAGACCGCCAAGTCACCCTGTCTTGTATAACCCTACTCAGGTCTTGCAAACTCAGGATGGTGGCTTCCTTGGTTGAGTCTAATCACCAGTAATGCGTTTTTCTCTCTTTCCTTAATGCTTTCTACCTTCCCAAGCAGCCTGTGGTATCTACAGAATTCTCGATTCCCTGCTGTCAGCTGTCTTCACTGTCCAGCGTACAATTGCTTATATTGCACTGACTTAAAGTGTAGAATCATTTAAGCTTGCCAAATGTGGTGCTTGCACTACAGTTCCTCAAAAACCTAGCCAGCATCTGTCTGAATGTTGTGGGACATGTAGTCTAAGGGAGTACCATTTCCAAGCTTGGAAGAATGCCCCCTCTTTTTTCTCTCCCCCCCTTTGTGTTTCCTGACAGAGAGATAAGCAAAATATTTCATGTGTCCAATATATTTGTGCCAGCCTGCTGTTAACAGTACAGGAGTGGTGTCACTATGAATTTTCCAAACTTAGTTTGGAAGGGAGTTACTTTTTCTTCTGAAACCTTCCCCTCTTATCCCCACCATTTTCCTGCCTTATGTGTACCATCTCGAACCTACCTCTTCCTTGTTGCTGGTATACTGAGTTTGTAGCAAGGCTTCAGTGCCAAAATGAGCAACACAATATAAGAAACTGCATCATAATGTTGTTCTTCCTCCCCCAAGTAATCTCATACTACCATTACCAAGTGTAGCCTTCCAGAATTCACGAAACCCTTTTACAAGGCATCCTAATATATATTCACCTGTCAAATTAAAATGCAAGTTTAATGTATTTGCAACAATTGATTTAATTGTATAGGCTTTGCATAGCTTTGCATAGGAACTTAATAAACTTTGCTTGAGGGACATTATGATAATTACCCTTGTTATTTGCCCAGTAATGCCAATATAGCATCTCTGAAAGAAATAAAAAAACCAGGATAAGATTTCTGTTTACTCCCTTTGGTTGGACTTAAATTTCTCCCTGTGTGAGGCTGCTTTAGTGTCTGAAGTTTATCAAAGTGTTTTGTGTGGTTACTTGGCACTGGCAAATCAAGCTGGGTTCCCTTCAGTGTTAATTCTTCTAACTCCAAGAAAAGTACTTGTGAATACACTACACTGCTATATCATTGTGAGGAATCTAGGGTAGGCTCTTACCACCATGGTGGTGACTAGGGTCAATAAGACCACAAAAACTATTCAGGTGATTGCCTGTTATTCCACTTACAATCTGAGAAGTGTGGGCCCCACGTCCCAACAGAGACATTGTGCATGTCTCCATGTACAGCTTCAGTGTCCTGCGTGATATTTCAAGGGAATATGGGCTACACTTCTGAGACTTGTGCCTTAATGCTTTGGGTCAACTTTGACGGGTTTGTATTGATATGCAGAGCATATGTTATACTGAAAATGCAGAATTCATTGGGGGCAATTCCCACAACTCTGTCTGACTATCACTGAACATGGATTTTGCTGATTCCATGTTAATTTTTTTCCCTGTGCCCAGAGCATTGAATCTAAATCCATCATCATATCAAGTAAACTGAAGCTGAGATCCTGTATAGTAGAATGTAAGGTCCAGCAGACAGAAATATTCTCTGGATGGTGGAGAGCTGGTAGGATTCAGAAAGCATGTCTCCATAGCTAGACACAAACTGAAGACGTCATCTGGAGGTCTTGCCAATTATGTCTTATTATGAAGACATAACTAGATCCTGCTTTCATCCCTCCATTCCCACCTCCCAGTCTTCTTCTGTGACTCTGAGGCTGTGAATGGGGAATATTGCAGCAAAGCAATGTGTGGCTTTGGTCATTGCCGAGAGAGGGAGAGAATACCAACCTCCGCAGCAACAATAAGGTATAGGCAGACGTACTTGGACTTACATTTCCATATGTCACTAACAAGATCCTGGCCCATAATGGTGAATGACAACATAAAAAGCCTTTTTAAGCTGAGTTATGTGCAAGAGGCACGTCATCTTGATGGATGATTCAGATGACCTCTCTGTAGTAAAGTACTGTAGGGAATTTAAGAATTACGAGGTAGCAATGGGTACCTGCCTTCTAGAAGTAGCATAGGTAGAATAATGCCTTGTTTAGTTTTGTTTTATGAAGTTGGTTATAGCTAGAGGTGCGAGGCATCAAAAAGTGTTGTTGACTTCTCAAGATGTAGTTTCTGTCCTGAGTCAAACCCAAAGAATTTCCTTTACAACGCTGACAACAACATGTGCTTTGCATGCCGGAGTAAATAAAGGAGTCAACATTGCAGAAAGTGACTCTGTGAATTAAACCTGATGATAGAAGTTTAAACTGAGAAATACACAAATCAAAATCATTTTTTCCATTGTGTCCAAAAGAAAAATAAGAAGTTCTGTACCCTAAGACTTGGGAGAAACTTCCATTGAATTTATAAAAAGGGTTTACCTCTCAGTAGACACGTAAAGGGTTGTGCTGTGAATTTTGCAAGTTACTATATTTTGCAGACAGACCCCAGCCCCAAAGGAACTAAATTTAAAGACATCAAAACCTTTTATTTTGATTTGGTTGAATTTGATCGTACAATGTTAGCTATCTGGTGGAGGGTGCGGGGAGGGCATTTTAAGCCGTAAGCATGTATGACTAATAGATAATAGGATTGCTTAAGCTTTTGTAATATTATGTAATATTTAAATTTATGTTGATTTTCTCCATTTCACATGTAGTAATTAATTTTGTCTTACTGACAGATGATTCTCAATGACTGATTTTCAAGAGAAAATCCAGACAGGTATTTTTTAACACTTTGTTTTCATTCAAGATGGGTTGTATTTGTGGCTTTTGTTCCTTAAGGGTGGGGAGGGCAATTATTCAGGCTATATTGTGAATTAGCATTATTTAGATATCTAAGTAAGTCTTTTATATTTTATCTTATGAACATGTGTCAAGGGGGAAGTAGGTAGAAACAGCTAAAGTTCTGCATCCTATAATGAACAAAGCATTTCTTGTGGATAGAGTTCTCAGACTCAGATAGGGGCAGAGATCATGTCTCAGGAAGTGTTTTGTGGGAGACTAAGATACTTGTTCGGCCCCAAATTGGCACCAGCCATTTTGATGCTAGAGATGGAAAATCCAGGTGGTACCTGTCTTTGCCCATAGTTATACTGGCATCTCAAAGCCTGCTATTTGAGGTGGGTCAGCTCATCCAGCCTGGCTTTGTTCTCTTAGCAACAAAAAGAAGGATAGTCAAGGCAATGGGTAAACTATGAGACTGAAGTCCAAACCATGGAGTCCTTTCTCACTGTGATCAGTAATAGGGACCACGATGGGGGGGGGGGGGGGAAGAAGTGAAAAAAGAAGACTTAAGGAGTGTCTGAGCAAAAGCAGTGTCAACTGAGGCCGGAAGGATATCCTGATATGGCAACAGCTTCTAGCTCTTGTAGGTTTCATTGGATGTGGGTGTGGGGAACAAATGGGACCACAGTTTTTCTGGTTAAAGGCAGTGGTTTTAATGTTATCTTGGAGATTCTGGGAGTTACAGATCAAAAAAGGAATCCTCCTAAACTCTGGTTAGGGGTTTAGCTAATGGCATACTAGAAAAATATTACATATTTTTATCTGTCTATACATAAATATAAAGCTGTTCAGTGAATGTATGCAGGAGAAGGAGAGTCAAGATCTCACTCACTCTCTTCTCTCAGTGCCCAAGCATTCATCTTTAGAACTTTAAAAGAACCTGTAAGTGTATAGGGTCTATATGATTCTGCTCTCTCTCTGCATGTTATGCAAGGCGGGTTCCTTTAAGCACACATGCCTGCCATCAAAACATTTCTGTGCAGCCAGAGGGAATTCCAAGCATAAATATTACTTTTTTGGTCACAACTCTCAGAATCCCTCAAAGAAGCTATGTCTGTATTAGAACCAGTGTTTGTCCTAATCAACAAAATGGTCATTTTATTTATTTGATTTCTTTTGCATTTTGTTTAAACAAGCCTGGTATCTCAGACAAATTTATCTTAACTCCCTAGTGCAGGTACCTGAGCTTTATGCAGGCTCTGTATGCAAATACTATCTACACGTTTTTGGTACTTTAATATTTTCCCATGGTGACTAAATGGATGGTGCACTTGAGTGTATCCCTGATAGTTGTGAAGCATCATTTAGCCTTAAAGCCACAAAATCTTCTCCGCTCTACCCAGTTGTGGTCTTGCATGTATTTGGAGAAGGGTGTGTGTATGAAGAATTGTGTGCAGTCTTCCATAGTCCACTTCCCAGTGGTTGTCTCTCTATGTGTGTTAGACCATGGAATGAAATGATGGGCTTGATATATACTGTACCTCTAAGAAACATTGTTTGAAATATAATGTTCACCTTATTGATTAGGAACTTAAGAGCTATAGTAAAAATATGATCCACCAGTAAAATCCTGTACCCACTGTCTAGGAGTAAACTCCTCTGAATTTATTTGGATTTGTTTTTATTAGGTATGCATAGTTGAGCCAGTATGATGTACAGGTTTGAGTGTTGGACTAGGACACTGGGAGCCCAGAGTTTATACCCTTGCTTTGATATGTAAACCCACTCTCTCTCAGCCTCAGAGGAAGTCCATGGTAAACTGCCAAGAAAACCTTGTAATAGGGTCACCTTAGAGTTGCATCAGTCAGCAATGATTTGAAGAAACACAACAACACCAATGTATTGTTTTGTAATGTTGTTTTTCATTTAACAACATGCACCTAGGTTCTATTAACAGGTAAAATACTGTACATAATGGATCAATATGAGGTGATCTGATTATGTAGTCTTGCTAAGGAAGATAAGAACCACCTTTCAGGATCAGATCAAAGTCCAACTAGTCCAGCATTCTTTGCAAGAATTTCAACAACCAGCAGGTGCTAAGGCAGAAACAGGGAACATGGGGCCTCCACAGAATGGTTCACTGAGGTTTCATCACTCCTAGCCAATATAGAAAATTGTAAATAATATAATGTGCAGTCTTACAACATTCAGAGAGCTCTATTTTCCATCCCTGTCCTGAAGTATCCATGGACATTAACCCAGAACTCCCTTCTCCATTTTGAAATCTAAACTTTCAACTGAAAATTGATCACACCAGACTGAAGGTCAGAGTCAAAATGGACACTGATGTGGAATTGCTTACAGTATGAAAATCTGTTTTTGTACCAGGGCCATCTCCTCTGTTATTTTGGTCAGATAATGGCCCATTTACTTGTATAGTTTTGTTTTGTTTTTGTTTGTTTGTTTGTTTGTTTATTAGCTGGAGAGGGGACAGGTTGTTAACAAAGCAGCCATCAAAATATCCATAGCAAAATCTGAAGAAAAAATGATAGTTGCTCTTCAAGATGAAACAGGATTTTCAACAGGGATGGCTGCAGAGCTTTGCTATATCTAGTGAAACTCTTTCACTGACTCTCTCTGTTTTTCCCTATTTGTAGCTTGATTTCATACATGTTAATATTTTAGCTATTGTTCTTATCTAAGATAACTTTTAACAGGGCTTAAATAACCTTAAATAATAAACACTAGATTCTGTCTGATCTTAGAAGCTAAACAGGTTCAGCCCTGGTTAGTAGTTGAATGGAAGACCACCAATGAATACAGGATGCTGTAGGTTCTATTTCAAAGGAGGAAACTGGCAAAACCACATCTGAGTATTCTTTGCCTAAGAAAATCCTATGAAATTCATGGGGTTGTCATAAGTCGACGGGACTTGAAGGCACATACACTGACAAGATGCCTTTACAACTTCTTTCTTCCTTTCAAAATAATCTCCCCCCTCAGCTGAAAAGTTCTGCTTCATCTGTTCTGGAAAGAAGAATGCTTCTGAAATGGTTAACCCTTAGTCTGCAATTAGTATGTCTTTATTAGGACCATCTCCTTCTACCATTAAACCTGTTGTTAGTTCTGCTTGGTAGATTCTCACACCTTTCCTATCACTTTGGTGTCAAGAAATTCCATCTAAATTCCTTAACTGCCTGATCCTTCTTAACATCAGTTCATACCCACTTGTTGGTAGATAGGAAGATCACTTAAGAGTGCCTTTAGCATTCTTTACAGTCTGCCTCTCCTAAATAGCCTAAAATTAGAGGATTGCATCCTAGTTAAGTCATACCTAAAGTTAACCCAGTGAAATCTGTGTTATTTAATTTAAGCACAAGTCCCTCCTGATAAAATGTATGGTTCTCTGTATGGTTCTGAAAGGTGAACAATGAATAAGAGAATCAACACATTTGAAATGTGCTGCTGGAGGAGAGTGGAAACCATGGCCCAATACAAGCGGGCATGAAGCGCCGTGCTGGTGCTGATTTTAAGGTTAGAGACTGCATGGCAACCGCACAGTCCCTAGCCCTGACATGGCATGGCGCCATAACAATGGTGGCACCCCGTGTACACGGGCACCACCATTGTTACGTAAGCGCCACACAGCATCTGCACATTGCCTTGTGGCACAGTGCACACTCATTACGTCGGCCCTGTGGCACAAAAAGAATCTGTGTTTTTTTTTTCTGAGTTCTTTTTCCTCTGGAAATTAGGCTGCCGGCAGACCACCCTTTTTGGGTGGTTTGTCCCTTGCCCATGGTCTGCCAAAAAAGACAAATAAATGAGTCCAAGAGCAAATCAAACCTGAATTCTCCCTAGAAGCTAACAGGAATAAACTGAGGTTATTGATCTTCAGACATATCATGAGATGACGTGACTCATTAGAAAAGATGATAATGCTTTGTAAGGTGACGAGTAGTAGAAAAAGAGGAAGACCACATTACAGTTGGATAGACTCGATCAAAGAAGCCACAGCCCTGCGCTTGCAAGACATTATTAAAAGACACTTCTGCAATATCCAATTAGCAGCTGAAGGCCTGGTTAAATAAAAACATCTTTGACAACAGCAGAAATTGAGCAGAGAGGGAGCCAGACTAGTTACCCATGGCACGGACTTCCACAGTCTGGGCGCGACCAGTGAAAAGGCCCTCTCTTATGGCCTCACCAAACATGCCTGTGAAGGTAACCTTTGTCTGAGGATCTTAACACTTAGGTAGGCTCTTATTAGAAAGATGTGTTTTTTCAGATAGCCTGGACCTAGCCATATAGTGCTTTATGAGTCATGACCAGTTCTTTATTGGTCATGGTAAACACAAGAAGATTGAGTGACCAGCTAAGTAGTCAGAGGGTCCACAAGGCAGCACTCTGCACCATTGCATTCAGATCTCCAGCTGAGCTTGTGGTATAAAGAATATTTGGAAACTCAACAGGGAAAAAAAGGAGAGAAAGACTTCTTGGTTGTCCAGAGACTCCAATAGGGAGAATCCTTCTCAAGCCACCTTTTCATTCCCCCCACAAAATCCTTGAATACACTCAAGATGGCCACAGCAAAAGGATGGGGCAGTGTGAGATAGCCAATGACAGACAATCCTCCTCATCCTGCTGCTTGTTCAGAGAAGAGACTTTGTCCTCCCTGTGAAAGCTGTTGAAAACTGCTGTTTTTGAAGATATTCCTGCAGTGTAGTGAAATATGATTAAATTGCTCATTTTCCCCTGTGAGAATAAATACTTTTAACAAGCACATTGCTATCAAAAGTACAACAGCAGGCCAAGTGTTTCTAACAGCACTTCTACATCTAGTGGTCAACTGAGTTTGTCTTTTTTTCGTGATTACACTCCTGAGCGCTACATCGCCACACCTCAGTGGAGCTGGGCAGTGAAATCCTAGGTCAATCTCTAAAAGTGATTCATCCACCGGAGACATGACACTCCTTTCAGTTTTTCAAAATCTTCATTAAAACACACACAGAGACACCTTCTTGCATACACCAGCTCTTCAACACAACTTTCAAAGTTAGGAAGCAAACCAAATTCTTTCGAAATCAGTGCAGGTTTCCTCATTGACATCGGTGGAATGTGTTTAGTGAATAAACGTTTCAGGTGGTAACAAAACACAGAGGGCTGTTAATCATGCTCACAGCATCCATCTTCATTTCTCTTTTTTTACATGTGTGGCTCCCCCCCCCCCCAAAAATATTCTATTAGTTTTTGTTACGTATGATCTCCCTTTTGTGAATCCATGCTGAATATCTTTAATTAAATCATAACTTTCCCTGTTTTGTCCCTGATTAGTGTTTCCAATATCTTCCCCACTGCTGAAGTTGAGCTTACTGGTGTTTAATTTCCTTGATCTTCCCTAGAGCTGTTATTAAGCATAAGTGTTACATCACTTGCCCCATTCACGGTTACTCAACCTCCTTGCCTAATGCTACCTATTTATTTTTTCTTTTAAAATGTTGGCCAGAGCCCACTGCAATTTTCCTTTATTGCCACACCTGAAATTTTTTTTTTAAAAAAAAAGTCTATTTGAAACATTGCAATAAACGTTACATTTTGATTTTATTCTGGATTCTCTGTCATTCTTGTAGCTGATGATCTTTTTAACATTAGCTTTGTCTAGATGAGGGGGAAATGATGTGGTTACTCTGGAGCCTCTTCAACTCCTTCATAGATTCCCCAGAAATCCACTCCGGTGGGGGGGGGGGAAGGAAAAGAGTGTCTGCTTCTAGAATCCTATAACAGCTGTAACAACTCTTTTAAACTCTTTTTAAAATTCCTTGCTTTAAAAGATATTTTAAACCACTTCCAGTTTTGTTTTGTTTTTCATTCTTTTTATGGGATTGGTTGTGGGAGGTCATTGTGGCCTCTAATGGGGCCCTGGAGCTTGCCCATCTTTTTTCTAGAGTCATTAAAGCCAGTAGTAAAAGTCTGGGCCAAGCTAGCCCTAAAGCTACTTCAATAAAAGTGTATATTTTATAAGTTTTTAAAAAGTTATACCCATGGTTCTCAAATGGTGGGGCAGGACCCCTCCCCCGGGAGGGGCACAAGAGTTGCTGAAGGGGGACCTGAAGTGCATAGGGCTTTATTGGTCATAACTAATATTTTGAATTTGCCCAACAAGAGCCAAGAAAGCTGGGTGCGCTCTGGAACCACCACCCATCTCAGGCAGCATCTGAACCTCATGGGTATGCTGCTCGGGTCATGAAATAGCCTTAGAAAGAAAAGGCAGAGAGGCAACTTGGAAGCCGTGACTTCCTCTTGTCCCCTGAATGAGAGGGAGATAGAGAGAGGGGGGAGCAGAGAATGACAACATTGTTGTTCCTTTGACTTTCTCTTTTAGAGACTGGAGGAGACAAAAGCCATCACTACCACTAAGTAGCACCCCCTTCCCTTCTCCCCATAGCAGCAGCCCATGGGGCTTGGCTTCTGGATGGGGTTAGTAATTTCGGCTAGGTTGCAAAAGGTTAGAGATCAACCTTTTGTGCTCTGTTCAAAAGAAGGAAATAATCATGCATAAAGCTTGTGTATGTGATTAACAGGAAACTGGTCGGGAACACTGCAAGCTATCTGCTCAAACAACAAACAAAGCAAAACAAAAAAATTGAGAAAAAAATTGATACTCACTCTAGATGTTGGATAGGTTGATGGTACTGCCTTGCTTTTCTCAAGTTAGTCAGGGCCAGTTGACACACATTTGTTCATGATTTGATGTTAGCACTGACTTACATTTGTGGACATACTATTAAAGTTATGAGCACAACTTTGATTATTTCCTTGCATCATATGTTTAATCCTCTGTTTACTTACTCATTCCTAGCCACTTAATGTAGGTTGCAAATCTCAAAAAACAAGAATTTGCAGTTTGCAGAAATTTAGACCAGGTGGTTCTATTGACCCCCAGATACCCTTTAGCTTTAGTCCTGCATACTATGAGAGTACAAATCTGAATTAATCAAAGAATCAAAATGTAGTCTATATGTTAACCTTCTAAAATCAGCAAATATGAGAACTATGAGGTAGTTTACAGTGCATTTTCAATGAGAACTTAGGCCCGGTACACATCAGCCATTAACACTGGCGCGGGGGCAGAGTCAGGATGTAGAGTCCCCCACAGGGCACCTGGATGCTGCATGCTGCTCCACATGGCATGTGGCATTATGCCATTCCTCCGGTGCTGCATCCATATGATGCAGCACTGAAGGAGCACCATATAGTTGCGGCAACATTGCTATGGTGCTCTTTTGAGGGTGCAAAAAGGAGCCACTTTTTGTGGTTTCTGTTTGTACCCTCAAAAGGCCAGATCAGGGCCACAGCATGAGGTTGTCGTGGCCCCAATCTGGCTAGGAAAGGGGTGGCATCCCACTGCTCCTTATGGGCTGTATGTACAGCCCCTTAGTGCTCAGTTTACAGGCAGCCCATTCAGGGTGAACATGTGTACACAAGGTGATTGAGAATTTTACAGACTTCAGAGGGACTAAGCGCCAGGACAGATGGGCACTTTGTTCTGGCATGGGCCCAAAATTAGGGCTAGATAGATCTGGGGGTCCACATGCACCTAATCCTACTGTCGGTGCCCATGCACCATCTTGGCATGCTCCCGTCCACACAGGGCACATCATAGTGATGCCATGCATGTCAGAGTGCTCAAATGGTGTTTGCCAGAAGGGGCGTCATCATTGTGCATGAGCACCATAATGGCACCCCTAAAAAGAAGCTGCCTAGAACAGCTTCTTTGTAGGGAGTGTGTCAGTGCTGCACCGAGTGGCTGCCACTGAACCGACCGGGGCAAAGACTGCTAACGTTTAGCCACCCATCTGTATAGCCCCTAAATCAGCTTAATTCCAAGTGTTTGGATTTATCACCAGTTCTGAGTTATATATCTCCCATTGAAAACTAAGATACTTGCAGGCATCTGTGAAATTACTGGTTAGTGTGGTGGTATGGGGTGTGCATGAACAGTGAGAGTCAGCAAAGAAGAAAGATGGCTGGCCTTTTGATCAGTAATATATAGGGATGGAAACATATTTGAAAAAAAATGGTTGAAAAACACATTTTTCAAGTTGTGAGAAATCCTGACAAGAAAAATCCTGGACTAATGAACATTTTCAAAGTTTGGAACTTATCCTGAGCAAAAATTGCATGGGGTTGTTTTGTAGAGACGACAGCATTTTTCTGCACATGAAACAATATTATCTGCATAGGTAATACTATTTCTATGTAGAAATATCCTTCTCTGTGAAGAAAGTTCTGTTTTCTGTGCAAAACAACCATCTGCAAATTTTGTGCAGAATAAGCCCTGAATTGCGAATAGTCTACAAAACTGGCATTTTTGAAGACTTTCAGTTGAAAGAATTGCTAAAACTTTCCATTGCTTCCTTCAAGAAGAAACTTGGTGAAGAATTACACTAAATTTAAGTAAGATGGCATTTTAGTCCCTGGAAACACTGGAACCCTGAATGTGACTGAATGAGTTTGATCTCAGGCAAGTCAATGAATGTTCCCTCCTCCTTTCTTTTCCAGATAAAAGTTGGTCACCACATGCTACTGTAATGACATTTTATATCTTCTGTTCTCTAGTCTTGCAGAGGGAGCCACAGGTGTTCCATTGGAATTACTCACACATTTGTCGAATTGGACATTCTGTCATTAAACGGACTTAAAACTAAAAAGCCTTTGTCTCTGGAAGGTGACCAATAGAAAGAGACTTTGGATTATCTGATATCCCATAACTTAATCATATGGCTCTTAAGAGTGAGGCATAAACAGCTGTGTCTCACTAATATGCATGCAATATGTGTAAAGTGATATGCTTTAATTCTAAACTTGTTTTCAACAGGAAGGGAGAAAAAAAGCATTTAGAAAAGGAACATAAAGATTCGGTGTTAACCATTTTGGTTCCTCGAGGCAAAATTATTCATCACCTGATATTTATTAAGATGGCTGCCCTATTTACTCTGTCAATACCTACCATGGAGAGACTGTAACAATATTTTCAAACTTAGCTTTAAAACTTTAGCAGCTATGCTTAGAGTAATCTTTCCAATTTCTGTTTCAAAAGCCATAATAAATAAATATATTTGGAACAGAGTATTTTTTTTTTCATCTGAAGAGAGAATATTGCCTCCAACAATATAGGTAAAATAACCTTGTTGTCTTTAACTTATTTCTGAGGGTTTATATATATATATATATATTTAAAATACATCTAGTATGTATGACTATGAAGTCTCTTCCCCTCCCCTTTTGTTAGTTTCTGTTGTTTTCATTTCTCATTACTCAAGTATGTGTGCTTTAATAATATTAAAAACTAAGACAAAGAAACTGTAGATTAGAGACTTTATTTTCAGGGTAAAATGATACGGATAAGTGAGCGTCAACTGACCAGAAATTATTTGCTTCTGTCTGTTAGACACGTAATGGAGTCATTTAACTAGTCAAATTAGGAGCTGTAGAAATGCACTATGCTTCATTACTGAGTTCGAATGGGCACCATTTTACATTTACGTCAAAAATTATCTCATAGCAAATTAATGTTTTCATTGTGCTCAAACACCAAAGCAATGCAGTATTAGCACCACCTAGAGGCTATTTCTAAAACATTTCAATATATATATATATATTCTATGTAGAAGATGAAAACAATGATGAATAGATTAGCTTTTAAAATTCTAACGCATTCTTGATCAGATCACACACACCCATTTCTTATCACTAAAAATGTTGGTACTTTTTTGAATTGTACAATGCGGTGGAACAAGGCTGCATGCCATCAAGATGTACAATGGTATATCTGTATAATTTGAGAATTACCATGTATACTGAATAACTGTAATGAACAGTCTCTGGTTGTTTCGGTCCTGTGATATTAAAAGGCCATCCTCTCCCCCTTCCCCCCATAAGCATACTGGGTTCTCCCATAAAATGTCCTGATATTGGTTTAAAATCATAAAATTCTGAAGAGGTTAATGAACATTACCAATGCCATGTGCATAAATAAATTGGCCCCTTGCTTAATTACTTATTTGAGGGATTTTTGAATAAACCGTTGCTGTTTGCCTTCAAGTTGATTCTGACCTATGGTGACCCTAAGAACCGATCGCAGGATTTTCTTGGCATGATTTGTTCAGAGGTTGATTTGTTGCCTTCTTCTGAGGCTGAGAGTGTGTGACGTACCCAAGGTCTACTAGTGAGTTTCCATGGTTGAGTGGAGATTTGAACCCTTGTCTCCGTAGTCATAGTCTAGTGCTCAGACCACTACACCACACTGGAGTAAACAGTATTGGTCTAGAAATCTAATGTTATATCTTTCTTAGTTGTCTTTTATATTGAGAACAGATATTGGCTGCATCCGTACTGCAAAAATAATCCAAGTTGACATTACTTTGGCCCCATACAGACATGCCAAAATAAAGCTGTTTCGGGTCACTTTGGAGGTATGCTGTTTAAATGTTGCATGAGTCCTAAGAGTCCGTCTTAAGAGTCCAAAGCCACAATCCAGTCCTAAGGACTGGAGCACAGCTTTGGTGCAGCTTCCGGACTCTTAAATGCATCATTTAAACAGCATACCTCCAAAGTGACCCGAAACAGATTTATTTTGGCAGTCTGTATGGGGCCTTTATCTGCCATGTCTTAGTGCTGTGGATTTCTGGGAACTGTAGTTTGTTGTTGCACCAGAGCTCTCTGTCAGAGAAGGCTAAATGTCTCACAAAACTACACTTCTCAGAATTCCATAACATAGAGCCTCAGCAGTTAAAGTGGTGTCAAGATGGATTATTTCTGTAGTGTGGATGCAACCATTATTAAAAATGAGCCCCAAACTGTGATCTTTAAGGGATTTTGGACTTCAGCTCCTAGAATCCCAGACTATTGGCAAACATGACAGAGATTTCTGGGAGCTGAAGTCCAATACTGTATCTCTTAAAGGGCACAGTTTGGGGCCCACTTCTACAGAATTCTTGATCTACCCAAAAGAGAAGAGTGGAGAGGGAGATGAAGAACAATGTTCATGAAGATTTCCTGGGAACAAAACAAGGGGATTTATATCATGACAGAATAAAAAATTGCTTCCACAGATTGGCAGTAGACTTTGTAACATCTGGTTCCAGTGTCCATTTTTGACATGGCAAAACTACCCTGATATTTCTTTACATCTGCATTTTCAAATGGAGAACATTTCTTATGAATACACCCCCACTTAGTGACAACTGGTATTTACCATATCAGGTGAAAAGCTTGGGAGCTAACAGGCTCCCTGATGTGGTAAATACCAGTTGTCATCATGTTGGGGAGGGGTACATTCATAAGAAATACTTATTATGTGAAATTGATGAGGTAAAGTAATCTAAAGATGACTTCACCATGGGAAATATGAGCAAGGAAACTGATCCATAGTCAAAGGGTGGCTATTCCATGTGATACAGAGATGTGGAATGGGAAATATGCAGTCATCAGTCTGTTTGAACATGCATGTTTATGGACAAATACATGGGAAGAGTCTATGGGAACCAGCCAGCTCATTGAAAGATACCTGGGGTATGAGTTACCGATGCAATCAAAGTAGGATGCAATCTTCTTTCCACTTGTATGGCTATATAATCCACAGGATTAATTAAAAATACATAATTTGTATTGTGGGTTTACACAATTACTGCCCACAATAAATGCACATCCAGAGATTTTGTCATGTTAACTTTTGGAGGAGGATTGGTTTTTATTCCTTTTATAAGAAAAAAAAAGCAAAAAATCTATTCATTAAGTACAGTGTGATGCAAAAGTAAAGTTGTTTTTATCTGGTTTTTCAGCATGCTTTTTGAATCACCTTGTTTGTGAACGCAAAAAGCAATAGACTCATAGCATGGAGAACAAGCAGTGTGTCATATGGAACACATCTAGAATTACACTTATCTCTGACACAAATGATCATTTATTCATTAAAATGCTGCCTGCTAACTATAGTTGGGAGATAAAAAAAAAATTCCATGTTAATTGTGTCAAGTATGTAATTTTTGTTAGTACACCGTATTTTTTGTATTTCAATGAGATGCTCTTCAGGATCCTTTTGAAAAAAATCAGATAAATTGCTTGCGGTATTATTTTCTCACTAAGTGTGATATCTTAGACATGCACTGTGGTGTTAAGTTCAAGAACAATGACAATGACTTTAGGGCTATGGTTATAATAATATCAAACTGATAGACAAAACAATATGTTGGAGAGAGAGCTTCCATTTGTTCCAGAGGCAGTTGTTGGTTGTTGTTTTTTTAATGATTAACAGTAATTCATATCCTAACAATGTCTACTTGGACATAAGTCTCACTGATTTTTGTAGGACTTATATCTTAATAAATATACTTAAAGTCACAGACTTAAGAATATGGCTACTTAGGGCTATATTTTCTGAGATGCAGCAATAAATAAGTTAAGAGTAAAGATATTGGTCTTCAAGATGTGGTTATTCAACAATCTTCTATCACTGACCATTCACTTATAATTTTGCTTATAGCTCAGTCACAGAATACATGTTTTGAAATTTCAATCCCTGGCACCCCGAAATAATCTCCAATGAGAGTAGATGATCGATGGAAAAATATCAAAAAATATTTGAAAACAGATCAAAAACATGCTTCAAGAGTGGCAAAAGTCTTTGAAGTTTGGGACTTACTTTATGAAAAAATTCCATGCATGAAGAAAACAGCATTTTATGTGCAGAAAATGATGTTTTATGTGCAGGAAATGATTTCTCTGCAAAAACCAACCCTATGTGAATTTTGTGCAAAATAAGTCCTGATTTGTGAATAGTCTTCAAAACTGTACAATTTCATAAGTCTTCCTTGAACCAGGAAGAAAATTATTAAAATTACTAATTGCATCCTTAAAAAGGAACATTAGTGAAGAATTACATGCATAGAGGAAGCCATCCTGTGTTGGATGGACCAGTTTTGAACCTCAGAAGATAGTAATTCCCCATATCCTCATACTCTATAGATTCAACAGAGAGAAGGCAAGTAATACTTCTCCTATGCAATAGCCTAAAGCCATTTGTGCCACTATGGTGGTAGGACTGCTAAGGAATCTTTATGCATCTAAGATAGGGCTAGGCATCAGGGCCCTCCAGATGTGGTTGTACTGCAGCTCCTAATGACCCTTCCTATCATTGCCAATCATGAGGAATGCTGGGAATATTGTTCAGTTGTATCTAGACAGCCACATGCGACTGCTCAATTTGCATCACACCCAATGTGGTATTGTTTTTCATCTGAGCATCACATGCAAGTTGAATGATACATAGTGCCCCATAATTTACACAAGGGCCTATTTGAAGCCATGCTGGCAACAAAGGGACGAGCTGCAAGTGACTTTCCATCTGTTGGACTTCCTCTCTCATCATCCTTCACCATAAGCAGATTCTGAAGACAGATTATGAGAGTTTCAATTCCATATATTGTTCAAATGTTCCCTACCCCATCAGTAAGACATTCTAAGATTTGCTTGTAAAGTTGCAGTCTTAAATGTGATTATCTGGAAATATGTACACTGAAATGAGTAAGAATAAGTAATGTGTTATAATCATGCCTCTATGTTAATTGCAGGAGCAAATTCTGTCCAAACATCAAACAAAAAGGAAATAACTAATGGTGTCTTCCTGTACATACACGTCCACTTTGTTCTTTGACTGTAGACTTACCGACATGAAACCTGTCCGACAACTCTGTGATGGTTTAGCTTTCATGTTATGTTTACCAAGGCTAGACTGGAGGATCAAATAATTTATAACCATTCCTGTTGAGTTTTATGTAATAACTTTGGAACTCATATAAAGTAATGATCCACAAACTCTTTTAATGTTCATTATAAAATATGAAATATTTCTCAGAACCATTGCAATTATGTGACCAGACATAACTGTTTCACACATGAGTACATACAGGGAGGTTTAACATAACTTTATTATCTTCCTGTCTTTTCCTCTCATTGATGTGATAATAGTGTTTTAATATTTTTCTAGAGAAAAGTTAAACAATTTCAGAATCTCTGCTGAGGCCTACTTTATTGGTTTTTGCAATAGAGTACTCAAGAATAATTGTATTTATGATTAGAATGACACTAATAAACGGTGTGTGCATAGAGGAGCAAATACCCCAACAGATTTTTATATAATTGTGTATGTATATGCCACTATATCTTGTACTAAACTCAAGTAGACAGAAGAAATGAAATATTTATAATCAGTCTATTCCTTTAGGTGTTTCTCATCTGCCCATCACATGCAGTTTACATTGCACCTAGGTGGCCTCATAATTTACATGAGGGCCTATTTGTTGAAAATTTGCTGGAGAAAAAAGGTTGCAAAGGATGAGGAATAGAGATATATATTTTTAACAGTAAGGACCTCTTCTGGTGATTCCCTAGCAGTATGGCTGAGTTAAGCCTGAAATGATGTGCAAAGTAATGAACATGACTACATCCATACCAGATCCATGTCTGAAACAAACATGGGCTGACATTAACAAGAAGTCAGGTCAGCAGCACCTCCTGTGGAAGTTGGTATTTACTATAAAAGGTATTTTGGTACAAGGCTCATTCAGGATTGCCATAGGACCTGAGTTTTCCAAGTCAAAAGCAGAGACTTGAGAACAGCCCCTGGTGATGTTGTTAACATTATGCTTTAAATTCCAACCACAGTTGATCACAGCTTGTTATTCAAACATACACACAGAATATATTTTCCTGTTTGAAAATTATGACAGAAATCTTAGCTAAAGTGGTTGTTCTCAGTTGAATGGGGATTATTTCTTCCTACTTTGGCTGCATACAGACAGGCCAAAATAAAGCTGCTTTGGGTCACTTTGGAGGTATGCTGTTTAAATGATGCATGTATCCTAAGAGTCCAGAAGCCATGCTAAAGCCATGCTCCAGTCCTAACCAGGTTCTTTTTGCGACATAACGAGTGTGCCATGTAAGCGACACACGGTGATGTGTGGATGCCATGCAGCGCTTACGTAACAATGGTGGCACCTGTGTACATGGGATGCTACCATTGTTACGGCGGCACGCCATGCTAAGGTTAGGGACTGAGTGGTCCCTAACACTAAAATCGGCACCAGCATGGCGCATTTGCTCATTTGCTCACTCTGTATCGTGCCAAAGAAGGAATGGAAACCTAGGGAAGAGAGAGCGCAGAATGCTCTGTTTGAATGGAAAGACTGCATGGAAAGAATGGCTTTTAGGAAAGCACTGGAACTTTATGGTATACAGGCCCACTTTTCTGTACTGAAAGACAAGCTAGTGTTTGCACAGTGCAAAATAGGCAAAGGTATTATCAGTGCCAATCTATGTAAACTTCATGGCTTGCATTTGACATGGATCAGTTTAGCATAATATTGTATGAGGAATTACCCTACATCTGGGTAGTCACTTGGCCCTGGACTTACTATAGATTCACTGCAGATCCCCTTTCCCATGGCCATTCTGTGTCTAGTGGAGAGGAGAAAGAGATCAGAGATATGTTTCAATAGCTAAACGTGAAATGATTTCATCTTTTAATATCTCAGTAGCCAGATGTGAAATGATTACATCATCTGGCCGTGTCTCAGTGGCTATATTTCAGTAGCCAGATATGAAATAATATGAAATAATTACATAATCTGGCTGTGCCACAGTAGCCAGATGTGAGATGATTACATTATCCACTGAGGTTCTCTGGAGTCCTCAGAGGTCTCAGCAACTGATGTAATCACTTTCCATCTGAGTATCGTGACATAGGCAGATGCTTCTATGAGCCTCTCCTCAGTTTCCATCAAGTACAGTGGGTTTGATTAGTGTGGAGAGACGAAGAATATACCAGCCTCCACAATGATCAAAACAGACATAGACTGTCTGATACTAATAGAATGACAGCCTATATTTGTTTATCAAGGATCAATTTGCTCCTCTATTGACCACAAGAACACTGCAATGTGAGCATGCATGACATGAAGCCTAGTGATGTGCCACCAAAGGAAAGAAGACAACAGATGAAAAACAAATGCTTAAAATACATAGCAAACATCTCATAGCAGTGCTTAAAGAGAAGACAGTAGTTGTCAAAAGCCTTTTCATCCACAGAGTGTTATGAACAAATCACTTTATCACTTTATTTGAGGGGTGCAATGCTTTGACCGTTCATGTTTCTGGACTTCAAACCCCATATATCCTTATCATTAGCCACACTGGTGGGGTTGATGGAAGTTGAAATCCAAAACATCTGGAGGGACAAAGGTTTCTCACTCCTGTTATAATCTTCCTTGCCCCTCTCTCAAAATGCACTGAATACATTTCAGCTAGTCATAAAGACAATGACAGGCAAATATTATTTTCATGAGTCAGGAGTAAATCACAGAATGATACATAATCAAAGCCAAGGAAGGAGGACTATGAATCCGTTTTGCTCACTCCTAATGTGAGGAAACTAATTTGTTAAATTATTTCACACCAACTCTTTCTGGTGGGTTATAGCTCTGTTCTCTACATTTAAAGTAAAAATGACTCCACATAGTGTTGTGCAGTTCTAATGCAATTGAAGCAGAATTTTGCTTAGTTGTGCTTTTCCTGGTTGAAAAATATGGTGTGACTAATGACACAATGAGAGGGATAATAGATTCATGAGGTGCAAAGGATGAGTGTAAGGAAAGATATATGCCTTTCACTAAGTGTAGTTAATTCAGGTTATTTAGAATTATATGCAAAACGGTTATCTTTCAGTCCCCACACAATTTATGAAATATTCCATTCTTTCAAAGGAAAACAAGATTTTGCATACGAAAGAGATAACCTTCTTTTAAAAAAGATCACTACCCTGGACTATACATCATGAGTAGCCATAATCTAACATCTTTGGTGTATATGTAGAGCTCCATGCCAAGAGATCCTTCACCATGTTCTTCTCCACATTCATGAACTCAGAATGTGAATCACATCCAATTGCTTTCATGTTGTCCATGTGTATACATTGCAAGCACCAAGGGAAAGCAATTCTCAGTTGTTTTAAGTAGCACGAGTCTGCCAAGGAAGGTTAACCATATGCACACATACACACACATAACCCAGAGGTAACTATTTCATTTACAAATAAAAAACAGAGGCTAGTGTATGAGTAAAAATGAGATCCACAGTTGAGCAACATCTTCATTAGGACTAACCAAAATGTTACAAAGGTGTGTAACCTTTCAGGTTTTCCAGAAGTTTTCATCAGGCTAGGTTAGAGTAGGGATGCAAATTGTGTACCGTTCTAGATGTTGAAACTGCAACTCCCCATTAGCTGTGCCTATTAGAGATTCAGATAAATTCAGCTTAATAGCATCAGGGCAGTTACTACTGCTGTTATTAGCAAACCTGTGTGTGTGTGTGTGTGTGTGTGTGTGTGTGTGTGTATATATATATATATATATATATTACATTTCCATGACCTGATTTTCTTTGATAAACTGCACAGGCAGTTCTTTTCATCCTGCTAACTTTTGATTTTGTGAGTATACATCTCCAATAAGCCTTCTACAGTTTGGAGGTTCATATAGTGTTTTAAGAACCCTAACAATAGCAACATATTTTAAAAATTATGTCTTTAAACCCTACTGCTTATCATCTGTAGTCTTTTTGTTGTCGTTTTTGTGGTGCAATCTACCAGGCATTCAGTTCTTATCCATTTCCAAGTGTTGAATGGCAAGGGTATTATTTGATGGATGACACTCCGAATCTTATTTTGTTGTTGTTGTGTGCCTTCAAGTTCTTTCTGACTTATGGCAACTCTAAGGCGACCCTATCACAGGGAAAGATTTGGTCAGAGGGATTTGCCTTTGCCTTTGTCCAAGGCTGAGAGAGTGTGACTTGCCAAAGGTCACCCAGATTTCAAAAGTCATAGTCCAGTACTCAGACTACTACACCACACTGGCTCACATCAATCTTATTTTACTGCAGTTCTTTTTAAAAATCCTTTGCAATTCTCTTTGACACAGAAGGGAACATTCTTGTCTGTAGGCCTTAGCATTTCTTTGCCCCTGATGTCTGTAGAACTGTTGACTGCCAATATTGTTACATGTACAGCTGGCACATTCAGGTTGCCTCGTCCGCAATGCTGTCTCTTGAAATTTGAGAGATGTCACTCCTGTCTAAGTGGTGGAGTGATAATACATCTGTATTGTCGGTGTGTAACATCTCCTTGTCATGTGGCTTTGTCAGTGGACAGCAACTCCTGTCATTTTGTTATGAGACCTAACATAAAACACACATCAGTTTGACGCAGCTTTAACACTGGAGCTATACTCCCTCCCTCCAAAAAAAAGTTTGTCAGTTGCTTCAAAGAATTCAAACTTTTTAAAAATAAAATTGGTTCTCAATACTGAAATAAATTTGCAAGACTCCCTTTTCTCTTCAGTCCTATACTGAAAAAACTTTCTTCATATTTGCTGCCCGTTCTCTGGTTATTGTATGAGGCTAGATGTTCAGGGTTAGGACTCTACCCAAGCTCTCTGTGTACATGTGTCCATGGCTTGAAAATATTCAAAACAATATAGAAATCCCCAAAAAGCAAATTATGCTGTTTTATATAAGGGACACCGTTTTATTGTGCCATTATATTTAATGGGACTTGAGCATCCACTGGGAGTCCTGGAACCAAACCAGGTTCCAGATTCCAACCAAACAATTATGCTCATGTTAGACTATTTGGTATAGGAATTTTTAATTTCAGGTTATTTTCAAGAAACAAACAAGTAGTGCATGCTTAGGCATACTGAAGTCCCATTGCGTTCATGAGATGTAATATAAAGATTATGACATGTTGATTGACTAATACAGTAGGCCCTTTGTATTCTCTGGGGTTTGGTTCCAAGGCTCTCTGTGGATACCAAAATGCTCCAGTCCCATTAAATACAATGGCACTGTAAAATTGTGTTCCTTATATAAAATGGCATAATTTACTCTTTGGAATTTCTATATTGTTTTGAATATTTTCGAAGCATGGATGGTTGAATCTATGAAAAAGAAGCCATGGATACGGAGGGCCAGCTGTATAATTCCTGCTGGCTTCACAATCTGGCAGGTCTTGGGATAAGTTATTTTTCAATGGGCCATCTCGCCAATTTGACCCATGTCCTCGTTGTTGCTGTTATTTATTTATTTATTTATTTATACCCTGCTCTTCAGCCAAGGTTATCAAAGCGACTTATAATTTGTTTATTAGATATTCAGACATTTTCTTGCCCTCAGGCTTACAATTTAAAAAAGACAAGACACAAAAGGAGAAGGGAATGGAAGTAGGGAAGGGGAAAAGTCCAGCAGATCTGCTCTCCCTCAGAGGCCTGTTGGAGCTGGCTTGCCTTTCTCTCCTTCAAGATGGTGGATAGAAGGAGGGCTTTTTTCTTCTTTTCAGGCAAGGCCTGATGGAGTTGGCAATAAACTTGACTTCTTTCTTAAATTCAGTGTGTACCATCATGAAGAGAGAGAAGATGAGGCAAGAGTTAGCCATTAATCTTATGCTGGTTGTTGGCCTTGGCAGATACTCAGCAACACCAGTTCCACGCTGAACCTGAATTTTTTTTAGTTTTAATTTTTATTTATATTATTAAAAACACATAAATAAAGTTTTAAATCAAACAGCACACTTAACTCCTTTCAACATTACTACAAAGTGCATCCCACACCCAGGACCAAATATGCCATTTAATTAATCCATTTTCCAAAATGAAAATGACTCTCTTGGCGGTATATACAGTATGCCCGTGCCATATGCAGGCGTGTCATATGCAGCTTTAACCATACATGGAAGGTTAAGCTGCTGCGCGATGAATGGTGTGTGCCTGTGGTGCGCACGCCATGCCGAACACAGAAGTGCTCCCCCATGGGGTTTGAGCTTACATGTTTTTCCCCATACATGGGGGGATCTGGAATGGATCCCCGCATATGGAGAGGGCCCACTGTACCCCTTTTTTCTTTTAGAAAAATATTTTATAAATGTCTTTCATACATCTTCAAAGTCAATACTTTTCAATAATCTAAATGTTAATTCATCATTAATAGTTATTATTATTATTATTATTATTATTTATATATCATATTTCAAACTTTTTTATACCATTGCTGTATTTGGTAGACACCTTAAGGACCTGGAATATTAAGAGGAAGTTATCTTTCCTCCCAAATAAAATGAGCAGAGTAAAACAGTGAGTTGCTAGTTTTCGTATAGTAAGACAATAGCTGTAATACATTGTAGTAAAATGAATTATTTATCTGTAGTTGAGACTTCATATTAGTAATTGTGCATGACCATTTTACTGTACAGATTTCTGTTTCTGTTACTAGAACTTTGTGAGATAGACATAGCAACAAAGAGCCAAGGCTTGGAAAAGGTGTGGGACTGAACAACTCCCACTGTAGTGGCCACAACTGCTGGAGAATTTGGGGAATTGTAGCTCAGAAAAGTAACTTGAAGAATAGTTATCCACTGCAAAATCATTTATTGTGGCTTATTGACTTATAGGTTAAAGAATATATGTCATCTTTTCCCTCCTTCTGCCTTCTTTTGCATGCTTCAGAGAACACCTGATTTGTGATGACAACTCACTGCACTAATTTCTTAATGCTTAATTATAAGATGGCAATCATAAAAAAGAAACATTTGATTGTTCAATGAAAATGTGAAAATGTGAAAGTTTTATATTAATCATTATCAATCAACACATCTTGTAATCTGAAGCACCAATCAAATAAGAGCTGGGTTTTTTCCCCCTCTGCTAATTAGGGCTTGTCTTCTGTACCTTCATCATTCAGAATTGCCCTGATGTGAGTTTGTATTTGGGTTGCCTGAAGAATCTACATTAAAAATTTAGCTTCTATTGTCCTTTCTTCCCCACCCTTAGCAGTAACAGTCTCCCACCGTATGAATTTGAAAGACTGCGAAAGGCATGAATGCTACAGATATGGAAAAGTTTCATGGGCTTAGCAAGTTTGCAGAGAATTTGTGCCGTAATACCGATACTGTTTTATTCAACCCATTGAAAATTTCACAGATCAACTTGTAAAAGAACGAATGATGACAGCACAACCAGCGTTACAATCAGTGAATGCAAATAAGTGCCAGAAGAGTATCAAAAGTAGGAGTTACATGCAGGGGATTATTGCTTCTTTTTCCTGAGGATGAGGCCTGGTCTGGTATGGCAAGGTCCCCGTAGATTTGGAATACCAAAATGGGGGACTTGATTTGAGAGTTTCAAAACTGATCATATTCAGATAAATTTGCACAATACAGTCGGCGCTTCTTATACACAAGTTTTTTATACATGGATTCAAGCATCCATGGTTTGAAAATGTTCCAAAAAAGTATCAATATAAAACCTTGATTTTCTAATTTTTATAAGGGACACCATTTTGCTATATCATTATATTTAATGGGACTTGAGCATCCACGGATTTTGTTATCCACGGGGGATCTTGGAACCAAACCCCAGCGTATAACAAGGGTCCACTGTATGTGTTTGCACCCACATAAAATGTAGCTTGAAAGAATTACATATTTTGGACTATAGGTCCCATGCCTTCCAACAGAAGAAATTTGGGACTTATGTGACCGAGCAATGTCAGAATGTTGTCAAGAGATTAAAGTTATTAATGAGGGAGAACACACAATCTAGGAGAGGCTGCAGCAGTGTCTTTTGCCTGAATCTACAGGGATATGTAAGAATCTACCACCTCTTCTCTTATAACCCTCTAAATTAATTGACTACACGACACTACATTAGATCTTCTTGTCTTTATAATACATTTCCAACAAGACATAGCTGAAAAACAATATTTATCAGTATATCATTTTCTGAAGATTACTGAAGAATGCTGTCCTGTTAACTAGTTGTTTATTCATTTTATAGCTTGCTCTCTCTCTTTGCAGGGTATGTTCCCTCACAAGGTGGCTATTGTAACTGGACCCAGTTATTCAATTAACTGTTTTCTCACCAAATACTTAATTTATACGAATGTTGGACTGTGGCACTCTAAAAGGTTTATATTGATTGTAGGCCTCAAGCCCATATGTTTTATAGATGAATTCAGACAGTTGGATATCTAGGATGCACTTGAGTATTCAAACATCTCAGGAGCAATCAGTTTTAAGGTTATTACGATTCTGTGTTCTTGTTCATATCCAGCAACCTAGTACCTTAATAGGGACTCAGATAAAGCGATCAGTGTGTCAAATAGACCATTTCCCCCAGATTTACAGAATAAGAACAAAATAACTGTTTATACCAGAACAGAAAATGACTGTATCTTGTCTATTTCAGACTGTTTAGACAGATGCCCCAGGAATATCAAAAACTAAGCAAGATGATGATATAGCTATTGATTGATGTTTTTAACCTGCAGGAATATGCCTCCAAATATAGAAGGTTGATTCATCTGTCATGCAATTAGATTTATCTCCATGAATTTTTCTAGTCCCCTGTAAAAGACATCTAAGGGCCCAAACAGTCAGGCCAAAGGACTGGAGCATGGCTTTGGTGTGGCTTCTAACCTCTTAGGACACATGCATCATTTAAACAGCATACCTCCGAAGTGACCCAAAGCAGGTTTATTTTGGCCTATCTGTATGGGCTCTAAGAGTCTTC